>NC_063155.1:7130261-7441435 GCF_020921035.1 Rhodamnia argentea
AAAAAAGGAAAAGAAAGTGAAAAAATAATTAAAGATAAAGAAGATGTGAAAGAGAAGACGAAAGATGAGGAAAATATTTTTCTCTTCTTAAGAAGAGGAAAATATTTTTTTTCACTTTTGAAGGAGTTCTTTTCATGAGAAGAAAATGTTTTCCTGGACTAGCTTATTTTCTGCAAGCCAAATGCTGAAAAGTTCGAAAAATATTTTCTGAAAAGTTAATTTTTGCGAAACAAACGGAGCATAAATAAATATCATCTCCATTTCCGTTCTTTTCTATTTTTCCTCCCAATATTCTCAGAGGCCCCACTTGGTTAGTTAAAATTAGGGATGAGCAAAAAAATCAGATCGAATTAGGAAACAAATCAAACCAGATATTTGTGTGAAACTCTAAAACACTATAAGGCAATTCGCAATTTCGAGCACGGTATATTTATAGTCAATGATGAGTTGATTAATGATGGTTTGTGCAGTTTGCATTCACTTTTGCATTGTCGATCTAAATTCAAACCTAGGTCGAATCTGATCTTAATCTTCCTAACAAGTGATCTTTTCTCGTCTTCATATCTTCATAATTAAATTAAGAGATTCACTTTTGGTCTTTTTAACGTCCTTATTCCTTATGCTTGATTGATGCTCACTTTTGGCCATTCCATTACGCTGATTATCTTCCGCAACAATTTCTAGCTATCTTCACTTGCATGCTCCTCAAGGGATGATTTGCAACTGTTCCTGATTGTGGAGCTAAAGTCATTCCTCGGTAGATGGATTCTCCTTGACTCAGCCCTTAATGTGCGCACTTTGAGTCGATCGACTGGTTGTCGACACTCAAAATTGGCTCGGGCCCAAGAGAGCCAGAAAGCCAAAAGGGCATCGTGGGCATGAGAACCCAAAGCCATTGCAATGGGTCGGCAACCAAAGATATGTTGTACTCGATATGCGAACTGAGAAAGTATCGGTAATACTGATAAATCAATATCTAGCACCCAAGTACAATAGTAGAAATAAGAGAAGATCAATCGCTCCGTGGATAAGATGAGCATTTACCGAAGCCTGCCCGAGAATCTAGGGATAGAACCAACGAAAGTAACCATTATAGACGGTTATCCTTTGTGCTTGGCTATAAATAGTCGGAGACCAATCCTTGTAAAGGATTCGCAAGTAGTAGCACTTTTCAATTTACTGTACGATTTACATTATCTGCTTCTACTATCACGTTGTATTTACTTTTATCGTTCAATTTATCTTTAATTCGCCTAGTTGCTTCCTGTTCGGAATCGCCACAAGAACTCAATTAAACATCAAAGTCGAGGATCTACACATTCGGTGAAAGATTTTTTGTCACGGATATTTTTGGCCTAACAATAGTATACTACGCTTGAACTCACCTAGTTGGAAAGTCATGATTGATGAGCTCATCAGGTATTATATCTGATGGGAATGGATCCCAATACATACACCGCGGAATTACTTGGAAACAACATGCCCAAGAACGTAACTTGCATCATCGATCAAATAAGTTATATCACGTAGAACGAACATACCTCGATATTAAGAGCACCAAAAGAAGAACAAAAGGAATCCAGATCCGACGATCGCTTGTTCTTCGAGAGAATTTCATAGAGAATTTTTTTTGGAGAGAGTTTTTTGCACAAGTGAAAACGTGTACGTTTTCTTTGAGAGAATATGCAATATACTCTTTTTTGGAATTGATAATCAAATTGTCCATTATTGCTATCAACCAAGACCTGCCTTTTTATTCTTCTTCTATATGGTAACTGAGACCATATATTAAAAGCAATTTCTGATTTGCTCTTTATGGACGCAATTAATTCGAACAATATCAATAGGTCTTGTGGGTCAACTTTATTGGCATGACCTTCAGAGCTTATTTGTCAAGTATATTATCACGGCCCGGTTTGGCAATTGACTTTCTTACAATTCGACCTAAATTTTGCATGCCTATGCATCTTTATAACCCCATTCGGCGTACAGCGTAGGAAGGTGGAAGTCAAATCCCAAAAAGTGGGTATATATATATTCGTGTGTGTTGTATTCCCCGTATTGCAATGTGTAACAAGCATAATCTATATTTTCAATGACCCTAAATTAGGTAACGTTTGTGTAATATCCGGAACATAAATGACTCCTCTTGCAAAAGGACGTGACGGATTGTGATCAGATATTTAGGGTGCGTTTGTTTCATCGAAAACATTTTTTCGGAATTCCGTTTTCTTTGTTTGTTTGGTGATATGTTACCAAAAACGTTTTTTCATATTTGGATTTCATTTGAAAAATAATTTCAATCTCATAATTTTATTTGAGGCAAAAAAAAAAATTCTAATTTTTAATTTATTGTTTTATTATTCTTTCCTTTTCTTTTTTTATTCTTTTTCTTCTCCTTTGTTCCTCCACTGCCATCGACGAGCCTGGCAGCCACTAGTGAGCTTGAGGCCACCGTATATGCCCAAGGCCATTGGCGATGACAAGGTCGCTAGATCCAACGGCCTCAAGGCTTGCCGGTCGCTAGTCGCGGTGAGGGAGGAAGGAAAAAAAAAAGAAAAGAAAAGAAGAGAAAAGAAAATATTATTAAAATATTAAGTGTTAATACCACGAAAAATCACAAACCGGTACACATGTGATAAATTTATCCAAAATTAATTTTTTGACCACAAAAAATTTCAAACTAATACACTTGTAATAAATTTACCCCAAACTAGTCACATATGACAAATTTACCCTTCGTTAGTTTTCGTTGAATTTAAGCGTCAAATTGCTGAGTTGGATGACATGGGCAATCAACGAGTATACTAGTTTGAAATTTTTATCCTCTGTTTATCACGGGTTTATCAATTTGAGATTTTTCGTGATATTAACTCAATTTAAAGGAGAGTAAATTTGTCACGGGTGTACCAATTTGAGGTATTTCATGGTCAAAAGAATTAATTTATGATAAATTTGTCACATATATACTAGTTTAGGGTTATTGGTGGTCAAAAAAATAGTTTGGGGTAAATTTATCACAAGTGTACCGGTTTAGAGATTTTTGTGATTAAAAAAATAATTTAGGGTAAATTTATCATATGCATACCAGTTTAGAGTTTTTCATGGTATTAACTCAAATATTAATGAGTAGCAATTTTGAAAAGTGTTTTCACTTCTTCGGATTAGGGAATTTACTTTTATGATTTTGTACATAAACTTTCTTTGAGTGGAAAGTGTTTCTTATTGATTGAATCATTTTCGATGAACCAAACGGGTGAAAAACTAATTCCGGAAAAATACTTTTCCTCAAACAAACACACCCTTAACCTATTTTCATGTCCTTCTAGGATGACATAAGCAAAGGTTTTGCCACGCACTGAGGTTTCTAAGCACAAACCTTTCACTGGGGTTTCTTGATTTTTGCTACTATGCCCGTATGTTGACGTTATATGTGGAATGCTTTTTCACCTTTCATCATCGGAAAAAGTACAAAAAAAAAAAAATTATAAATCTATTGTGTTTGTACTAATTTAGTCCTAAATTTTTTAATTGTGTCGGTTAAGTCCCAAATCTTTTGACGATTTACCAATATGGTCCATTCTGACTGAAAATCGTTAACATGTTTACCGGCCGTCCATGATCAATGCTCTTTAAAATACATTTAAGACTTTTTTAGAACTTTTCCCCGTTTATCAACTCTCTCACAGTTTCCACTCGGGCCACACTAATCCACCAAACCCTACTCATCTTGATCTCCTCCTTGAAAATGCTCTCTACAAATGGTCCCCCCCTCTCTCAACTTTGTGATGACATGATGCCTATAAATAGTCTCATGTACTGCTTTTGCTCTTCATCCAAAAACACCGAAAGGTCCGAAACTACCAAGCATGGCGGGTATTTCTAGCGTGAGATCAGAGATGACGTTCGCTACCGCCACTGTCCTTCTCTTTGCAATGCCTCCGGCTATCGCCCTGCCCATCTACACAACTCCCAAAGCGCCGCCGGGAACCGGCGGCCCCAAATCTGTTGCCTTCGACCCCCTCGGAGGTGGACCCCGCACCGGCATCGGCGACGGTAGAATTGTCAAATACATTCCACCTATCGGTTTCATTGATTACGCCTACATAGCACAAACTCGGTAACTTTTGTCTGTTGAGACAAAGGGCTCCTACAATATATATTAAGCGCGCTAGTTATAGTTAAGTTTTTGAATACACGTACCAGTACTTACAACTTCGTTTTATTTGATGTCTTCCACCATAAATATATATATGCCATTTTTTTCCGTGCATTTCGGGATGATTTAGAAACAAGATGTTCTGCAATGGGCGGAATGCAATGGGCTAATGCGACGGTGGGGTTAATCGGAATGCGTTTGTTAAGCGCATAAGATTTTTACTCCCGGAACGTAAACGTGTTTTGCAAGGGTATAAAATTTCTATTCTTAGAAACAATTAGGTAGCGAGAATTTTTTTTAAAAATTTTTCATCTTTCCTTTAATTTTTTTAACTTGTTTTTATTTTTTTAAAATTTTATTTTTTATATTTTTAATTTACCCTTATTTTTTATATTCTTTAAAAATATTTAAAAATATTTATATTTTTGAATTTTTAAATTCCCTCTTTTAAATTTTTAACTTTTTTTTAAAATTTTAAAGCTTATTTTTAATTTTAATTTTAAAAATATGTATTTAAAAAAATTAGTAGTTAGTAAATTTTCAATTCTAATTTTAATTTTTTTTTAAGTTTGGAGTAAGAGCACAAATATTGAAATGGAGGAAGAACGAATAAAAATGCAAATGCTTTTCTACTTTTGTATTACAACTCTCTATTCCGAAGGTAACTTTACTTTTGTGGCTTGCTTACAATGCTTTACAAACGCTCTATTTATAGCTAAAGTTTTACTATTAAAAAAAAATCACTGCATTCATGACTATTTGCTCCAAGACAAGGATAGTATCTAAAGTAGAATAAATTTTTGGGTTAATACCACAAAAAACCTCAAACTAGTACACCTGTGACCAATTTAGCCCAAACTAATTTTTTTGATCACGAAAAATCTCAAAACGATATACGTGTGACAAATTCACCATTCATTAAATTAGGTTAATATAACAAAAAATCCCAAATTAATACACCTGTGACATCTAACTTAGTAATTTGATGGTTAATTTAACGAAAACTAACGGAGAATAAATTTGTCACAAGTGTACCAATTTAGAGTAAATTTGTCACGGATGTACCAATTTGAGATTTTTTGTGGTAAAAAAAATAGTTTTAAGTAAATTTGTCATAGGGGTACCAGTTTAGGGTTTTCTATGGTATTAACCCTAAATTTTTCCAGCGACACCCATCATCATCTTTCCTTTGTCTTCATTCTTCTTTGGGCACCCACCATAAATTATGGCCTTCTTTTAAGAACACTAACAGCCAAATTTAGTAACAAGCAATCAAGGTCAAATTATGTTCAAAAACATTATCAGAAAAAATGAAGTTTTTTTTTTCAAAATCAGGAAAAGTTATTTATTTTTTATTTCGAATAATAAAATATTATGAAAGCATAAGAAGGCTTAAGGAGGCAAGGATGACCTCCAAATAGTAGGGGTCAAGGTTGGCTAATTCGACGATGGAGGATAAGCTTCATCGTCGAGTTTTTGACGCCCAAATATTCAGCCGACTAATTAATTCTTTATAACGTATTCTATTTTTCATGATTAGGATTATTAGTATTTTTGCTATTAGCATCAGTATTTTGCTGGTTCACATGGACAAAGTTAGGAAAAACCTCTGAAATTATTTCAATATTGGACCTTGGACATACAATAGTTCCGAATCGAATTTTTTTAGAAAGAAGATCTTTTGTCTCTTGGTAGCCTGCTCCAGTCCCCATACAAAACCCGTTTCGAATGACGAAATAATAAAAAATCTTGTTTCGAGATACCTCAATTGAATTGATCAAATTCGTAACTTTATATTATTCAAATGATCTTGTGATTCTGACAACAACAACAAGATGGCATGAAGCTTATAAATATTGTAATGTTTGGAGATTGACCAAGTCAAAGGTCAAATGGTCAAAAAAAGGAAAATTCCAAAAACAAAAACAGAATCCTAAAATTTTTACAATTATGCCAATTCAGTTTTAATTTTTTTTTTTCAGTTTAGTCCTGGACCTTTTGTATTTGTATCAATTCAGTCCATTCAATCAATTTTGGTTGGAAATTGTTGCCGTGGCATTGCCGGCATTAATGTGACAATTTTTAATAAAATATCAATTTTATTGACCTTTTATTATTTATTTGTTTTTTTTTTTTCTTCCCTATCTTCTTCATCCTCTAGCCAATTGCCGAGGTCTCGCGACCGGCGACTTGCCATCCTCAAGCAAAGCTTGCCCATCTCTATCGAGGCACAACCTTGCTTTGTCTGGGCGAGGCCGGCAATCATTAACATGGATGTCAGCCCTTTTATGTTGTACGATAATTGCTATTTGCAATAGATTTAGGATTTTTTAGTACTTTTCTCGTGGATCAACTCTCTCTCGGTTTCCACTTGGGCCACACCAATACGCCATACCCTACTCATCTTGATCTCCTCCGATCGCTATCACTGCTTTCCTTCGCTTTGCAATGCCTTCGCCATTTGCCCCGCCCATCTACACAACTCTCATCGATACCGGCCAGGCCACCTCGAATAGGGACACCACCGGAAGGCTAACGAGATTCGACCCCGACAACCGGGACAAGTTGCCATGTTGGCAAGGGGACTTTCGGGTCTCGGCGGCATTCTTGTGGCTGGTGATAGTTCCTACCTCCTCATCACCGAGTTTATCAGCAGCACCGTCAAGAAGTTCTTCCTAACTCGCCCGAGCGCCAAAATGACTCGGACCTTGTTAAAGGCCACGGGCACAAGCACTATCGGGAGAACCCCGGGCGGAGAGTTTACACTTACGGAGAGGGAAAGGCCTTTCCAACATAGAGCACTAAGGATCAACGCAAACGGGACGGTTCTAGCGAAGTCGTCCATCGGCGGCCCTTACAACAATAGTACCGTTGTCACCGGAGTTCAAATCTCCGGTCTGTTTGCTTGCATTGGGTCTCTGTATGCAAACTTCATGGTGAAGTCCTGGGCTCTTCTAAAAGTTAAAACGCCCGTGTAAGGTTACCGCGGTGCTTCTACGGAATGAAGAAAGCAACGATGTTGTCCGAATCAAACCCGACTTCAAGTAATGCTGAATAAAAACACGAAATTGTGTGTTAGTTTTTTCCCCCTTAGAGGGAAGCACCAGTGAGAGCAGGGGTGGATGAAGCGGAAGCGATATCGAATAGAATTATTTTGCTGTATCTAGATCGCACTTGGCTTTGTTGTTTTTAAAAGTCGGCATTTTTCGTTAGTCAAATTAGATGGAGTTAATCGAAAGACTTGATTGCACACATATGACAAATTTTAAAACTTAATCGCACTTCGGTAACAAGTTTATGAACTTCTACTGTACTTATCCCCTAATTATTAAATCACGCTTTTATCAAACAATTTAAGTTTTTTGAATATTGACAGTGATTCTTCCAAAACAAAATTATGGTATCATAAGTTCTAAGTTCAAATCTTTCCAAGCCCTTTATTTGTCTCATTTATTATATATTTTCACCCTTCGATTTAGGCCAAAGTCCCCTTAACATGTGTGGGGAAATGTTACAATTCTTAAATATTGAATCATGCATTCATTTGCGCATTCATTTATGGACCTAGAAGAAGGAAAAAGCATTCCCAACGCAAATGTAAGCTTTTTACTTTACTTTCTCCACGCGTTTCAATCATTTCCGTTAGCCATTTATGTCCAGTTTCAGTCATGGAATATTTTTATGGACAAAAATAAATGTTGGAACCAAGACACTCAATCTTTTGACCAAAAAAAAAAAAAAAAACCCAAGCCACTTAATCTAATTTGAAACTGGAATTTGAACTTAGGCTAGGCTTCGTTTATTTTGCGAAAAGTATGATGTTCTTGGAAAATATTTTCTGGAAAATTATTTTCTAGAAAAATGATGATATTTTCAAGTGTTTAGTTAAGACTTCAAAATGAACTAGGAAACAATTTTCATCATTTGTCATGGAATTGATTTCCTAAAAATAATTATTAAATAATTCGACTTTTTAATTTTTTTGAATAAAAATTGTTTTATTTTTTAATTACTTTCTTTAAATTTTTTTCTCTTTTTTTTCCTTCTTCCTTCTTTAATTTCTTCTTAGCCGGTCGCTAGCCACAAGCCGGTCTCGGCCTCGAATGAGACCAAGCCTCGCTTGCTCGAGGCCGATTCGGATCCGGTGAAGCCGAGCTCGTCGGCCCGCTTGTCATGGCCGATCGTCGAGAGGCTATTGTTGCCAAGGTCCGTGGTCGACAGAGGAAGGAGTAGCTGGTGGAGGAAGGAGGAAGAAGGAGAAAAAAAAGAAAAAAAGGAAATATATAAAAAATAAAAAGATTAAAAAATACAAAAGAAATTTTTTGAATTTTTTAAAAAATAAATAAATAATGAAAAATTAAAAAAATAATTATAAAGAAAGGAAGTGTGAAAGAATGGAGGAAACAAAGATGTGGAAAATGTTTTCCTCTTTTCAAAATGAGGAAAGTATTTTCCCCACTTTTGAAGGGTTTTTTTTCCATCGAATAAAATATGAGCCGTCCATCATTATCACCCCCAAACTTCGTCCTTAAGTTCAAATATAAACTTCACTTTTCCATCTTGTTAACTCCCAATTCCACTAGTGCCATAATCCAAGTCCGATTACTATTATTCTGCTTGTTAACTCAATAGGTAAAAATTTAGGTCGTCACATTATGAATGTTTTCAATTTTCTTTGTGCCCCGATCTTGTAATAAGATCATCAATTGTATTCCTACTTTTCTCAAAGATTAGTGATTCGCAGAGTGCCTCCGTGCGGAGACGTAACCCAAGTTTGGGGGAACTTTGATAACAAATTCTTTAGTATGTTCTAATAATTATGTTCTTCTATTATTGTAGTTTGCGGTGTAGATTGTTTGCTTAAGTTATTTTTCGGCAATTGGTGTGCGATTCCCGACAACTAGTATCGAGCCTCGAGTTGGCTAATTGAGAACATCAAGATTTTTGGATGACGTTCGATTGAAAGCAAATGGTATGGCGGAAGATAAAATAAGAATAGATAAGTTCGATGGGCGGGATTTCAGATAGTGGAACTCTAAATAGAGGACTATTTTTATTAGAAAGATCTCTATGCAACACTTGAGGATTGGAAATCCGAACTTGCAAAAGTGGATCCAATAGCAAAATCGGGATGGGAAATTCTTGATCGGGTGGTGTTAGGTGCGATTCATTTAGAGTTGACGACAAAAATAGGTTACCACATCGCGAAAGCAAAAACCGCAAAAGAAGCCATGGATATTCTAATGAATATTTATTAGAAACTGTCCACATCAAATCAAATATTTTTGCTAAAGAAGCTGGTTAATATGAAGTTATCTGATAGAGGCTCTATGGCAGAGCATATCAATAATTTTAAGTAGGTCACGAGTCGGTTGGAATCCGCAAGCATAAATCTGGATATGAAGTTCCAAGCTTTATTATTTTTGTGTTCCATTCCCAAAAGCTACAACACCGTGGTGTAGGAAATTTTGAGCACCATGAGGATGATTTGACTACGGACGATCTTGTGAGCAGTATCATGGATGAAGAGATGTGAAGGAAAGTCTTAGGTGGAGATAAATTTTCGGCATCTACGTCTTTGACAGCACTAGCGGTGCAGAATCGTGGGAGAAGTAAAAGCAGAGAAAAATTCAGTGGGCATGGCAAGTCAAAATCCAAGGGGAAGAGAGAGTTTGCAAAAGATAAGTGTTGGTTTTGCCACTAGATGGGACACAGTAGATTTCAATGTGAAGCTTATAAAAAGAAGCAACGGGATGACAACAAAGAGCTAATGTGATAAGTGATGAACCTTTGATAGAGAACTTATGTTTGTCTATAGGGTTTGATTTACCGACAGATAAGTGGTTTGTTGACTCTAGTGCATCTTTTCATTGCACCTCACAAAGAGACATATTTGTTGATTATTCTAGTGGAGATTTTGGACAAGTGGTTGTAGGAAATGGCCACAAGTGTCCGATTTTAGGAAAAGAAATTGTGATTGTGAACATCTTATGTGGAGGACGTCTAATTTTGCATGAAACTAGATATATTCCCGAGTTGAAGAAAAATCTGATTTCAACTAGTAAACTTGGTGAAGAAGGTATAGTAATAACTTTTGGATGTGGAGAGTGGAAGATAACCTCGGGGGCAAGAGTAGTAGTAGCAAATGGAAAGCATACGGGTACACTTTACCTTCTCTAGGGGACAATATCAATAATATGGTTGCAATTACGATGGTTATAGATAATTTGTCTACCCTTTGGCACTATCGTTTGAGACATTTTGGTGAAAAAGGTGTAAAGCGGTTACACTCAATAAAGTTGCTTCCAGGTTTTTAAGAAGTTGAGTTAGATTTCTGTGAGAGTTACATTTACGAAAAACAAAAAGCAATTAGTTTTCAATTGAATGGGCGACAGAGTAAAGGCCAAAAGCTAAAGTTGATCCATACCGATGTGTGGAGATCGGCTCAGGAACTCTCTCATGGTGGTAAGAGGTATTTTGTCACTTTCATTAATGATGTGACAAGAAAGACGTAGGTCTATTCTTTCGGAGAAAAGTTAGAAGTATTTGGGGTGTTTAAAATATAGAAGACCATGGTGAAAAAGAGACATGTTATCAGATTAAGGCTTTGAAGTTTGATAAGGGTGGTGAATACACAAACAAAGAATTTGTAGAATATTTGAGTCATGAAGGCATACTTGGGTTGAAGACTATTCCTAGAATTCCTCAATAGAACGGTGTCGCTGAGAGGATGAACATGACTATTTTGGAGTGTGCAAGATGCATGAGACTACATGCGTATCTTCTGTTACACTTATGGGATGTTACAATTGAGGTAAATGTATATTTGATTAACACGAGTCCATATAGTGTGTTAAATGGATCGATCTAACCTATCAAACAACATCAAACTTGGATAAGAAGACTTACTTGCACCTTCGCTCGGATTGGTTTTGCACGAGATGAGCACACGAGCTCGAGATGAGTTTCGGGTTCGGGGTGGACTCAATGGTTTTCATGCAGATAAAACGCAAAAACACCGTAGATTTATGATCAGTAAGAGCTCTATATGAGTTGGGACAAAAAATAACGAAGGAAAAGCTAATAGATCGGACTACACCATTAATGGAGCTTCAGTTGAGCCGAGATAGAGCTCACCTGTTTCGGGGTTATCGGCAAAAACTGGTGGGCTCGGCGTGCTCCTGGTACTGAGACGAAGCCAATGACGTCGTTGATGCGGTGTAGCGTTGCCTGAACTCACCGGGATCCGCCTCTGAAACTCTCAGCTCCCCCTCCTGTAATGGTGAAAAGCCAGTTACCCAGAGCTCTCCTCCTTCTCCTCTCTCTATATCCTTCCTTCTCTCTGATTCTGTTGCTCCCGTTTTTTATTTGTTGCAACCGACTCAACCTTAAACATACTTCCCCCTTCCATTTTTCAATTCTCGCGCCCATGCCCAATTCTATTACAGGTGATCCAATCTGCAGTTATGTGCGTACCACGTGCTCGTGACAGCTGGATGACGCCGGACGGGAATGGGCAAACCGGCAGTGACCAATCATGACCTGGGTACTCCAATTTGGAGTCTGATTTTGCGTCCTTCCCTTTGCTGGTTTCCTGCCTGTGAGTGAAAACAAGCTCCAGAAAGCTTCTGTTTGTGGCTTCTTGGGCTGACCTAGTCAATCGAGGTTGACTAGGTTGGGTTAACCTGATCCGGTTGACCCGGTTTCTTGTTTTTGGTCCAATTGACTATCTATCTATTCTATTTTCAAGAAATTAAGCTTAAAATTGAACTCTACAATATGAATTTCATCTAGGAATGTCAACTTCGAATCAAATCGGTTCAATTTTGTACAAAAGCCCCAAATTTCAAGTTTGACCCGAATAGAAAATTTGTCCAATTAGGCCCCTTAACGACCAATTCTTGTCAATTTGACCTCACCAAAATGTTTAAAATGCCGAAAAACTTGCGGGTGAAGGTTCATCTGTGTATGGATCCCCATTTGAAATGACCAATTTGACCTTATTTGAAAATCGAGGGCTAAATCGAAAAATGCAAATAGGTCCACTTGAAAACTGCTCAAAAATTTAAATTTATTGGACCAAAATGCAATTAAAGGTGTAAGAACCAAATGTCAAAACTTGGACCAGGTAATAAAAAGACTAGAAGTGCCTCAAATGAATTTTTTGGCTCAATTTGGTTTCGCGTTTGTGAAGACTCATGCATCCCCAAATTGAATTTTTCAATTTTTCAAAGGCCAAAATGAATATGGAATTAAAATAAAAATATTGGATATTTTTTCATACTTTTTTGGCCACAAATACTATTTTTTTTTTAATTTTGAGTATTTTTCTAATATACGAAAAATATATAAAAAAAGCAAAAAATACCAAAAAATATTTTTTGTTCAAAAATGGTTCCTTAGGCTTGGCTAAGGCTTCCAAAGTTGATTTTATAATTTTATGGATTTTTATGGATTTTTAAAGATTTTTCTAAAGATAAATTGATTAAAAATTAGGTGTCAACAACGATCCAATTCCGACCTCAAATTTTTTTGGTGTTTCATCATTTTCACTTCCAACTTTTTTTTTTCAATTGTAAGCTAAAATTAAAAGAAAAAATTATAAGAGGGTCGTACAATTAAAGATAAAAATGACGAAACAACGCGCATCAAATATATGCGTGATATGTTTGTCGCCCAAAAGTCCATATCTGACATGTATGCACCATATATCTGCATGATATGCTTATCGGCTAAAAGTTCACATCCGACATATATGCAACACATAATCGCGTGATATTCTTATCAGTCAAAAGTCACGTCTAACATATACGCACCACATATTCGCGTGATATGCTTGTCGATCAAAATTCCACGTCTTATAATTTTGTCTTCTCATTTTAGCTTACAATTAAAAAAAAAAGCAATCAAACTGATGAAACCGGATCAGCAAGTGATCCGATTTCACCAAAAGGAACTTGTGATCCAATTTGACCGTCCCACTATCAGAATTGGTGGGACGGTCATCCTAGCTTAATCCAATAAAAAAATGCTTTATAGAGTGTGATTTTTCCAAATGCCGTTTGAACCAAAGTTGTTCTCAATGCACTCAAAAATTACAATATATTAGACACTACTTGCATTTCGAAAAATCTCTTTAACCAAGGCCTTTGCATTTTCCCAAACACTTTCCTCAAAAAGCAAACCAAACGCACGCTACATTGGAATTTCGCGCAATGATTTAGGACTAACTTGTCAAAATTAGAAAGTCTAGAATTAAATTAGTATTCATACAATATGTTTATAATCAATTGAACAATTTTTCCATCAATTAACTAATTAGGCCAATCGCGAGTGATTCACACACGAGGTTGAAGGTTACTAAGGCCACGTACACATGGTTATGCTTCACAAGTACGTCGCAACTAATCATTTTATAAATCTATTGTATGGATACTAATTCAATCCTAAACCTTTCAATTCTATCGATTTAGACCTACACCTTTGTTGACACCTAAATGTTGAATTCTTATTTATGGCATAAAAATTAGGGACTAACATTAGTCCTTAGCAAAAATATCAAAATCATTTTCATATAGTTATTATGTAGATTAATATTTTAGCATGCACTTACATTTGCATTTGAGTCGGACCGACATCGGATGAAATTAATTCAATTTGGATTTAGCTCGCAAGAATGTGAAAATCAATCAAGCCGATATCCTCCATGTGGTCAAATATCGCAAAGGTTTGCACGACATAATGGGATCTTTGGGGCGTGGAATTTTTGGAGGAAATGATGATAATGAATGTGGGCGTAACAAGAAAAGAAGAGAAGCATTTCTCGAAGAGAGAGAAAAACGGAACGCGAAGCTTCCGTTAGACTCACACTCTCTCCACTAACGAATTGGAAAAAATCTGAAACTGTGGAGTATCAAAAGTGATCTGGGCAATCCACGAAATCATTCTAGGCGCGGTTGAACACTACTTTCGTGGCAAGAAAATCTCGAGCAAAAAAAAAGTCAGTTGTTTATAGAAGGTTGCCGAATCCCTACGATGAAGGGATCTCGCGGGCACTTAAATGGTTGTGGGGATTTTTCTTGGGTCTATAAAAAGGGACCATCAATAAACTGTCAGGGGGAGGATGAGTGTGCAGAAAAGTCAAAAAAAAGGGGAGAGCTTCGTTGAAAAAGGGAAATGCAGAAAAGTTGAGGGAGCTTCACAGTATTATAGTGTAGAAAAGTAGGGGGGAGTTTTGGTGTAAGTGAGGTTGCTCGGAGAAAAGAAAAAACGAGAGATTGAGTGAGAAAGAGGATGAGATCAGCCATGAAAAGTCTCGCCTAGGCGTCTAATGATTGCTCCCTTTATCATCTTCACCATGTCTTTTACATGAGCGAGAGAGAGAAGGGTGAGGGAGAGGCTTCGTCCATTGAAAAGAGATTAGAGAGTGCAGAGAGAGGGAGCCTTCGGATTCCTCGTGAGATAAAAGAGACGGGCTAGAGAAAAAAACCCAAAAGAAAAAAAAGAAGAGAGAATAGGTCTGATTTCACTCCCAAGCACTCAAGACCAACGCATCTGTCCTGCAACGTTGGCCTTACTCCAGATTGCCATGACGTCCACAATCTGATCCGGAGCCATTGTCATCCTTGACCTTCGGTGATAGCATCCAGAGCTATTGTAGCCCATACGTGGTGCAGGCGGTCACGACATTGAGGAACGAGAGCTATTGTTCTCTCATCGTCGCCTTACCCAAGGAATCTCCCGTCCAAGCCAAGTTCATCCGTGCGAGAGTCATTCCCCCCGAGCTAACGGCAAATTCGAAGTATCATCGGCGAATCGAGTGCAAAAATCAAATTCCGAAAGTGAATTTTCGAATTTAGGTATATCTCCTGATTTGATATTCCGAAGATTATGTTGCTCGTTTTTGTTTGATTTCGTGCTTCGATTGCATGTTATTTGAATGATGTCATATTTTGCACTATCAAATATGTTATCCAGTTGAAGCATCTAAAATTGGCAGCATATCTTTAATTCGGAAATTTGTGTGCTTGAAAATGTGAGGATTGCATATCTCGAAGGTTGTTTTGCGAGATTCAATATTCGGTTACCTTGATTGAAAGATTTGCACGTTAAATTTAGAAACCGAGAATTCTGAATAAATCTTATGATTTGATTGAGATATTCTTTTGAAATCTTGCTGATAATCTGGTTAATTCGAAAAAAAAAAATCTTTTGAATATATCCAAGATACTCAAGATATCAAAAAAAAAAAAAAAATCTTTCAAAATGTGATCGATTAGGAAAATCTCCTAATCCGCAACTTGCCACACGAGCAAGGATTTGAATTCAACCGTTAACCGTAAGATTACGGATTAAAGATTGGATTCAGATATTCGCGAAATGTTTTCAAAAATTGGTTGAGATATCCACTTTCTTGATTGATTTGATCGGCATAATATCTTTAGAATGAATATGCTCTTACGTGATATTTAAAATTCTAAAAGATATTGCATTGCATTTTTAGATAAAAAAATTGCATTAAAATCATGTAGATATTTGCACGTTAATTTAATTTTAGAATAGGTTAATGTATATTCGCATTCTAGGATAGAACATGCATATTTACATTGATTTTCATGTCTAAAATAATTTATCTTTAATATGTTAGGGATTAGGCAAACCTGAACCTTAAAATATGTAAGATAATTATCTTTAGCCATAGTTTTATTTAGGGTCATTCATTAATCCGAAAATACAAAAAAAAATAAAATAAGCTTGCCATATCATTTGCATGCTAGGTTTGGAATACGTAGAATTTGCATGTTGCATGTCTCGATCTTTACGTCATGTAGTCAATTTAATTAGACCGTAACATCATTTGTACTTTAGTTACATTTAATTGCATGTCATCCAGGTTAGTCATGTAGTTAAATTAATTTCATATGCATGCTTAGGATTTCCTTGCATTAAATTTAATTCATTTGCATCTTAGATTAAATTCATGCATTGCATATAGGTTAGTCTTTATCCCATTAAAAAGCAAAAATTCAAAAGTGAGAACAATTTGTCTTGGCGTATGCTTCCCGCAATTACCTTGACTTCTGGATGTTCAATTAATTGATTGTGCATTCGCATGATAACCTTTGTTAGTGACTTAGGTTAAAATCAATTAATGTTGCTCGACAAAAATTTTTCATGAAATAAAATGGTACCGAAAGGGCGTTAGAGTAATCTAGCGTAATCAAGTCCCCGGACTTAGAATCTCCGGTTCGTAGAAGTAATTTAATTCTCCCGCTAATTTACTTAGGTTTCTAATCGACCTATCAAAAAACGATTAGTGGCGACTCCAATTCAAATATTTGCATGTTAAGTTGCAATTTGGTATGGACTTGGGAGAGTCCGAGTTAGGTTAGTTGAATAATTGACCTAATAATCCATTAGCCTAAAAACCCGGATTTTTAGGTCGTGACAACCTTAGCACAAAATTTCAATATAGCCCTCTCAATCAATATTCACCAGGATTTGCCACGTAGCGCTCAAGTCATTGCCCCGATGCACACCTAACTTGTCCTTTGAATTGGAATTACCCTTCCCTATGTCAACTTCATATGGTCGATCCCTTCTCTTGAGGTTTCCACTTGGGCCACACACTAATCCGCCCACCCTACTCATCTTAATTGATCTCGTGCATGAAAATGCTCAATAGAAGCGGCATCAGTGTTACCTTCGTGGAGCCTATAAATACCCTCATGCACTTGCTCTGTCTCTTCATCCAAAAACACCGAAGCTACAAAAACATGGCGGTCGTTTCTAGCTTGAGATCAGTCACGATGATCGCCGTCGCCGCCTTCCTTCTCTTCGCCATGCCTCTGGCAATCGCCCTGCCCAGCTACACAAATAATTTCTCACTGCCACCAGGCACCGGCGGCCCCGAATCTATCGCCTTTGATCGCCTCGGAGGTGGACCTTACACCGGCATCTCCGATGGTAGGATTGTGAAACACGTTCCTCTCCGCGGTTTCATTGATTTCGCCTACACCGCACAAACCCGGTAATTTTTCTCTCTCGAACCAAAGTGGCTACTTCTATATTATGCCCGCTCATTATATTTGATTTTCTCAACCGTATAGTATACGAATACACGTACCAATTCATACATCTGGTTTTATGTATATACACAATATGTACTGGAATGTTACGCGCTCGGGCTTAAACTCGATCATCAAAAGCAATGTCCAAAGAAGTGGGTATTAACAGCACGAATCTACTGGACTAATTAGGTAATTTTTCTTGTGCATTTCGGGATGATTTAGGAACAAGACGTTCTGCGACGGGAGAAACGCGACGGCCGATGCCACGGTGGGGTTGATCTGTGGGAGGCCAGTAGGGATTGCATTCAACAGTACTGGGTTTCTCTTCATCTGTGATGCTTACTTGGGGCTTTACGTGGTCGGTCCTTCCGGAGGACGAGCGACCCGGCTCGTTTCTTCCGCAGGAGGCGCAGCGATCCGCTTCTGTGATGGCTTGGACGTCGATTCTAATACCGGTTTAGTCTACTTCACAGATGCTAGCTCCCGATATGTACTCAGGTATGAACTATTAGCCTGCGAGAGCACACCATATTTACTGAGAAAATTCTAAGTACACTGAAAGGAAGCGGCTAGCGTAACCGTCCATTGCTCAATAATAGTGTGACGATGCTATGCTAGCACAAAACACCAGGATGTTAAGGCAATTTTACTTCTTTGGTTTGCATCAGCAATGCCACCCAAGCCATCCTGAATGGGGACAGAACCGGAAGGCTACTGAGCTTCAACCCGAGGACCGGACAGGTTGCCGTGTTGGCCAGGGGGCTTTCGGGTCCTGGCGGCGTCGCCGTGGCTAAGGACAGCTCCTACCTCCTCATCACCGAGTTCGTCGGCGGCACCGTCAAGAAGTTCTTCCTCACTGGCCCGAGTGCTAACAGGATTCAGACCTTGCTGAACAACGTCCCCATCGCGAGCAAAATCAAGCGAACCGTGGAAGGAGAGTTTACCTTCACGGAGACCGTAGCGCCCTTCACGCATAGGGCGCTGAGGATCAACGGAGACGGGACGGTTCTGGCGAACGTGTCCCTCGGTGGCCCTTACAACAACGTTAGTGTCGTCACCGGAGTTCAAATCTTTCGTGGGTTTACTTACGTTGCGTCTCTGGATGCCAACTTTATTGATCCAGTCTCTGAGCTGGGGCTCGCCTAAATGTCGAAGGCCGCATAACGAACAACCTTTCTGAGAAAGGTGTACTCAAGGAAAATAAAAAAGGTTCAAAGGCCGTAATGATATGATAACGGTGCATCAAAGGCATGAGGATGATCACCCAATAATGCTGAATAAAAGCATGACATTTGTGCTGAAGCTTTATTGTGTTCTTATTATATCTTGCATTTGTGTAAGTATAAAATTTGCAAAACAAACCAAAATCCAAAAATCAAGGTATATTATCATAGCATGGTCGGTAGAGGCAAGTGCACGCTCGTCTTTCAAGGACAGATATGTGACTACACACAAGCAAAAGGATTGGCGGGTCAATCACCGAATCATACATCATCATTAACAATGAGCACACGCCGAGATGTCCATCCGCAGCTATAATTTTTCCTTTACATGTTGTGCACCCAAGTTCGGCTTCCTCAACACCGTTACCCTACAGAGACGGTGAAAAATATATTGAACAAGCTTAATTCTAACACTTGTGAGAGAGAGCCCAATGCAAGTCTGCAAGACATTAAAGCTTCCAGCAAAAACATATCGAACGAGCACATATCTGACGTCCAAGCTACCGTGACCACCATTAAAACTAGAGATGGAGTCGTTATTCATTAAAGGAATATGCTTATATGACAGTTTTTTTATCTACTATAAGATTGATAGCATGTTGCGAGTCACAAAAATTAAATAAAAAATAATTAAAATGGTTGGGAAGTCCACTCCTTCAAAATTTTGTGGCCCACAGTATGCCGTTATTCTTACAATCATCCAAAGACTATTATGTTAGCAAAATCTTTCATTAAAACATGTAGATCAAGAACTAGATCGGGAGAGAAAAACTCCCAAGTGTTAGATCTGTGAAGTTGAAAGAGCAGAGCTTCCAAATCTACATCTAAATCGGAAGAGTAAAGCAACAAATAAGAAAAATATGGAAGGAAAAACAATGAAAGCGTGTGGGGGAGGAAGATATTTAGGTAAAATTGCCCCCTCGCTAGAAGCTGAAGAAGCGAAGAAAGGCTGAAACTCGGAGAGGGAGAGCCTTTTCGTTTTGACGCAGTCACAAGAACATCAGTCGAATGCATGCGTTCATCAATTTCCCCAAAGAGGAGAGATATCATTGTCGGGAGAAAATTAGTTGAGTCTTCTACTCAACTCATTTCGTGTCCTATATGTCCATACTTATGAACTGAATATTAAAATTTTTAATAAAATTGATTGCTGTGTTGACAATCCCTCCCTGAAGACAAAATTGAAATCAACATGCATGATTTATGGCGGGCTGCATGAACTCAAGAATGACGAACTCTCTGAGAAGACCTCACTAAATGCTAGCATGTGCATGAAGAAAAATGAAGACAAAAGCTACAACAATTTGATGGGGAGAGCTCCTAAAGCATGAAGACAAATAATGCCAACAAAGTTATTGTTTGGGTGCATGGAATATCCCCATATACAAGATGAACAGATGAAAAAGTTGGATGACAAAAGCGAGAATTGTATTTTCATTGGCTATAGTGACACAATTAAAAGTTATAAGTTGTATGACCTGATCACTGAAAAGGTAATCATCAATAGCGATGTCCGGTTCTTAGAAGATGAAGCGTTGGACTGGAACCAAAAGGATGACCACAAAAGCATCGCCATTGAAGGTAAACCATTAGAGCAAGAGAACCAAAAGGGTGGCAATAAAAGCAAGAACTGCATCTTCATATGGCTGTGTTGACTTGGACGCTGGCATTGATGAGGCCAATTTATAATAATATTTTAATAATAGAAAGAGAAAAAAAAAGAAGAAAGAATATTAAAAATAACAAAAAAAAGTCAAAAAATATTAAAATGCTATTAAAATTTAGCTACATGAGCGTCGGCATCCACGTCAATGCTAACCGGCTAAAATTGGCCGGATAGATTGAATTGACACAAATGCAACATATTTTGGAATCAATTGTCCAAAAAAAGTTTAGGACTAAACTAGCATAATTGCCATAGATTTTGTATTTATAATTTTTTTGGTAATTCTTCTTCACAAAATATGACCCTTTGAAATAACTACTTCATGTTTGTCTGGTTAATAAAGGGTTTAATAGCCTTATCTAGTTATAATCCTTGTTTGTTCATGTAAGAAAAGCACTATATAAGGTAAATGTGAGTTTTTAAGGGATATACGACACTACATGAAAAATCATGTTTGAATTTTTTTTTTTTTTTTTTGGGTAAGGAATCATGTTTGAATTGTTCATGCTTCATAACATCATTATTTGTCTTGGACCCGAGTAAAGTCCTTAAACCGCTTCGTCCGAACTCTGGGATACAAAATTCGGGGGTATTCCTTAAAATAAAAAGAAGAAAAATATTTTCTCTTAATTTAAGGGGGTGATGGTGGGAAAAGTAGACTTCATGTCATATTTGGATGGCTACCGCCGGGTAGGGTCGTATAGTAGCGTCTCGCGCCTAAGGTGAATCATCGGAGTTTCGAGTCATGCGTCGTCGACTTGTGCTTCGCACAATATTTTTGAACCGACTTGTTAACGACGTAACCCCGATATGAGGATGTTTGAATTGTTCATGCTTCATAACATCGTTATTTGCCTATTCTATTCAATAAAAGGGTAATAATGATCACATAGCACCAAAGAGGTGGGATGAAGCTATAGGTATACAACAGAAAAGGAAAGCATGCATTGTCATTATCATCTTAATTTGGATTTGATAAATACTATTATGTCACTTTTCATCTTAAATGTCATTTTCAAATGAAAAATGATCTTTTTAGTTTGTGAAAGAAAATACATTATTTGTATTCTTAAATGTAACAACAAACCACTGTGGTTGTCCCGGTGGACATCTTTCTCATTTGGGAAAGGGGTGGTGTAAAGTTCGATTTCCCGCCTTCTCAGAGGTTGGGGGTGAGGATGCTTGAGCGAGAGATATCGCAAGTAAGAATAGGATAGGATATAATTAGAACAAACAAAGAAAAATGTAACAACAAATTGTAATTTGTAGAAACCGTGCGTGCGGAGATATGATAGGCACGTGGGCGTGCTAGAGCCCCCGACCGGTCGAACCAATACTTTTACCAAGCGAACCGGAATCGCTCTACCGGACCGGTTTGAGTGAAAAACCCTAGTCTCCCTCCCCCGCGCGATTTCTCTATGATTGTGCGAGCTTCTTCCGAGTTCAGAGAGAGAGAGAGAGAGAGAGAGAGATATGGGAAGCGATAGCGAAGCTGAGAGAGCACGGAAAGAGAAGGAGAAGGAGAGGAAGAAGAAGTTGTCGCTGGCTCCCATTGCCAAGCCTCTCGCCGGCAAGAAGCTGTGCAAGCGGACCTTCAAGCTCGTGCGTCGAGGTACGAACACGTATATACGCTCACGGATTCCTGCGTCGAATCTATTCGTTTTCGTCGCCTCTCCGCTCATCAATATGTTCCGTGTCGCTCGGTTTTTCTTGCCCTTTGGACACTCGAATGACAGGGCAATTTTACAAACGATGTTTCTGATTGTTCTTTCCCTTTTGATGTTGGGTTTTCGCTTTGATTAGAATCTCTTTATGAAAAAGAAGCAAATTCTTGTTCATCATCCGTCGCGATTTTAACTAAAATAAGCAATTGAACTGTCTTGATGTCTCGTTTTTTGATCCTGGAAGGAGCATCGTGGTATGTTGGAACTGCGAGCTTGATAAAGAAGAGCTGTAGTTCGTCAGCAGAAACTACGTAAAAACACCAAATTTTGCTTGGCAAAGGAAGAAAATCAAATACTTCCTCTTCTGTTTCTTTCTTTTTTGTTCAATGGATTGGCCATGATGCAGGGTTTTCGAACCAAATATTCCATGGGAACATTTCACTGGAACTTGTTCGTTCTCTTCTTTATTCTGACCTTACTTTAGCATGCCTCTGTCTACGCTTGGTAACAAAAGCTATCCGGTCCAGCTTTCTCAAGGCTTTACTTTGGAGATGCTATGTTGCCTTGCGGAGACCATTGATTCGCTTGTACCATCAAATTGATGGAATCCATGTGCATGCGAGCTAATTTGAATGTTGTGTCTTGACTGGCAGCTGCCGAACAGAAATGCTTAAAAAGAGGCGTGAAGGAGGTGGTCAAGAGCATCAGGCGTGGTCACAAAGGGTCAGCATCAGCTCTCTTTGCACCATCCTTGCATCTAGTTTCTGTTTCCTGTGAAACTATTGGAACCCCGTTTACGTCCTTCTAATTTCTTGTTAGATGAGTTTTCTACTATTGCTTAATACCGACTTATCATTTTGGGTCCGTGTTATTCTTCTTTTTCAAATGTTTGTTTGGGGTCTCTGGATAGTGGTGAGTTGGGATACTAAATGAAGAGTTTGGCATATAAATAGTGCTACGCGGTGATGTTATCAGCTCCAGCAGGGCGAAATATGTGTTGGAGTTGTAGGAGAATGTTTGTTTTGAACAGAAGTGTGGTCTGTGTATGCGAATGAGCTGTGTTGCTGACTTTTTTAAAATGCCATGATGGAGAGCTTAGAATCGTAAGAAGATTCTTCCGTCATTATGTGATCAAGGCGATTTTGAAAATGTACCATTTGAGTTCTCAAGTTACAGTGGTATTGCCCGTGCTACATTCTTTGGCAGTGTGCGCCAAGGAAAGAGAGAACACTTTGCACAAACCCTTTGGGGATTGTTCTTGTTATGTTGAGTTTGTGTTTTATGTATTTGAGTAGAATCGCTCATCTTTCTTGTTACCTTTCCTTTTCTTTTTGCATTGTGCAGATTATGTGTCATTGCTGGCAACATATCACCGATTGATGTGATCACTCATGTCCCCATTTTGTGTGAAGAGAATGATATCCCCTATATATATGTTCCCTCGAAGGAGGTAAGTTCACGTCATCCTTTGATCTGAATGATTAGGTTTTTGTGAAGTCATCAGCACACATGATGCGAACAGGTTGCCATTGCCTCGAAACTTAGTTCGCATTCACCTAATCGGCTGTTTTTACTTTTGGTTCTCCTAGCTCTGAAACTATTATCCTATTTCCTTTTGATGGTTTCAGGATCTAGCAAATGCTGGAGCAACGAAGAGGCCAACATGCTGTGTTCTGGTACTTACGAAGCCGACAAAGGGTGAATTAGGTCCAGAAGAGCAAGAAAAATTAAAGGCTGATTATGACGAAGTTGTAACAGAAGTATCTGAACTTACCTCTACTCTTTTCTAAAAGGTGGCCATACTTGGGGTTCTGCTTCTTTATGCTCATTGCTTTGCTAGTTCTGGCTATTGTATTGTTCGGTGTAGCCTACTGATCTCTGCAGTTTATGTGGTGCCACGGCACATCTATAAATTCACGTATGCGCATCTAAAGCAGGTGCCAAAATAACTGGTACAACAATATCAGTATGAGGGATTTCCTTTCGGTGTGTCATGAACAGGAATGCAAATGAATTCTTGCGACATCATTTTGCCTCCAAAGAATTAGCAATTTGCTGCCTTGGAGATGCAGAGACTACGGGCTGGTTTCTTAAAACGATAGCATGCCGGAGATCCTGGTTAGCAGATTTAATTACTAAATAACGCAGGAATCCTGGTCAGGGGACAGATATGTGTTCCCGGTCCAATCCCGGTCCAAGGCCACAATGTTAAGTAAAGACTAGAAAGGTGATCGGGTGGATTGCAGCAACATGTTCATTGGATACTTAACTTTAGTGAGAAGGGATCAGCATGCAAGCTAAACACAACCCATCGATTCAATGTTGATGTGAATGTATTTTTCGATCTCCGGAGGTTTTGTTGAGATGCGGGGGGGGGGGGATGGGGTAGGGAAGGGCGAGCGAGAGAGTGCCATACGTGTTCGTGTTTCTTGAACAGGATTGAGATCAAATAATGTCCCTCCCGATTTCCGGTTTGAACCGATGTTTCAAAGTGAAATCAGGCCGTCAACTTGCCCATTATCAGAGGGATCGGCGTTGAATGCGAGTGAAATCCGAAAGTAATGTTGTTTTAGGAATAGGTTTGCTAAAATGCAAGATATGAACCAGTTCCATATCGGTAGTGGACTGACAATTTCAATGTGAATTGCATGAATTTTGCCCCATTGACGGGAGCTTCATCAAGAATGAACTTCACTGATTCATATGTCTCGTGTACATGCACCACTTTTAAAACTTGCAGGAGTTTGCTGTTTATTTTGCTATGATGTCTTAATAGTCTTTGCTTTTGACTATATGGTCCTAGAAACCCCTGTATCACAGATGAAGCTGAAAATCTACAATATCCAGTACACAACCACCCCACCCCCATGCCCACCCCCCCCGGGGACATGCCTGTACAGGGATTATCGGTGGCTTTCCTCACAAAGAAAATTAAAAACATACAGATAGAAAATCTAAAAGGGTATCGGTTTTCATTGTAGTTATGCAGAAAAAAGATCCAGCGGTGGAATCACCTTTGCCTGGTCAAGGTCTTGAACAGAATCAGACCTAGGCCGCCGAAAGCTAGAGTCAGCACAATAGGGACAGTGACGGCATCAGTCATCATGGTTGCATCATTTGTTCTTGCTTGACGTGTCCTCTCTCCCCAAAACTCATGTAGAAGTTTGCTCAGACTGTCTAGCTGGTGCATGATTTGGCGTTGTGATCGAGCAATGACTTGTATCTGCCATTGGGAGAACAAAGCAAGGATAACAAACGGCCATTGTTAACATATGAACTAAAATCATGTTGAAATGATTAAAAATGAGAGATCGATTCAATCTTCCTCAAGTGATAGCCTCTGTTCGGACAAGAATATTCCATTTTCATCAGGCCAGGAGTACATCAACTTGCATGAATTCACATACCTATTCAACACAAACAGGACTCACTATCTCTTGGACTATGGTTCAACATCCCTCCTGTCAACCAGAGAAACGAGCAAACATTGTTTTGCACAACTATCCGCGCAACTTTGTGCCAAATGAAATTGTACAGGCAACAGGTTACGGCCCTTTCTGGTATTTTATTGGTCCTGTAAACTCCCCTAAAAGTTTTGGGATTCACCATAAAGGCACGCCTAGTTTTTGAAGATATTCTACATGGCACAACACTGCTCCACAAATTTTACGCAGTAGAATATGTCACCAGTTCGTCCAAAACAGGGTTTCAGAAGATAAACTCGATATCATACTCTGAGGTTATAGCATATGCTACGCCAGAAAAGATAAGGCCAATTATCATCTCCAATATCAGAAGATCTCTCCTTAATATCTCAATCAAGTAAATGTCATGCCTGGTCAATTGGATCTACTGCACCTAACTAAGTGCCTAAAGACGAGACCCGGAAACATACCTCTTCCATAAGTGGAGTGTCCTTAGCTAATTGGGAAGAGGATGAAGAATGGGGCATCAAAGAACCAGTCAAAGACCCATTTCCTAAGCCAGTTAAAAAAAGAGAAGTGGGTCCGGATCCATTGCAGGCTTCGGCCTGCGGTGCTAAGTTCTGTTGACTAGCTGAAACTCTTCTGGCGTTGAACTTGGAATTGAGCTCTTCGATACGAGATGTAAATTCATCCATCCTCTCATTGAGCGTGGATATTTGCTCAGATAGTTGAGTAATGACTCCCTGTATCCAGTCACATGCGAGTAAAAAACTAACCTTATGACTGCTTGCAAGGGATGGGGGCCCAAAATCAGCAAAATATGTTGGTGAGGAACCACAGAACAAATAATGATAAATCGTTACAGGTTACAAAAGCGGAAAATTATGTGAGAAGATGGTGGTTCAAAATTGTGAGCTTCCTTCAGATTTTCATCATTATTACCTGGTTTGCAATTGCAGGCGATTCTAAAGTTCTTCCGTCAAACCTTCTATTGTTGATGGCGAGTCTGGTCAACTTTGATATGTTCTTGTCTTTCTGACTGGAGAAAGACTGAGACATCCCACTGAAAGGAATACACACAGAATTTAAGCAAAGATCGCTTGAACTTCCCATAATAAAGATGGTGCTATGCTAAATCTGTTCTAAATGATGCAAGGACATGTAAGCTCCTCCATATAAACTTGCTCTATACTAGCTTTTAATAGGGCAGTATCTGGTATTGTGGGTTAACGAGCGTATACCGGTTAAGGTATTTCGTCCTCCTATCTGCAGAAGCCCGGGAAAGCGCCTCTTTGGGGCTGGAAACAAGATCATCATCTAGGCTAAGCTTTGTCTTCAAATCGTCTGGCAATGCCTACAAAGAAACTCAATCATCAGTGGAGAAAGCAGATCAAACCTACAGAGAGGTAAGAAGAGGCATACCATAACATCATTGACAAGCTTCTCCAACTGAATCTGTTCTATGTAGGTGCGTGGAACATATGAACCATCCAAACCCAGCTGCTCTGCAACGTCCTTGACATACATACGGTCACGTCCTTGTACCTTCACAACCAGATCAGAAAGATTTTGCCGTTGGCCTTCCAAATATCAAAACAGAAGCAGCTAGTAGACGCAAACTTGCTAACAAGATAGACTAGTTCAATGAATACACTTGGACAACTTGTATATACACGATAAAATTTTCACGATAGGACACCAAAAAACAAAGCTCTCCACACTTATGAGTTCTGAGTGCTATGGCTTTACATTCATTTATACTTGATTTTTCATAGGTGAAAAAATATACAAATCAGGAAAGTTGTTTTCGGGTCTAAAAGGCACCGAACATCTTGGTTGATGGTTCAGTGATGTTAAGTTGTCCTTTGTCAAACGCTAGAGGATTCTTTTAGTGTACAGGGTTACTTTCAATTCAAATTAACAAGGAAAGAAATGCATGATAGTCTTGAATCTAAAGTTATAAGCCACTGACACAGTAAAATGGCTACAAATGTCAAGTGGAGTATGCTAACTGGACCAGCTGAACAATACCTGAACATACTTGCGATTAAGCTGTTCCAGCCAATCAGTTTTCACAGACACCCTCTCGTCAGAGAAGACATGGCTGCTTCGTTTCAGAATGGATGCAATTGTGTAGCCGAGAGCCATCAATCCTCCTAGCAGGCGCACGCTAACTTCAAAAGTTATTCTCGGAGATATAATGAATGGACTATCTGTAACCCATTCCTGATACAAACAACATCAAATTCATCGAAGCACAGAAGAGGACATTAGATTGATTAAGTCATGATTAGGCAAAGACACACTGTCTTTGAACTGTCCAAAAAAAGCCAAAGTAGTTGGTCTACCATGTAGTTGTCCATGGAAGATGCCATCTCCCATCCCCAATTCTAGACAAACGTCTTTATTACCCTCTGAATAGTGTTGATAAGGTAAATATGATGCATATGGTTGCTTGACATTGGTTTTAGCAAACTTTGTCACACATTATTTGTCGACTTCCTTTCACAGAATGGCTACTCAAAGCTTAGAACCAAGTACAGACACTGCAGCATATAAGGACTAGAATGTAGCCTGTTAACCAGAAACCCATGGATCTTATACAATGAAAACCCTTTTCAATGTGTTTGCTCTTGAAAAGAATCCTGTTTCCACACCAAAATCGACATTTTAACCTGTTCCCACCAAAACATTCTCAAAAAAGAACAATCTAAATTGCATCTTTTCCAAAGGAAAGACCAATAGGATGTAATTTTAAGGGTGAGGGACCCGAGATTTGGAAATTATTTACTTAAAAATGATCGTAGGAAAAATATTTTCATCATCCACAAAAATGTTTAGCCTTAAATTGTTGTCAGTACGGAAAACATTTTCTGGTGACTAGTTTTTCTAAACAATATAACAACTCATTTTTTGGAAAATGTTTCCCAAATCATTTATTTTCCGTGAAGTTAATGGACCCTCAAGAAAATGACAAGCTAAAAGTGAAAAGTATCTTTAGATCATGATGATAATTTGCAAACTCACTTTGTACTAAAACAACCTCTGACCATTGCCTCTGTTTTTATTTAAAACATGTTCTCTAATGAATTTCCTAGAGGAACTCCAAATCAACACTTCTCCCATAACTTGCAGTATCTTATGGAAAAAGCCCAAATGTCGGTTTCACATTAGATCAAGTACCAATTTCAAGAAGTTTTCTGAATAGCTGAAATTTACAAGGTGATTTAGTTAGCAGCTACTATACCAAGAACTAATCAGAAACTTATTTTCAGAGAGTGGTATGGGAATTGAGCGGGAAACTAGATGCTGGTTTTACTGAATATCCTGGTAAATGCTTTAATGATATTACTTAACTTTTGCAGCAGAGGTCATTTTTATCAGAGTTGTGACACAACGATAACATTTTGGAACGCAATGCCAAGTGACTTCTAAGAGATTAAAATCTGGAACTTGGATCGCAAGTTTCGAAAGAGCTAAAGTGACAATCATTTGCTGATTTTCTGCCTAAGAATGGAACTAGAGAAAAGTCTGATTTAAGGTTCTATTACGTTCTGAAAAAACTTGGCAGCTGTTATTTGAATCTAGGCTTGCAAGGCAGGTTTTACTTGGTTTTCCATCATATCTCCAGAAGTAAGAAAAAAAATGAAAAATATGACACCATAGCAAGAAGCTTAACCTTATATTATCCCACCTCAAACATGAGATTGTATTTGCCATCCCTATTTCGCATCCTGAGATATGATTGGCAAGCTTCTGGATCTTCACCAGGTGGTAGAAGATATATATCATAAGTTTCCTCGACACTCTCTGAATATGTTCCAGGGAAAACAGCCTTGATTTCATCCTCTGTTACTGTCCTCGTTGACTGCGCTAAATAAAAGGTATGAATTAAAATACGGAAAAAGGAAAAGAAGCAAGTCTCGATCTGATAGAAATGTGAAAATAGACTGCAAACTCCAGATAGAAAAGGTTTGACAATAACTTTGAGAATATAAGTGGGATTCTGAAATCCAGAGAAAGGATTAAATTTGTTGATTATTTTTATATGCGCAGTCTGAAGATCAGGCTCAATGAAAGCCTTGTACATTGGGTACACCTGCAGTGAGAAAAAACCTTGGTTAGATGCATCAATGGTGAAAAACTGAAAATAATAATCAGCAGACAACTGGACACCCCATTACTTAATTAAACTCTTGACACAGGGAAAGCAAGAAAACCGTTTCAGATATCTGCTGAATGATTTCTTCAGGTTCTTGACCAGCACGTTGGATATCCCTTAGAACTCGTTTGACAAGGTCAAAATGAACCCCTCCAGTCACAGAGACGCGAAGATCAAGCAAAGGGCGCAATTTTTCGCTCAGGGCGTAAATGCCTTCTATAATCACAATGCGAGAACTGGGAACTTCAATATTCCTGTCAAAAGCATAATGTCACTTTTTTTTTTGCGTAATGCATGTACAATGATACAAGTAGATGAAAAGCAGCAATTTTTAGTGTGTATTCTACAAAAGTTTTCAAATTTCATCAGGTAAATCTTTCTTCTTTTTTACCAATGAAGTAAGTAAAACTTTCCATATTTAGAGAGATGTGCATAACCTGTAGCCTATACGCGAGCTAGACTTGAAATCATATATAGGAACCTGAACAGGCTTCCCGGCCTTTAAACCATGAATATTCTCAAGCAATGTGCCATAGTCCGTCAAGCGAGGATCTGCTTCAAATATAATTGTTAGAATTTATCCCTCATCTCTCATTTAGCAAAGTTCATGAAATAAGTAGTATTTTCAACATATAAGATGCCAATAAGGGAACCATATCCTAGAGTGCCTGTAGATGACTAAAGGAATTAGGCAGAAGAAAGACCACGCATGAAAGGAAATCAAAATGAAGATATGTGACAAACATAGCTGGCGCATAAGGCAAGCGAAGAAAGGAAGAATATTAAAGTAGTTACGTAACCAGATCATGTAGAAAAAGCTTTCATAAATTGACATGTTTCAACCTTCAGGCTTTGATAAAGATCGATCCAATATTAAAAATCAAACAATTACGGAAGGAAGGGACACGCACTGATCTTAGAAGAGATGAAATGGTCATGCCCCATCTAGAAGAGATGAAATACTTATTAAAGAGAGATGACTCCAGAAAAAAGAAGCCTAGATCTTAGGGATGAAAAGAAGATCAATAGACCTACGTGACGGGTGAATATTAAGCATTCAGGCTTACAATGCCCGAGAATTAAACCAGAGAAATCACAAAAATACATGGAAAATGGCCGCTTTACGTCACTGACCTACTCAAAAGCCAGGGCAGCTGGCAAAATAATGCCTTAATTAACTCAAAACGCAAGTATCTGGGAGCATTGTGTGTTCCTCTCATGCTAAATAAAATACACCAAGTCATCAAGTTTTACACATTTTTGCCAAGTTGGACTTGGTTGGCTCCTCTTCACTAACCTGGTTGGTTCCATTGAACTGATCAACTGCCACATGAAGATTTGCCCACAAAGCTAATAGATCTTTGCCACAAGCCAACACTCTGTTTCTTTCCAGTGCCAACATTTGGAGGAAGCTCTCTTCCTGACGGAAAAGCTAACCCATTCCTAGACATCAGTGTTTCTTTAAGATTGGAAGACAGCTAACAATCTCGAAGTGGCTGTTAATCCTCCTACCTCTAAATAGCTGATACTTCTCTTCGGTATTAAAAGTACTCTCTTTTGAAAGTGGACATTCTGTGAACCTAATAAATCCTAGCTATTTTGAGTTTGTGCCTTCTATCTCTCCTAAAACTCTTTGGAATCTGGCTGAAGTGGAACCCAAGAACTTCCGAGGAATTTAAAATTGAAGATAAACCCAAAACCGACACGGATGAATAGAGGACTCACCATCGAAGTTGCCGTCAATTATGCGGCTGGAGTCATTGTAATTATCCATTGATATGACAGCAATGCTGGGCATAAAGTTCAGCACCTTCTCGGTGAACACGGTCTTGCCAGCTCCAGAAGGACCGGCTACTCCAACTAATATTAACCCATCATTCTTTTGGGCCAACAATTGACACGCCCGGATAAATATGAAAAAACCCTTCTCAAATGAAAGTGATTCCTGGATCGGAACGATCTCAAAGCGATCAGAGTCCTTTCTCTTAACTATCTGGACCTGATCCCGCAAGAGGCCAGAACGCCGGCGAGGTGAATCGGCACTTGGTGAATTATCTTGAGCCATGTGTGGAGTAGATGTGTACGTCCCCCAGTAAGTTGTAGATGAAAGCTAAAACAGGAAAGGAGCTATCAATAAGCATCTGTAGCAGATCAGCAGTGGAAGAATTCTGATATTGCGAGGAATACGAGGTAATATTGAAACAGCAGAGAGCCAACGAAAGCGGAATAGAAACAACGGCAAAGTCAAGAGCAAATGTATGCACGCGTGGGCGCCAGTGGGGGCATTAGCTGCAGCAACATTTTTCAAACGGACCTTCAAGATCATGCCAACAGCTCGACACAGATTCTTCACCGGCGAGCATCATTGCTATTGGCTGAGACTGAGAGTATCTCGGACCAACACGACCGTGAACAATAAAAAGAGAACACATCCACGGCCTTCCTCCCAAAGAGGAAATGCGTCGGGTCGAATCCGCAGGTACCAAGAAAAGGAAAATCAACAATCAAGAACATTAAAGCGCTCGAACGATCGTACTTACCGGCCGATGATCCTAATGGAAACATGCCCAAGGCCCGATTTGTTCACGCAAGGACCCATCGAATTCATAAGAAGGACGTTGAAAACAAACTCGCGCATAAAAGATCATCAAAGTAAATATCATTCGCACCCAAATGGCAAAAACCAACGAAATCAAATAAACCTCTTCACTTTAAACACCCCCCCCAACCCCGTCAAAAGAAGTAAATCCAGACGAACCTGGTGCTTAGGCAGGATCGATCCCACGCCAGACAAGGCAACAGCAAGAAACAACGTCGGCGATCTTCTGGTTCCAAGAACGGAGGTGGTCTCTGTCTCCGAGAAACCAAAAGGGGGGGCGGGAAAGAATCGGAACGGTTCTTGGGAGGCAATTGGGTGGTCTCAGAAACGCTAGGGGAGGCACGGAATCGAATCTTTCCCGCAGCTGGGTCTCGCAGCGATGGAGGAGGGATTCTTGATTTTCCGTGAGGGAGAGCAGCAGAGCGTGGCAGTCCAAGAAGAGAGTGAATCCATTACCATGTGCCGGCAATCCAAAGCCAGCTGCTTTAAGCTTCGACGGTGGATATATCTACAGCGCGTTCGACATAAATTCGCGTTCGAAAAATTTAAACAAAAAATGTTTAACGGAAACTGGCTTATTAAAATCATTTAAATTCCGACCAAAAAAAAAAAAATCACGTAAATCATCCCTTCGATGTGACATTGCGCCGGTGTCCGACTTGAATTTCAGAATACTTATGTTTTGTTGGGTTTCCATGGCTCTTGATCAATATGGGAAAATTTAAAAAAAAGACTCGAAGTGCTCTCATTTTATCAAATAAAGATTTCAAATGGATTTTATTTCAATTAAGCGCCGGAAATGTCTAAATTGTTTCGAGGGATAATGACATAAATAATCCCTGAATTTTGATTTAACGTGCATTACGATTTTCGAACTTTAAATTTGTTTAATATAGTCCTCGAACTTTAACTTAATGTTAAATATGATCTCCGAACTTTTAGTTTATTCAATGTGGTCTTTAGATTTTTGTTACATGTTCAATGTAGTCCATAAATTATATGAAAATATTCAATGTAATTCTTCCATTGATTTAAGACTAGGGACAATAATGAACATTTTCATATGGTCTAGGGACTAAATCGAACATATACTAAAAGTTCGGGAACTATATTAAACAAGTCAAAATTTTAGGGACCATATTGCACATTGGGCTTAAGTTCATGGACTACATTGAACAAATTAAAAGTCCATGGACCACATTACATATTAGGTCAAAATTCATGGATTATTCGTGTCATTTTCCCTTGTTTTAAAGAAAGGCCTAATTGAAGGGCATTTTCGCCATTTACTCTTTTAATTTTTTTCCTTTTATGTTTTTGTTTTTTCCTTTTCTTATATGTTTTTTTATTTTTCTTTTTCCCCACCCCTCGCCTACCCAGGCCATCACCTTCTGCAAGACCTCCTCCCTCCTCGAGAACTCCATCAGCGACACCTCTGCGTCTTTGCCCCCGTCGACGAGTGCGCCAACGGTGCCTACGCCGGCCTCCCCACCATTGCCGCCAACAAGCCCATCCTTTGCCTCATCTAGGAGCAGATCGCCATCCTCCACACGGGTGGCTCTGACGAGCATTCCGACGCCGCCTCCCTCATCTCCCTCACCAGGGACAACGACGGCTTCGGCAAGTTCATCCTCGAGGAAGGCGGCGTCGGCCCCCTCCTACGGCTCCTTAAGGAGGGCAAGTCCGAGGGCCAGGAGAAAGTCGCGCGCCATCGGCCTTCTCGGCCACGACCCCCAAGAGTGTCGAGCACATGTTCCATGCCGACGTCTGTCAAGTGTTCGCCAAAATCCTCAAGGAGGGACCCATGAAGGTCCAGGCCATCACTGCCTGGGCCGTCTCCGAGCTCGCCGCCCACTAACCTAAGTGCCGGGACCTCTTCGTCCCTCAGAACATCATTCGCAGCCTCGTCAGCCACCTCGCTTTTGAGACCATCCAGGAGCACAGCAAGGACTCCATGTCATTGCTCTGTGAAGAGAGTTCTACATGTGTTTGGTGGCCACAGAAGTTAGCTAAAAAAAACGGTGTGTAAACGAAGAATTCAAACATAACTTTAGTTCCTTTAGATGGTTGAAGAAAATATGGATACATATGTAACGAAGGGAATTGGCCTTGAGTGTGGCGATGGTATACTTGCACTGTGGAGGCAGGTGAAACAGTCTAATGCTGTCAAGTCCGGCATACACTGTGCAAGTGCGTACAGCTGCTCCGACTTCGTGAAGTTTTTCGTCGCCACTGTGGCCTTCTTCCCAAAGCGATCGTGGCACGTCGTTCAAGTTTTCTAGAGAAGCTGCATGGACCGGTTTGGGTCGGTGACATTCTCGACATCGAACCATATCAGATTGTGGCAGAGGATGGGCTCGTTGGCGGCGATGGGGAGAGGCCGAGGTAGGTGTTGTCGGCGCAGTCGGCGGCGGGGGCGGAGAAGCGGAGGAGCCTAGACGTTGCCCGTGGAGTTCTCGAGGAGGGAGGAGGTCTTGCGAAAGGCAATGGCCTGGGGAGGGGAGCGAAGGGGAGGGGAAAAGGGAAAAAAGATAAACATAACTGAGAAGGAAAAACCAAAAACACAAAAAGAAAAGAAATCAAAATAGTAAAGGGCGACAATGCCCTTCGATTAGTCCCTTTTTTGAAATAATTTAAGCACTTCGAGCCCTTATTTAAAACAAAATCCACTTCAAGTCCTTATCTGAGAAAATGAGAGCACTCCGAGCCCTTTATTTAAATTTTTCCTCAATATCATCAAAATTTTAAAAAGTTGTCACCAAAGTTTCGGGAGACGAAGGCCGTCCATTCAAATCCGATTGATTGTGTAAAATCCTCCAAGCGCAAACGAGTCGGGATTGCATTTTCAAATAGTATGACTCTTATGCTCGTGCCACTTAAATTATTGAAAGATCTCGCCAAATAAATGGCCCTACTTGTTCGACCAAAAAAAATAAAAATGACCCTACTTGTATTCAATTTGTTAAACATGCCTACATGATGAGGAAATATTAGGCATTCAAAGATTGAGCAAATCACGAACACAACAAACGTACTAGAAATTGCAATACTTCCTTATATGGTCCATTAGCAAAGGAGAGGGGCATTTTTATTTAGACTTGGTTAGAATAACAGTTTTTGGATGATTACAATAATAAATAATAACAGCATGTTGTGAAGTATAAATTTTAAAAAAGAATTAATCCTATAATAATTTATAATATATTTTTTTTAGCACAAAATAAACTGTTAGTTTAATAGTCAGCCAGAGGTTTTTATATAATCAATTTCCTTTTTATTTTGCAAAATCCTTTTTATCAAAAATAAAGAAAAAAAGGTCGGGCAAGCCACGTCAGCGCAGCACGCCCTTAACTAAGATCCAAGAAGAAGGTGGGACCCTCCACTCCCACTCCCCACTCTGTGTGGGTGGAGCCTGTCTTGTCCGAGACCGAAACCTGTCGACCCGAAGACCCATAAATAGTGGCCGTGACGACCCACTTCGAACTGCAAGCAGAAGAGAGAGAGAGAGAGAGAGAGAGACGCCATGAAAGGGACGCCAGCTTCTCACGGATACCGCATGCTGGCGGAGTGGGAGCGCCACTCGCGGTGCTGGATCGGTTGGCCTGTAAACCCTTCATCTCTCTTCGTCGTCTCGGGGAATCGGAAATCCTCGCGACCCTCTTGTCTTTTCCCCTTAAATTTCTTTTTTTTTTCTTTTTGCCGGCGACCGATGGGTCGGTGAATGGCGTGTGACTCTGCTCCTCGCAGGAACGCCCGGACAACTGGAGAGACAACGCGGTCCACGCTCAGCGCCTTTTTGCCAGGGTCGCCGCCGCGATATCCGAGTTCGAGCCCGTCACCGTTTGCGCGAGTGCCTCTCAGGTTTGGTTCCGCGTTTTCTCGACGATTGAAGTTGACGTTTCTTGGCGTGTGGGTTTTCCTGTGGTTCGCTTTTTGGGTTTTAATATCACGGGTGTCTGTGTGCTTAGTGGGAGAATGCGCGGAAAATGTTGCCGGAGAATGTCAGGGTCATTGAGCTGAGTATGAACGATTCCTGGTTAAGGGACACTGGACCGACTGTGAGTGTCTATGAATAACCCCTCGAGTCTCTTTTTAGAGGTGTCGATGTCCTGATGCTTTTCATGGTGTTGGCCATTGTAGTTTGTGGTGAGGGACGGATCTCCCGGTTGCGAGCGGAAGATAGCTGGGATCGATTGGAATTTCAACAGCTATGGAGGTAACTTGGCTTTTTTTAAAGAGTTTATCTCTGTGAGGATGGGTTGTTATTGTGACAACTGATGTCATGTTTGCTCGTGTCTTGATATCTCAAGTTTGAAAAGAAGAAGATAGTGGGAGAACCATGTTCTAACTGACACGAAAAATTGGATCGATTCTGCTGTTACTGTAATTTTATCACGGATTGGAGAAAAAGATATGTTCTTTGCTCTGAGAAAGTGCTCATACTTAAATCAATTCCAGACGTTTCCTTCCCTTTTAGCCTCCCTAGGTAATAGCGACAAAGCCAGTTGCAAATTGATAAAAAGTCACCGTTCATTACAAATAGTTATTTTCCCTTACAGGACAGAGTCAGCACTCCATGCTCTGACAGATAACCTGCAGATATAAAGATTTTATTATCTTAGGATATGACCAGTCAGTTTAAGTATGCTTTCTCTCTCTAAAATGTCACTATCCCCCTTGAGTATAGGTATTGAGGAAGGTTGCTATCAAGATTGGAGTCTTGACATTCTTAATGCTAGGAAGGTATGTATGGCTACATCAAACAGTGTGAAGCGTCTCTCTTTTGTTTTGTGATTTCTGCTAGTTAAGTAGTTATTGTCCTTTTTTATACTTTTTTCTTCCTTTGCTCTTTTGGGTTTGGATCCCAAAGCTGTTAGCTGACAGATTTGCAACATTGTCCCACTCAATTGCATGCATTGCCACATAAAGAGGATAAAAATGGACAAGGTGCAATTAGCAGTTACCACCAATTAAAGGCAGATTTTTGCTAATATAGAGCAGCATTGTGCTTTGTATTTTGCTACATCAGTCTCATTTATGTTTCATGTCCTGTATCCAGTGTTCCCTCTTAGTCAAATGTGGATTAATTACCTCAAAATCTTCTGTCAGATTCTTGAAATTGAGGAGACTCCAAGGTTTTCACATGAAATGATTCTTGAAGGTGGAAGCATCCACGTTGATGGAGAAGGTATTATCCACATGCTGGTTAGTCAGCAATTTATTAACACTCTAGAAGTGAAGATATTTGACTCTTAGATATTAGTCGCAACGCACACATATGCAGACAGGTATTATACTTGAATGCGTAATTTGTGCTCGCACTCTGTTTTTTCAATTTTTTTAGTGGATACATGGAGGAGATCCTTTGCCAAATTTGACTTCTTCCTTCCATGTGCACTGTCATCATTCATCATTCGGTTTGATCCAGCCTGGCTCACTGCAGTGTAGTTTTCTCAATGATAATAACCAGATAATATCAGGAACAAGGAAAGCTAAAACAGGGGGTTTGTTTCTGTTTGAATCCACATGTTTTTGGTGAGTCAAAGTGCTTTGGACGCATTGAAGAGTGCATGACAAGAAAGTCTGCGGTGTCATCCCACGTTAATCTTATCAGATATTTCCATGGCATCATCGTCGTACAGGTTTTTCCAAATTAGCTCTCTTGGTAATTTTTTGAGTTGTAGAGGAAATCGCTCTCCATCTTTGTTATTAAGATGTCCCTCTAGATGCTTAGGAAATTCTAGTTGCAATTCAGCTCCATCTGAACTATCATGAACAGTTCAATTGAGCCTGGGAAATTAGCTCACATTCAGACTGCTATCTCCGCCTGTAATTCCTGGGGTCCATTAGGGTTGAAAGCTTTTTGCAGCTCTTGCAGATCCACTTCAACTTGCTCTAGAATTTTATCAGAGGCGCTGCAGAGTAAATTTACTCTTCCTAATACATTTATCAATGATTCTGAAAGGCACTGTTTTCTTTTGGTCCTGCTGCAGTCTCAACCACTCTGATTTCTTGCTATCTGAATGCTTCACCTATTGGCCCATGTTATTTCATTGCCGTTTTTCTTCAGATACTTGTCTTACCACCGAAGAATGCCTCCTGAACAAGAACAGGAACCCGCATTTAAACAGAGAACAAATCGAGGATGAACTCAAGGCATATCTTGGTGTCAAGAAGATCATATGGCTGCCTCGTGGATTATATGGTACACTTTTTATTAGTTGGCAATTATATCATGAAGCTGAAATCAAAATCTGGGGATTTCATCTTCTAATTTTCTTCAAACTCTTGTATATTTGTTTTATACTATAACTCAGAGCATCTCAATGTCTCCCAGCATACTTGTGCTTGTATCCAAAACATAACAGACTTCCTCTTAAGGTAAGATGATGAGGTAGTTTCAGGTGTTGTTATCCACCACTCACGTAGTGACGCGGGAAACTATTCTCACAATCTAGGGAATCTTCCAGCTCCCCGCTGATATTGTTGTAGCCTTTTCACAAGACCGTACATGAATAAAAAAACACGCATCTATTTAGTAGATACTGGGGAAAAAACCACTAAAAATCCTGAATTATGCCAACTGTACCCTAAATTTTTTTTTGTGACACCAAAAATCCCAAACTTTTACTCATGTGACACATTTATCCCAAACTTTTTCTTGTGACATTGAAAACCCTAAACTTATACCCCGTGCGACATATTTACCCCAAAATATTTTTTTGTGACATAAAAAATCTCAGACTTATATTCGTGTGACACATTTACCTCAATATTTTGAGGTAAATGTGTCACACGAATACAAGTTTGGAGTTTTTAGTGTCACAACAAAAAGTTTGGGGTAAATGTGTCACACGAACATAAGTTTGGGGTAAATGTGTCACATGCGTACAAGTTTAGGGTTTTTTGTGTCACAAATAAAAATTTGGGGTAAATGTGTCACAGCGGGCATAGTTTAGGGTTTTTGGTGGCTTTTTCCCTAGATACTGTGCTTTTCCTTATGTTTTTAAATGATTAATGAGCTTTCTGCAGGTGATGATGATACAAATGGCCATATTGATAATATGTGCTGTTTTGTGAAGCCTAGTGTGGTTTTACTCTCGTGGACCAATGATGAAACAGATCCTCAATACGAACGATCTGTGGAAGCATTTCAGGTTCTCTCTAATGCAACTGATGCCGCTGGTCGGAAATTGCAGATAATTAAACTCCATGTACCTGATCCTCTTTATGCGACAGATGAAGAGGCTGCTGGATTGACGCAGGCAAGCATTTTAGAGTTTTAGATAGGTGCTTATGTATGTACTTCCTTTTAACATAGTATTGGATCAGTCACCAGAGTGATGAAAAGCATGGTTATATTCTCACGCTCCTTTTCTGTGGATCTGTTTTAGCTTAAGGAGACACTGACTTTTTGGAACTTGGACGTGTGCAAGCTTTCCAATGTCTCAGCTTTCTGCATAGATCTTTTGATTTAATTAGGATGCAGCTTTCTTCTTCCCCTTGAAATTTTGATGGTGTCTTCATTTTTGGCCCAAAATAGCTGTCTATAGTGTTGATGAAAACGCGTCATCCATCCGGTGACTCAGCTTTCTGCATAGATCTTTTGATTTAATTAGGATGCAGCTTTCTTCTTCCCCTTGAAATTTTGATGGTGTCTTCATTTTTGGCCCAAAATAGCTGTCTATATTGTTGATGAAAACGCGTCATCCATCCGGTGATTGTCCTATAATTTATGACAGGGTGATGATGCAGTACCAAGACCGTCGGGTAGAAGACTTGCTGCTTCATATGTGAACTTCTATATTGCTAATCAAGCAGTTATTGTACCTCAATTTGGGGATCAGAAGTGGGATAATGAAGCAGCTCGAGTCCTGGGTGATGCTTTCCCAGATCATCGGGTATGTAACACTACCTAGTCGGTTTAGTCTTCTCTCGATTCATTTTACAACTTACTCAGTGTTGTACTTGGTCTGTTACACTGTGAAGCACACTTACAAATGAAAACACGAGCGCAAGGGCACAAAACATGATCATTTCACGTATCTGATTGTCACCTTTTCTTTTCTTTCCTTTTTTCCCTTTTTTTTTGGTCTTTCGAAGATACTGACAAATTGATGCTTGCATCAGGTGGTGACAATTGAGGGTGCTAGGGAAATTGTATTAGGTGGTGGAAATATTCACTGCATCACGCAACAGCAGCCAGCGACTGTTGCCGAGTAACACGATTCATGGCCGATTGCCAAATATATGGCAAAAACTCATTATAATGCTTGCGGACCTCTGTGAAGCTCCCAAACCACACGAGAAGTTCATCCACCTAAATTATCACTGCCAAATATTTTCTGATACGTGAGTGCTGATTCCACGAGTGCTGCTTCTTGTGTGCCCTATGATGGCCCCTGTATTTTGGATTCGATTCTGACATTGGGATACGTATGTACCATCATTAGCTCCGTCAAAGTAAACATCATAAGACCTTCTTCTTCGTGAAGAACATTCAACAGTGAAGTGATAAGCTATTTGACAGTATTATTCTGGTCATTTGTTGATTTTTCTAACTAGTTTGAGCTCATTATCAAGCGCAGCATGAGTCCCCTGATGTAACGGTCGGTCAGGGGTCATTAACTGAGACAAATTTAGGGTATGTTTTGTGGAAAACTTACATTTGCAAAATATTTTACTGAAAACGATCGGTTGTATAACTTATAAAAGTGAATTAATGAAAAATATTTTCATCGTACATGATAATGTTTAGGCATAAATTGTTATCAATGATAAAAAAGGAAGTTGTTGATTAATTATTTCAGCGATATGATCAATCTTTTTGGAAATATATATTTCGAATGATTGAATCTTTGGCATAGACAAAAGGAGATGATATTAGGAAAAAGTATTATGTATAGATTTTAGAAATCATTTAACTTTGAAATCTTATGATATTTGAAATTGCCATTCGTAAAAAATCTTTACTTAATAATCTCCAAATATCGAATGATGATGGAAAATCGGGAGAAGTGTCAAAAAAGTCCTAAATTTATTGCATTGATGCCAATTAAGTCCTAAAATTTTATTGGTATCAATTCAATCATAAACCTTTTGCATTGGTGTCAATTCAATCTTAAATACTTTGTATTTATGCCAATTGAGTTAATTCGGCCAATTTTGGCAGAAAATTGCAAGCGGAGACAACGATTGTCTTACGTGACATCGCCGGTGCTGACTTAGACATTTTTTCATACTATTCTAATATTTTAAATAATTTTATAAGCATTTTTTGGTTTTTTAAAAAATATTTTAAAATATTAAAAAATTATTCGCGTTAACACCAACCGTGCCACGTAAAGCAATTGACGTCCACGCCAGCGATTTTAGGCTAAAATTGATTGAATTGACTCAATTAGCATAAATACAAAATAGTTAGGACTAAATTGGCACTAATGCAAAAGGTTTATGATTGAATTGGCACCAATAAAAATTTTAGGACTGAATTGACATAAAAAAAAAAGTTTAGGACTGAATTGACACTAATATAATAGGTTTAAAACTTTTTTAAGACTTTTCCCTAGAAAATCTGAAAATTCTTAAAATAGTGGTCGCAAAACATAGAGATCTGAGCGTGTACATATTGCATACAATTTTTATCAGAATGTTATTACATGCAATTACGAGGTTGCAAAAGATCTTTAACGTTGTATAAGACGAAATCGAGGGGAACTTGTAACGGCAAAAGGGCCGAGGTTGATTCCCCGCGAAGCGAGCAACGTAGGCGAACTCTTTCGTTTTGCACACTCCCTGATTTGATGCTCGCCACTCGCCCACAATATATACACAACCGACAAGTCAACGCCCATCTCGCCACTGACTGAACGAGTGAAGCTCCATGTAATGTGTGACCGACCATAAGCTATAGAAACCCATGTGGTCGATTGTAATTTTGCAGGGGATCCCGGACGTGATGCTCGCGAAGGAAAACGAGAGATCAGAGCAATTTAGCAAGCCCAAAAATATATAATCACGAAACACACACAGACGCAGAATTGCAACAGATCAACCCCCCCTTTCGCTCTCCGTCTCTCTCTCGCTTGCAAGTCATTGACGCGAAGAAGCCTTGAAGGAGACGCAGAGCGAGACAGAGAGATAGAGAGAGCCCACGAGATTTCAAGATCCCCAATTCATTTCTATTGAATGGTGAAACAGTAGGAATGAGAAATTAGCAATCTTGAAATCGTTTCACAGAGAGAGGGTGAGAAAAGAAAAAAGGGGGGAATTTTTTTTTTTCCTTTCTTTCTTTCTACGTGCTTGAAGAACGAGAGGAGTTTGTACAGATGGGGTGTACATTTTCTGGGTTGAACGCGCTATACGACGCCGTGAATGGGGGAGGGGACGTCTGGATCAACGAGAACAGGTTCAGGATCTTGAGGCAGCTCGGGGAAGGTGGGTTCGCGTTCGTGTATCTGGTCAAGGAGGTGGTCAACGATTCCTCCTCTGTCTCCGGTGGAGGTCTGGCCAAGAAAGTGAAGGACCCTTCTCATCTTTCAGGTCCCAATTTATTCCTTTCGATTGAATTTTGCAGCTGTGTGTTTGTACTATCAGATCTTGTTGGCGCCCCCTTTTCGTTCTGTATTTGGAATTCCTGATCTGGGTGCTTTTGTCTAGTGATTTGACTGCTTGGTTGTGATTCTCATGAACTGGCTATTGATCCAATCGAAAGACTCAATTGCGATTTGGACTCGATGTGAGTCCAGCTTGGAAGATGTTTGCATTTTTTTGGGGTACTTTCTGGTGTCTTAAAAGAAGCATTAGGAGCCCCCGTTATGTGTCTAATCTGGTTCCTAGATGGTGTTGGTAGGTTTTGCTTGTTTATGTTTGAGGAGTCCTGCCATCTAGCTTTCACGGAAGTCTCTTTGAGTTGGATACTTTGGTGTCTGCATTGGTTTTTGTTAGATTTTAGCAAGAAATTCAGGAGTGGCTTTTTTGTTTTTTCGCCTGTTTTAACTTTGCTGAAATTCATTCTGGATCTTAATATTTCTGCATTGTAGTTCTGTTGTTAATTTCGTTTCTATGCAGATGATGGCACTTACGCAATGAAAAAAGTTCTCATTCAGAATGGTGAACAGTTGGAATTGGTGAGGGAAGAGATTCGTGTTTCATCTCTGTTTAGTCACCCCAATCTGCTTCCCCTTCTGGATCACGCCATCATTGCTGTTAAGGTAATTACCAAGTGATTGACCTTTGGTATCATTCTGCATAGATCGCCTGTCAGCATGTTATCACGTAGATGACCGTTACTTTGTTGATACAAACAGAATAATCATTCACTTAGTGGCTTTAGTAATGTTGTCGTGGGTGCTTCTCTTGCATTTTCAACAACTAATCTTTTTCTGAACCAAATAGTGTCACCATCTTCTTCCCTTTGCTGAAATATGTTTCCAGCTTTTTTTGAGTCCTTTTTTTGCTTGCATCATCTTCATAAGATGATAAATGGTTTCTGACTAACATACTTGGAGGCTGGAATCTTTCCTGTTCTTGTTACATATGATTTGAGCGAGTGGTTATGATATTGATAAAGATCTACTTTCTAGACTGCACAAGAAGGATCTTGGAACCATGAAGCATATTTGTTATTTCCAGTTCATCTGGATGGAACTTTATTTGATAATGCCAAAGCTATGAAAGCAAAAAAAGAGTTCTTTTCAACCGCTGATGTCCTCCAAATATTCCGACAGGTAAACAACGATTTTCCAATTTATTTTTTTCTTTCTTGTTCACGCAATGTAGGTGCTTGATATACAGATGTTTCCCTGTGACATGCCATTGCTTATTCACGTCTGAACCACTTCTTGCTCGTTCACATTACATAGTAACACAATACAATCTGTTCTTTTAATACTATCTTGAATTTTACTAACTAGAAAATCACGGCAGCTATTAACATATATTAAAAGAGTGAATTGTGTTTATAGTAGAAGTGCTGCTTGAGTTGATGCCATGTCACTTGGTTGGATTTCTTTTTCGAGACTTTATAAAGTAATTTATTAGAACATAGAAAGAAACAAAGAAAAGGAAAGCATCACAAGACTATGAGAAGTCAGAGCAAGATGTCCAAAGCTGAATAAAAGAGTACTGCACAGAAGCAACCGACGATTCTAAACCCTCAAACAATCTTTTGTTGAATTCCTTGCAAATGCACCACAGTAGGCAAACTTGTTGAGCACTCCATGAATTCATAGAATTTGAGCCTCCTCGATAAGCATTTGAACAGCTAAAAAGCTGGATGGCATGACTTGGCATAACCCATGCCACCTTAGATGAGCTAAGTACATGAGTCCAAGGCTTAAGAGCAAAGTCGCAATGAAGAAAGAGACGATCAATGGATTTCCCTGAATACTTACACATGCAGCACGAATCCGTGAGAATGAAATCCGGTTTCTCTGAGATTTCCAATAGTTAGAATCTTATCCCAAGCTACTGTCCAATAAAACAGAGAGATACTATAAGGCATAAGGAGCCGACAGATTGCTTTAGAGGGGAATGAGCGAGGGGATAAAGCCCTAAGATAGAGTAACATGATTTAACACTGAAATTCTTGTTATTAGCTGGGTGCCACATCATCTTGTCAACGCCCAAAACCAACAATTTTGAACAAATAAGAATATCTGATACGAGTTAATCAAATAAAGCTGCCAACCTTAAAAGTTCCTGATGAGACAGGATTTCAGCGAATCTAACCACCCTCTCGATGTCACTCGGTTGGATTAAGAGCAGTAGCAAATGCTCCAATTCCGTGTCATTTTTCTTGTTAATATCTTGGTATGTTGACATTACAAGTTGAGCACAATGTGTTGAGAGTGTATTAGGAGCTGTTGGACTAAGCAAGTAGGTGATACAGCTTTGTGCAGGACTTAAACATATGCACAGTTTGGAGCCACCTTATGCACATAATGATGTGAAACCTGGTAATGTCCTCATAACGCATAGGAAGGGACAACCTCCTCTTGCAATATTGATGGATTTTGGAAGCGCTCGGCCTGCAAGGAGGCAAATTCGCTCTCGTTCAGAGGCACTGCAGTTACAGGTGCTTGTTTATCCTATACCTGTGTGGATGCGTGTGCGTGCATGTGGGGGGTGTCTATAACTTTTTGTCTGTAGTTTGGTTGAGGAAAAAATCTCTTGCATTTTTTGTACATCAATAACTCTTGGTCTGTGCCAATGAGGCGTTGGCTGAGTTGGTGAGATCTATGGGCCTTAGACAGTTAAACCGATGAGGTCCCGGGTTCGAATCTCCCCGGCCGAGTCTTGGGGGACTTAACTAGTGGCATTGGCACTCATACCTCCACTACCCCGAGGAATAGTCCATTGCACATGGGAAACCTCGGTTACCAAAAAAAAAAAAAAAACTCTTGGTCTGTCTTTCGTCTATGTCATAGTACCATTATGTGGAATATTTTATTGGGTGTTGTGGGCTTCATCAATTTGGATGATGTATGTTCTTTTCAGTTGGCTTTTCCAAGTGTTATCAAATAAAGCTTGTGTAAAGTGAAAATTTTAGTATGAGGCTAGCCTATCCTCTGCCATATAAAATGTTATCCATGTGAACTAAAGAAGCCCGGTTCATCTCTTGCTGAGTGATTGCACTTTGTATTGCTTTCTTATGTTGGTCCATGGCTTGCCATTGTACAGGAGTGGGCTTCTGAACATTGTTCAGCACCTTTCCGGGCACCTGAGTTATGGGACTGCCCGAGCCAGGCAGACATTGATGAGAGAACTGATATATGGTCTTTAGGATGTACGCTGTACGCAATAATGTAAGTAATTATCCTCATGCGTCGTTTCTGTTCATCTCACTCTTGCCTTGGGAGAACTTAAATGCTCTTGTTTGCATATGCGTTCACAAACCTATTGGATCTGATAATGCAATTTTTTGCTTGGGCATTTACCTATACGTATGTCATATTTATGTATACATACATGTGTGTGTATTTTCTTCTCAAAAGACAAGTACAGTCAAAAAACTCAAAACATCATGTGATTTTGTTGTTTACAAGTACTCCAACTTCTTTCTTGCCTATCTGTTCGAGCCCTATACTTGTTTATCTGGTAGGCGACTAGTTTGACTTGCCAGTCTTGTTGGTTTTCTGTAATGACTAGTCTAGACTGAAATCAAATGGGAGTGCAATTAGTTTGCTAGCAGGACCTAAGCCTGTTTCTTTTATCTGAGTTAATCAGGCATATAAAGGATATTTGGTTAGACGACAACCAACTCTTGCACATTCAATGCTATGCCGGAAATTTGACTGGAACATTTGATTCCCATGTGGGCTATGCATGTAGTTATCCCTACAAAGAATCTTTCCAGTAAAACCAAAGGCTTGAGTCTGTGGTGTTGTGGCCATTATTTACTACTAGTTTTCTCATCCTTGTTCTCACTCTTCTTTCCCCCAAAAGGTTTGGTGTATCTCCATTTGAGTATGCCCTTGGAGAATCCGGAGGAAGCCTACAATTAGCGATAGTCAATGCGCAGGTGAAGTGGCCGGCTGGACCCAATCCTCCATATCCAGAAGCGCTCCACCAGTTCGTGACGTGGATGCTTCAGCCGCAGGTCGCGATCCGTCCGCACATTGATGATGTCATAATTCACGTCGACAAGTTGATCTCAAAGTTCTCTCACTGAGCTCTTGTAGGATGAGAACGATGTGGGAGTAGCGCTAGTCCTAGAGAATGGTCATTTAAAGAGAGTCCGTATATCTATCTCCTATTTTGCCTCTCTTATCCTCTTCTGTGATTGTCCATGAAAGCAGTTTTAACAGTTCGTTATAAAATATTTCACTAAGGTAAAAGTTTGTCGGTTCTTGTATCTGTAGTGTTCATCAGCTAATGCATTTGTTGAATGGTCTTTGCCGCGCTCTTCTGAATTCTTTCGGTGAACATTCCGAGTTTTGACGACTCTTACTATGTACAGACAATACTAGTCGTGGTTGCTGACCCTACTGCATGATCGTTGCCATAATTTCTGTTGCCCTAGTTGACATTGATAATAAGATTTCAGCATTCGTCTGTCTTATATTTCGTGGTTCGTCGTTCGTCGTGGTATTGCTTTTCGAGCAATTCCTTAATTTCGGCATTCAACTCTTTGTTGAACCTGCATTAGGTGGAAATGTGGGTGAAATTTGACCGACGTTTGCAGTGCATCTAATAGAGGAGTGTTTTCATTTAGTATTGCTCCTTGATAAGATGAACATAGAAATGTCATTACAATGCTAGACATGGAGGCTAATCCTTTGGGATAAATTTATGACGCCTCTATTCAATGTATCCAACGAGATGGTGTCTATTAGGGGTGTCAATGGGCTGGGTCTTGGCCCGGCCCGAGCTGGCTCGAAACAGAACAGTACCAAGCTCAACCCGGCCCGACTCGAGGTGGGTTGGATTTTGGTCTGATTCTTTTTTTTTTCTTTTTTGGAATCAAAATCAATTAACAAACCCATCAAATGAAAGAATATATAAAGAAAAAATAAAAATGAATTAAATTAAAAAGAAAACATTGGTGTTAAAAAAGTCATGGTGACAGGCCGGCTCATCTAGTGCGGGCTTTTTTGACACCCCTAGTGTCTATACTGTACACAATAAGAGAATTTTGTGTGATGTTATATTCGACATTTTTCAAAATTCCTCGGAAAAATTGTTCAAAAAGCCCTAAATCTATTGTACAACAGTCAATTCACTTCCAAATCTTTTGATTGTGTCAAATTTAGCTTAAACCTTTTGACATTTAGGGGAAAATTGTCAAAAAAGTCTTAAATCTTTCACACTTTTGTCAATTGAGTATTAAACCTTTTTAAGTTTGTTGATTTAGTTAGAAACCTTTTCACTTTTAGCCAATTAACTCCTATTTGCTGGAAATCTTGTTGGTGATAATTTTTAATTTTTTTTTTTTTTTTTCGTTGCTAGCTTCAAGGCCGGTGACCCCGACCAGATTAAGGCATGCAAGGGTTGGTAAGGGCGGGCAAGGGCCACGATGGCGACAGCTATAACCAATCGCCTTCGGTAGTGAGGGCTTCGCGGCCCTCACCCGGGGGCCGACGACCCCGTTGGTCCTTGCCCAAGGGTAGGCGACCCTTGTTGGCTCTAATCCAATGGAGGTTGTTGACCTTGAAGCTAGCAAACAGAAAAATGAAAAAAAAAAAAAAATCGATTTTTAAAAATAAAAATGTTAAAAAAATTAGTAAAAATTGTCTACATCAATGTCACCGGTGCCACGTAAGACGTCCGGCGTCCATGTGAGCAAATTTTGACAAAAGGTAAAAAGGTTTAGGACCCAATCGATAAACTTAAAATGTTTAGGATTGAATTGGCAAAAGTGTGAAATATTTAAAACTTTTTTAAAAATTTTCGTCAATTTAGTCTTAAACCTTTTGACGATTTGTCAATACGACCATTCGGGCTAATCATCCAAATAATAGGTTTAGGACTAAATTGACAAATCTTCACAAAGTTTATGACTAAGTTGGCACAATCGAAAAAATTTAAGACTAGATTGGCAAATCGTCAAAAGGTTTAGGACAAAATTGACACAATTAAATGGTTTAAAACCGAAGTAACCGTCCTAGAACAAATTCAAGACTTTTTGGGACAATTATCCTGAAGAACCTAAGTTAAAGAACCTTTCATAATGTAGCGTGTCTGCACAGTCCTAGGCCTATACAAAAGGAAGCCACTCACTGTTTGCTCTCTTCCCATTGCTTACCAGTTTAGGATTAGATTAACAAATCATCAAAATATTTAAGTCTCAATTGACATAATTAAAATATTGAAGATCGAATTGACCTCCGTACACAATAGGTTTAAGACTTTTTTAGACAATTATCATTATGTCCTTAGCGTCAAATGTTTTTGTCACTTCCCTTGCACACGTGCATTAAGCTCTTGGAATAAAGAAAACCTTGGGATTGGTATGATTTTGGACCTTAGTCCAAATAAATAAAGAAGAAGCTGCATTGGTCATGGAGCCCAATTGCTGCAAGCCAGCTCATAATAAGGAAAACAGGGCAAAGCGAATCTCAAGCCCCACCCAAAAGTCAAAAAGATTCATCATGGGACTCTCACAAACCCCACGAGCATGCGTGACTCAATTCTTGAAACATCTCTGGATAAACTAGGTTTAACACATGCATGCACACATGGAGACATCCTTAAAGCAGGTAAACCGAAGGTCCAAAGTGAAGGAACAACCGGATCTTGCTGCTTTGAAAAACTGTGTCCTCTTCCCAGATTTTCATAACCCATTCTCACGTGCATGAGCAAAGCCTTTTGACCAAGTGACGAATTCTCTTCCCTAGCCCTAGCTAGTTAATCAATCCTTATGTTAATCAAGATCGGACCGGTCTAAAACGGGCATATCGGTCATACCCGTTTCCATCTCGTGAAAGGGAAGTCAGGTTCAGCGACCGTCGCATACGTCCGAGCTTTTGAAAACTTTGCGACTAGTGCTAAGAGAAAAGAAGAATACAAGATGTGTCCCTACAACAAGGACATGGCAGCAAGAATTCATCCCCATGGGGCCTAACTTGTCTACAAATTGTGACAGGAGATCAGAGGCGGGGAACAGCCAGAATCGTGCCCACTAAAGTGGGAACAGTGTGTGGCCATGCCTATTGGATGCGTTCTTTGATGTTTTCTTTGTCTTTTGTTTCTCTTTCTCTGTGGTTTGATTTAGCATTTGAGGTGATGCTCCTTTCTGTTCCATTATTAGCTCATCTTGTTAAGCATGTTAGGGTAACAGTATGCCACGTTTCATGTGACGACTCCGACATCGCGAAGCAAACAGATGGTCCGGCGTTAGGGTCCATCGGTTTCACAGACATAAAAAGTAATGGGCCGGACAACTATCCCCTCTCCCTTGGGTATATGGCGGGAATGCAACGATGAATCCTTCGACAAGGAAACACAACGTAAACCAAAATGATTTCTTGATAATGGTCCCTCGTCGTGTCGATTGAGTACATGCATGACCGTTGAGGCCGTGTGGTAAACAATCAAACAGTTCAAATTAAAACGGACATTTCGATGAGAATTTACCCGAATCTTCTCGAAAACTTGAAAGGTTACTGACTAATTGCAGCAGATACATGTAAAGAACTTGTGACACTATATAAGAGCAAATCTCTCTAGAGGGGAAACTCATTTAGTTAGGGGTGAGTGATGGCCTTAGGGCAGAACGGAGAACCGGAAAATCGCATCCGTAAAAAACAGGGTAGGTTTTAAGTTTTAAGATATGCATGGTAAATTTCAGGTTTCAAAAATTAGAGAATCGATTTCGACGGTTGCAAGACCAAGTCTTTATATTTTTCTTGTTTTATACGTTCGCGCGATCCTACGGTATTCCACAACATCCGATGACGAGCGTGTAATCCGAAACCATTAGTGTGAGCTTCCATTTTCGATAATATTTATGACCGAGACTTTTACTTTGTTAATATTTCATATTGTTCGTGTGTCTAAATATGAGTTATGGTTAGTAGATTGTAATAGCAAATGATGGTCGTTAGATGTAATAATTCATTGCAATCGTTCAATTAAGAATATAGGTGAAACTTGGATAAATCCTAAAATCGATCCTGGAAGCTGTGACAGGATAAGTTCTAAGTTTTAAGATATGCATGGTGGGTTTCAAATTTCAAAAATTAGGTAACCGGTTACACGCTACACTTATTGGTGTTTAAAAAACGTGATTCGGATAATGATGAAGTGCAGTAAATTCAAGAGGTTATCTGTCCGATCACTGTAACTTGACACATCACCACCGGTGAGTACGTCATCCATCGCCACGTGACAAAAACTTATAGGGGGGATCATTAAAACTTGGTCAGATCATTACGCGGCTTTGGCATTGGAACAGACGAGAGAGACGAGTGCTGCCAAAGATTTAATACCTCTCCATCCCCCGCCCTAGAACACTCTAGTGCCCTCAAGTTTCCACCAGGAATCCACAAAGGGTCTTGTAAGTTCATTGCTCATCGACTGTGAAGAATCGAGAGATGTGACTTTCTTTTAATTTTGGTCGCAGAAGATCCTCTAGATAGAGAAGGGGGATTTTTTGCAGTTCCCTACTGATTTCCTGCTAGTTTATGAAGAGGGGGGGAGGGGTGCCCTTTTGTTTCCTTAGCTAGTATCAGGGTGGTTGTCATTCTTTATAGCACGATTGATGGCAATTTTCGGCCTCGAGGGCCGGTAGGGGATATCGGGATTGGTTTGCACAACCTTGTGCGATAATGGCGAGTGCATGTTTAAACAAGCGGATCGCACCAGATATCGAATAAGAATCCGTCACGTGGCTTTGCTCGACCAATAAACAAGCTTTTGTATATATGGCATTATTCTTTAGAAGGGGTTTTGTATTTTTGTGGTTGCCAATCACAGCACCTGTGCAACTCTTTGGCTTGCCCTTCTTGTTTTTACATATCTGTGACTTGTCTGAATTAGGTCAAAGGGGATTTCTGTCCCAGGAAAAGTCCTCAACTCCCCATGTTGGAAAAATCCTGTTTTTCACAAAGAATGTAGGTATAATAAAGACATGAACCTGCTTTCGGAGGAGACAGAGCCCCCAACAAAATTAGAGGGAGACAGAAAAATCAGGAGTAGACATACCATTTTGACAACTTCCTCCACAATGCCCAATCTACAGAACCTAAAGCTCCAGTTGGAGTTATCTTCTTGCTTCTTTGGCACTATTAGCTGGGGAGGAAAAAACAAAAGAGCTTGGTCCGCATTTGTTTTTCAATGCCGGGACAGAAGAATTTAAATGAGGCAGTGAAAGAGGTCTTCCTATTTACACCATTTAAAAGCTAGAGCCTTTACATATATTCTCCATGTAGTTTGTAAGGCTCAGTTCATCACCTGGCCTTTTGCATTTAAGACTGCCCTTCTTTATTAATGACAGATTGCAGAGCAGTAAATAAAGGTTGTATCTTCACTTGTGAAGCCCCATGAACCCAGTGAACAACCCATGTCCTTTCAAATTCAAGAAGCTCTCTTTTTCATTTTCTTTTTGATGCCTCGAGAGAGAGAAGAGAGAGAGAGAGAGATGAAAATTCTGTCTTTGGCTGCTTCTCTAGCTGTCATCTTCTGATTGCAGTGAGAGAAAATTTAAGGGGTATCGAGTTGCCAGGTGGGGCGTTGGATTGTCCGTGCAGGGGGCCATTAAAACCAAATGTGGTTCCAAGTAGCTTTCAAGATTTCCATGAGATGCGTATGTTTTGCTCTTTTTGTGTAGGAAAAATCTTTTCTTGAGTCAGAGGAAAATAGCATAACGCCAGTGGTTGTGTTTCACAGGTTTCCCAAACGCACACACAAAGCCAAAGAAAATCTCCTATTTAAGAACCCTAGCTCTCTCTCTCCCTTTGTCTACTTGCTTCTATCAATAGCTCCAACTTGTGTTCTCTTGCCTTCAGTTAATGAAGGAGGGGCCTTTCGGAGTCAGAAAAGCAGTAGCCTGCTGAGACCAGATCGTTTCCCTCAGGTGTCTAAATGCTTACAAAGCGAAAAAGGCCAAGGCTTTCTATTTAAGAACCCTAGCTAGAGTTCTGTTATATCCCACTCGGTTCTGATCTGGGTCTCTCTTTCTTACTTCCTTCTCTCGAGGCAATGGAGTCTTCGCCCCAAGCGTTTGAAGGTTCGGAGGAATGTCTGAGCAGCGAGTCTGGGTGGACGATGTATATCGGGTCTCCAATGCAAGAAGATGATGAAGGCGCTGGCGACGAAAAAGGCACTACTCATAATGAAGATGATGATGATGAACGAGATGGAGGTGATAAAGGTGATAAAGATGGCGGCGATGGTGAAGCTGAGAGCGATGATTCAATGGCCTCCGACGCATCTTCACGTCCGAGTTATAGAGGATGCGTCGCCACCAAAAATGGCGGGTCGTGTGCTGCTAAAAAGGGCAAGTCCAAGAATGGTCACAAGGAGGAAGACGACGACGACGACGACGACGATGATCTCAAGCAAAGAGCTGATGGCACTAATCCTTCTCCCAGTAAAGGCAAGGTGAGCAAGAGCTTGAGGATGAAGAAAAGGAAGTAAATACATGTGTTTTCTTTGGTTCTGCACTAGAAATCATCGTAGCTTTTTGGGGATGAAGAGGAGAAAATGTTTCTTTCTTTCTCACTGATATGAGATAGGGGGTTCTTAGCTAATTGTCAATGGGGATATGCCTTTTTTGCTCCTTTCTTGAATCTTAAGTAGTGTAAGAGCTCGATCCAAAGTTGTATGATGTTGTTGAAAGGTACGAAAAGATTGCAAATATCTAAAGAAAGAGCTTCCGTAATGTCCAACTTTATAAAAGCGCATCGTGCAGCACGGCGTCTGGATTATCGATGCAAGCATTTGCAACTGTATTCGCATGGTGTCGAATAAATATATATGCGCCGGATGAGAGAAGCTGTAGACTATGCGCCGGATGAGAGAAGCTGTAGACTAAGTCGATCAATGGTTCGATCAGAAACGCGAGATCTGTGCTGAGGATTCATGGGAAACTAAAGAGATGTTCTTAGGACATAGCAAACCACTGGCTCTTTCAATCGCATGTGAAGCTGCTTGATTGAGGGTTCATGTCGGACCCCGAGTTTATTGGAAACAGATGCATCATGAGCTTACTTTGTGCAGTCCATGAAGCAGTTCGCAATTTATACCTTGTCCTCAGATCACGAGCGCATGTTCGCGCGGAGCCAATGCTCCAGGACCGGAGGGGCCATAGGCTGTCGCAAAGTGAAAATGCACACATTCAAGACAATCCGCTGAAGCAAAAGACATGAATGGAACATGGAAAATTGATTCACATGTCTCAAACATCGTTCTCCTTAGGAATGAGCAATTTCAGGCCTACCCATCTGATTGGCTCCTTAACTTTTGGAACCTGAAACAAATTCTACATGCCCTGAAACCTGGAAAGTTTCCACCCGTTCAATTCTCCGATTCTCGGTTCTATCCTAAAATCATGCTCACCACTAATTCTCCTTTAGCAGCAATAAACCGAGCGAGATAGCTGCATCAGCACATGAATGAAATCTGTCCAACTTGGTATGAGAGATCTCTTTTACCGGCAAGTTCATCAGCAAGAAGAAAGTCCAAAGGGACCAAATAGTTAAATCAATGCACGAGGAGCATCGAAGCACGAAACCATGTGCGATAAAAAGAACAGGGTTAGTGCGAAACTAGTTCTCACATGAATAGGTCGACAAACCAACATCCTTTGGTTGCTTTTTGTCTGCGGGACATGATATGTTGCACGTGAGGTGGGGGGCGGAAGGAGGAGGGAGAGAGAATATCAGCTAAATAGACACCAAAGAACCAATGAATTATACATATATATAACTGATTAAATATTTGATAAGCATCGTAACATTTTAGCAGCATTGTACACTGTAGCATTCACTGTATACTATAGCGGCTTTTTATATCCCTATACACTGTAGCGCTACACTATAGCCACAGTACTTTCATATGTTCTTCAAATATTCTATCTCAGACGATGGGAGGGGCAAAATCAATTTTCGGAGAACACAAGGGAGAGCATCCAGAGTCCCAGATCCAGAAGGCTCTCTCTCTCTCTCTCTCTCTCTCTCTCTCTCTCTCTCTCTCTCCAAAACTTCTCTTCTCACCTTCTAGGTCTTGAGTACCCTCCTCATAACCTTGAATATCTTTCATACTTACTTCCTGGAACCATATCCAATAAGTATTCTTCAATATCCTCATCTCATCTACCCTATTTCCCTAAGAGTTCCAAATCTGCTCATGGTATGTCGATTCTAATAAAATTCTAAGCATAAAATTATGAAAAGGGCATAATGATAAGAAGTAAGGATATAATATAAAAGAAAAATTATACAAATAAATTGATAGTAAATGAAATGCGTACCAGCCACAGGCGGTAGAACCTGACGATTGCGGGGTATATGAATTAAATTGCTGATAAATTAAATTGTTGATATGTAAATAGACAAACAAAGCCTTGAACACCACAAGCGGTAAAACCTACCGATTGTGGGTTACATGTATGTATGTATGTATGTATGTATGTATGTATGAAGACAACTCTATTGACAAAATGTCATTACCAATGTGCCAACTTGCAACGTCAATGTCTCTCTTTATACCGTACCATTGAGCAAATCAAAAGTTCGGAGATAATATTACACATTAAGTTAAAATTCAGAGACTACGGGGATGACATTGCATTTTTTAATCAAAGTTCGGAGACCATTTATGTTGTTATCACAATAATAAATCGAGACGAATTATCTCAGCTGAATTGAAAGCATCGCACTTCATCCTGCACCATCTTGACTGTCGGGAAAAAAGCCATTGGAATTTGTATTTTACACATTGAAAGAATCCGTTTTGTCATTCATCAAATCTGCGGAATGTGGATGTGCAAACCTCGTTTTCTTTTCCTTCGATCAGATTCAATTGGGACAAGCTGCTCCATAGATGCATGGTAGACCAATCTGTTTTGAGATTGAGAGGAGGGGTACCATAACATGGAGGTGAGTACCGAGACCGAATCATGATTCATGTCCTAGCAGCGGCACCTTAGTAGGTCCGCCTAGGCCTAGGCTAGAAACACAAAATAAACGGGTGTTCGCCAGCATATTTATTGGCCATGTTTGATTTAGTTAAGTTGGCTCGAGAATGACATGGATAACCAAAAACTAGACGATGAAAGGTATAAGGACGAAAATAGAGCCGTCTTTTCAATCGTGCCGCTCTAGGTTTTATGTAGACGTGTCATTCGGCTCGCCCGGTGATCAGGTCTAGCGAATACATTACCGTATTTTTCCCAATTGCGAAGACCTACTTCGCACCAAAATACGGTAGAAGCTGGGATAGTTGTCCTGTATGCACATCATCTCAAGAGGAAGGGAAGTAACCGATGTTGATGGGCTTGGCCGGCCCGTGAAGAAGATAGGCCTCTAATCCCTTTTGGGCTGATTTGGACAAGCACTTGGCCCATCAGGCCCAAAAAGCACCCCAAAATCGTGCTGGGGGAGATGAAGAGTTGCGCTTCAATTTTCCTTGGCTAGGCGAATTTCGATGCATATCTGTCGACCAAATTGAGCTCTTGGTCCGTGATCGAGTGCAGGCGAGATTCTGTATGAGCTGCTGTAGGCCGAACCGAACCAAACCGAACCAGCGGGGCTAACTGAAACTTGAAAGGTTCAGCCCGTCCTGGCCCGGTCCTGCCCTCTTTTAGAATTAGCTCTAGGGGTGATGAAATGCAATGCATTTTTTTCAACTGCTTCCATGATTGTCCTGTTTCTGTCTGTGAAGTGATTTTGCCACACCAAGCAGCTCTCAATCCTAGGCTTGTGGTTAACCTAACAGAGAAATGAATTCTACTGAAAACCCGCAGGTTCTTGTCTGATGGCTCCAAAGACTACATTGAAATATATCTGCTGGTACATGAAATCCCTTATACATATAAAGAGAATTAAAGATGTCCATGAGAATCTGCAAGCCAAAGTGGCCAAAATCGCAATGGCATACATGGCCCAACCGCCGCACTTGAGCCAAAAACGGAATGGAACCGTCATGGCGACGAAGAAGGCGGTTGCCACAAACAATACGCTAATGTGCTGAAGAGCAAGGGATATCGTCATGTACATCAGTATTTCTACTGATGTATTTGCTTACAAAGAGAAAGGCAAAAGCTAATATAACCGATGCCGGAGTACAAACAAAACACCAGACGGAGGTGATCTCCCTTCTGAACCGATGCAACGGCGAATTCCGTGGCCAATGTCAAGCAGAACGAGATGATGCTCTTCTCCCAAGTCAGACCATGCTTCATCTCCGACACACGCGGAGGGTCGTGTGCCCTACCGGTTTTGAGTTCTAGAGTGGACGGCGCCAGTTGCGACCAAGAGGGTGTTATTGCTGAGAGATTGGGAAAGATGGGATGGGTGAGGGTGCTCCTTGTGTTGAGCAAAGTGAAAAAATTGGACGGCCAACTGCCCAACCTCATGTTATGATGTTCTATTATTAGTGCATCTCCTAAATCACAGATCTCCTGAGCGGAAGCATATTTATAGATGGGAAATCACCAAAAAAGTCCTAAACCTATTACACTTGTGCTAATTTAGTCCTAATAGCTGTCTCAATTCTCGGGCAATTGCACCAAAAACTCATCTTTTTGACAACTTGCCAATTTAGTCTTAAACGTTTCGATTATATCAATTTAGTCATAAATCTTTTGAAATTTTGCCGATTTAGCCCTAAATCTTTTGAAATTTTCCCATTTTAGTCCTAAACCTATTATTTCAATAATTTGCCAAGATGACTAAATTGATAAATCGTGAAAAGGCTTAGGACCAAATTGGCATAATTGAAAGGTTTATGATTGAATTGACCGGTTGTCAAAGATTCAGGCGAATTAGATAATTGAAAGTTTGGGCCGATTGGACAAATGCGATAGGTTTAAGACTAAATTGGCATAATGCGGGATGTGAGACTCTAGTCGGGAGTGGCGGGACTAGGACGATAAGAAAATTCATTTTAGTTAGAAAGTCCAACCCGAGAACCTAGACTTTTAGGTGAAGGGGAATTCACGTGCATATTAAGGCATATAAATCTCATAAGCAAGCGATGTGAGATACTTTAACACCTTCTCACACCTGCAAGTTGGATTAAGAACAAACGCGCAGAATTTGACAATCGGAAGGCAGGACATGCGAAATAAACTGGACCAAACCCGACAATGTCATATTAAAATGTCCAACACGAATACTGAAGCTTATAAATGGAGGAAGACCGCGTGTATGTGAAGTTACATCCGGCCCACCAAGTACAGCCTATATGAATTTTGGATGGATATTGAGATTCCAATGGCGAGTAACCCGAACTCCTAGAACTCATGTAAGCAATCCACCTTGTACAAAAGGATACATAAGAGTCTCTGTATCTTAGAACAACAAAAGGCATATGCCATGCAGGAAGGGCACAATAAAAGTACACTGCTACGCAGCCACTGAAGGCTTTGGAAGGCTTAGAATCAAACAAAAACTATCAAACCCGCCGTGACTCGCAACAGATCATTTGATGTGCAAACGACAACAAGCCAAAATGGTTACTATACAGGCATGCTAAAATGGAGTATACAAACTTCAACTTCATGGTGAAAAATCTTTTACTTTGTAGACATCTAATGTCATTTCCCCTAATAGCTCCTAAAATTACATCACCACATTTGATGATACTCGAAGATGGCCCCATGACCTTAAAGTTCCCGTTCTCACAGTAAGGATATTTCTGAGAAGCAATTTGAACAGATAAAATCAGTGCATATGGATAGAAACAGATGCATCAAGAGCTAACATAAGATGACAGTAACATACTTAGGTCTGGGTCCGTTCTGGCTAGCAAGGACTTTTCACCACTGGTGGGAAGCCGAGGAGAGCAATTGCATCCAATCTGGTGATGCAGCAATTCGACTTCAGGAAGTGAGTTGCCATGCCAAATCCCCCTCCCCAGGACCAATTAAAACCAACTCGAATGACTTCTGACTGACTCAATTTGCAGCAAATTATCGTCCAGTCATGAAAAAAACGAATTATTGGATGACCCTGCAACTCATAACCAAATAGGAATAAAAGACACTCTTCACTAGGATCCTTCTCCATATGATCAAAATAATTTAGACGTCTACAAGAAGAAAATTGCTAGAGGAGAAACAGATATAACCTGTAGCACTTGCAACAGCATATAAGAAAAGTGTAAATTGAAACGATGGATGACGAAGATACAGATTAAGGACCCAGCTAAGACACTATATATCCAACTTAAAATGGATCCCCGCTGTCTTACTAACTTCTGAAGAAAATCCAGGAGGTTTGAAAATCCTGCACTGGAGGAATACTTGTACACTGTCTTACTATATATCCAACTTAAAATGGATCCCCACTGTCTTACTAACCTGAGAAATCCAGGAGGTTTGCATCCTGCACTGGGGATACTTGTACATTTTAGGTGATAACAACTTGGCTTTTGGGTCCTGTTTCTGGCCTCAAGTTTTAAGAACTATCTTTTGAAACACGATTAGGTCTCTTGGAATCGCGCTGCTGATTGATCTACCGCTCTTGTTTTTTGGTACTGTGGCATGATCCAGGATGCGTAGATTGAGTCAAGCAATTGAGATGATCCCAACCCTTTAAATATAGTTGAAAAGGGTAAGTAAAATGACTCCCCAGGGCAATGTGCCATGATTCGACGGAAAATGACGGCGACAGATAAGACTTGGAGTGTGATTTGCCCTGGTAACGATCCTTTGATTGCCTGGTGAATCGATGTTGTTCTTACCATGAATTTCCAGCAGCATTCGAATAACGTCATAGATAATCCGAGGATGAATACCAGCCTTGATGATGAAGATATAGAATTGACTGATTTTCAGGGCAATGTGCCGTGAATTACGACAGAAAAATGAGAGAGCAAACAGATAAGACTCAAGAAGTTTGATTTGACTGCCTGGTAACAACATCACTTATGATTGCCTGAAGTGAAATCACAGAAAGTATGTTCTCACCATGAGTTTGCAGCAGCATTAGAAATAATGTCATAGATAATCCAAGGATGAATACCAGCCTTGACGCCCATACAAATTGCCTCTGCTGCGGTAACCAAATGAATTCCCTCAAAGCAGATCGTTAACCAACTTACATTTGCTGCAACGTAAATCCAACACTTAGTGTAACAATTTATTAGTCAAACAAAAGGACTCAAAACCATTTACTCCTTGATGAAGGCCACCCAGGATACAGTTAAGAGACATTTATAGACATCTTGACAGATATATAATCTTAAAGCACGGCATGACCATAAGAAACATAAACAATTCGTCCAAATAGGCAGAGCTTTATGTAATCAAGCTGAGCAGACCTTCCTGCCCCAATATCTCAAACATGTGTAGTTTGTCAGACACTGCTGCATACACAACAAAATCCAATACACATAACCTAAGTAGTTAACATAAAGTCAGGAGGAAGAATGGTTAAACCAGAGAGAATAGGTCTCACCCTAGCAATGGCATCTGACTTTCCTGATGAAGAGATCTGAACAACAACAGGAAGAGCAAAGGGAGAAGGAAGAAAAATCCAAAGCAGCTCTTTCATTTATCAACCAACAGACAGATGTACAGTGAGGCTTTACATGCACAAACTGCAGAAATAGTCAAAAAGGAAAATGTCAGACTACCCGCAAGCTTTCCGCTTAAATGCTCCAATGTACCCCAAGACACATGCATTTTCACTGATAGACCAACGTTAATGTGGTCTCACAATAAAACCCCAACTCAATCAGCATGGCCATTTTAAGGAACATGAGACAGCTCTCATGATGCCCACTTTTTAATTCCAACAGTGACACAGTTAACGCAAATTGCTCACGCAGTCTAATCTAGTTTGAACCATACGAATCAAGAGCGGGATGAGAACAACACAAATCGCTGCACTCAATGGAGGACCAGATATTTCTTCAGGGAACCACTTAATATTGCAAAGAAAAAACAGGCCAGACAAGAAAAGACTCAACCGCCAATGGAAAATCAGACAAGCTAGCAAGTGAAACTTTTGCTTCCTTTTGAAACCCAAATTACTGCCACCATGCCTAATTTGAGAGAACGGTTGAAAAACTGAATATTTCACTTGTCACATATGATGGATCATAATTGAGCTTCCTCCAACTGTTTCCTAATATAATTGTTCTTGGCTTGTCTGATTACTTTCCGCATAGATACTTTGTCCAAGTTGGAGGATGACAGGGAAGGTCTCCCGAACCAATATGAAGAGTCAAGTAAGGCCAATAATCACTCCTATTCTCTTTTGTTTTTGAGGGCCGAGTCATATTGAAGAGTAAGCAGGCTCGAGATCCGGATCTAATTACTCAGGCTCTAATTTTATGAAAAGATTTCTCGAGCTTTGCGTTGCTTCCGTTCAATTTGGGTTTCAAAAGGAAGCAAAAGTTTCACTTTAGAATCCTCTTTTTTTTTTTTTTTTAGAATCCTCTAAAATTCAAATGTTTTAATGAATTTGAAATTTGGAATTCTCTTTACAATTCTGTGAAGTTTAATCTCCAAAAACTTGTAATCATTCTATTCAAACTCTTTTTTTAGTGAAATTCGCAACCCTGTGCTTACCTGTGCACCCGTAGCAAATTAAAGAATCCCCCACCACTCGACCGTGCTCATCCCGAGTGTTTCGTCACGATGGTCGTGTTACAACGTTGGCCACGCTCGTCGCCAAGACGAGCTTTTCTTTTCTACAGAGGTGTTTTTCGACGCTGCGTCTTCGTACAGTAATGTTCGCTTAGCAGTGCCTGACTTACTCCGATTGTTATAGCCACGCTCGGCCGTATTGGCCGCGTTTGTTAAGTTATTGTCTCGACAGCAAAGTCTACAGGCTCGAATTCCCCCGATTCTCGACTTTTCCAAACTCAATGTTCTCAAACAAGTTGGATTTGGTAGACACCGCCTCACATACCGCCCTGCTGTGGAACCACCAAACTTGATGCCACGTAACATGTTGGAGCACTATTCGACATTGATGCAAACTCAAAGTAACTTAGTCACCATGAGTTTGAGTGAGGATGTTAGAGATATTTTAGACGTCTTCTAGAGATATTTAGGATATTTCTTCTGATTTTTTTATATCCATTTAAATCATGCATATTTGATTTGATTTTTTTAAATAGTCTTTACTCTTTTCTTTTGGGGTGTGTTTCATACTCCCGAAAGCATATGGGTCCCGCTTTTTAGCCAATAATTTTTGGTTAGTAGTTTGGGTTTTGGTATCATGAATAATTATTTAGTTATTGTTATATATTTATTCTTTTTCATTTGTAATTGAAGAATATAACGAAAGCTGCGATGTGCTAATTATAGTGGAATCACATGCTTGACGTAACCCTAGTTAAGAGTGAAATCATGATAAAATCCCATGTCTCGATTTTTTTCTCGTTGTTTTAAACTTTACCTTACTGTGAATGTGCGCCGAATTCTAACATTTTCTATGTATCAAAATATATTGAAATTCCTCATTTCTTTTTCTGCTCATTATTTTTTAAGTGTATCAATTTTGTGGGCAGTGTAAAATAGCATGCCAGACCAAAAAATGCTTCACTGCCTTAACTCATCAAAGTATGCCTGCTGCCATTGACGTATTTGCTTAAAAGGAGAAAGCTAGAGGCTAATATAACCGCCCCCGAGTATAAACAATATGCCGGAGTGAGGTCATGTCCCTTCTGAATTGATTCCGCGGCTAATTTCGTGGGCGATATCAAGCAGAACGGGACGATGATCTTCTCCCAGGCGAGACTATGCCTCGTCTCCTGCCGACGCGGAGTGTCGTGTGCCCCAACCCATTTCAAGGTCTAGAGTGGACGGTGCAGGAGGCTGCGACTGCGGCAGCTACCGTCGAGAGGATATTTTCGCTGAGAGATTGGGTAAGATGGGGTGGTTGAGGGTGGTTCTTGTGTTGAGCAAGGTGAAGAAATTGGACGCCCAACCTCCCAAACTCATGTTCTGATGATGTTCAGTTGTTAGGGCATCTCCTAAATCACAGATCTCCCGAGTGGACACATATTTATCGCACATGGAGGGAAAATTTTCCTCACCGATTGTCCGGAATTGACTTGAAGCCTGTCGTGAAACACCTTATCAGCTTACTATCCGAGTTAGACGACAAAGAAAACTAAGAACTTATCTCTTGTGCCTGCCCAAACGGCAATGCTTCCTAATTTCGGGGAAGCTACTTTCAACCCTTTGGGTTGGCTCATTACGTATCCTGTTATCATACCATACTCTACACAAAAGGCAGAATGCGGAATGTGGGACTTCGGTTGAGAGGGGCAAGATTAGTCAAGTAGGACGATATGCTAATTCATTTTAGTTAGAAAGTACAACCCGAGCACCTAGACTTAGGGCCTGTTTGGCGTTGATTCTGTTCCCAAAAAATGATTCTGATCAAAATCACTTTTTTTTATTCTGTTCCTTAGATGATTTTTTGAGAATTAGAACGCGTTTGGTAACTATTTAAAATTTTTGTTCCTAGAACAAAAACGCGTTTGGTAGCTGCACAAAATTTCCGTTCCCAATTTTTCATTTAAATCAAATAATTATATAATCACATTTGATGGCAAAGAATAGGGAAAATAATCAAATAGTTATTATGGAGCAAAAAAAAAAAAAGCAACAAAATTTTCGTTCTTAATTCGTTTGTCGATTTGTCATGAGTATACGATCGTTTATATTGTTTGAAAAGTAATTTGTATTACATTTACAAATTTTGTCTAAATCATTTGTTTGTTATTATTTCTTGTGACTTTTATATTGATTACCAAAAAAAAAAATGAAAGAAAAGCTCCTCATTGCGTAACCGCCTATAGTTTCACACTCTTATAATTACACATCGTACAAGCTTATAAGACTTGTAACTCAACCACATTGATTTTTTTTTTCACCCGACTTGACAAATTTTTTGTGCGGCTTGAAAAATGGAGAAAAAATGGAGATTTAGTTCGCAACGTGGAGGGTTGGATTTTTTTTTTTTTTTGCCCTATTTACACTGTGGCTAGGGTTTTTTCGTTTATTAGAGAATTTTGTTACATGAGAGACTTGTGAGCCCTATTTACACATCGTACAAGCATTTCAAATGTTCGTTTGTGCACCGACTTCTCAACTAAAAATCTGCAGGATCTCCTCAAACATAGTATACCAGTACTTATACATTCAAATCATCAGAACCAGTAACACGGATGTAAAAACTGCATACAATCGGTGTGCATATTGACATTCCGCCCTGAAAAAGTACATATCAACAAGCCATCACCCTATACTAATTAGATCAAAAAATGCATCTGCCGGTGGCAAGCCATCACCCTATGATAAACATAAATATTGCAAAGTACTCAAAAAAACAAGATTACAAAAGTGAGAAACATAAAGTCAATGAATTTCAGGCATATTATTATCCTTTGCCATTTGATTTGCAATATTTTTCCTAAGAATGTTCATCCCACCGGCAGCCTCCTCATGCAACATATCATCTCCAACCTCCTCCCGCAAAGGTCCACACACAAACTCCGGATCTCCATATCGGGAAAAGTTTTTGTCCATCCTATCTTGGTCACGAATGTAATTATGGAGAGCACAACACGCAATGACAATAAATGCTTGCTTTCGAACGATAAATGGAGGCATCTTTCTCAAAATAGCAAAGTGATTCTTCAATACCCCAAATGACCTCTCGATGACATTCCTTAACGAAGAATGCCTATGATTGAACAATTCTCTTGTCGTTTTAGGTCGCCTTCCTCTACCCCTATAATCATTCGGATGATACCTTTCACCTCTAAATGGGGTTAAAAATCTCGAAAGTGCTGCATAACCGGAATCCACGACATAGTATTTGCCTACAAAAAATTATATATACATTTGTTATGATATGCAAATGCAATATAATCATAAAGAAAATCATGAGATTATAAACAAAGCAAGTACCTGGTGGTGGTCGAGGAAATTGCGGTCGAGGAGTCTCCGGTGTTGCCGAAAGGACTCGACAATCGTTGGCGGATCCTTCCCACCCAGCACAAACGAAAGTAAATTTCATGTCAAATGAACAAACGCAAAACACATTCTGAGTTGTAATCCCTTTCCCGCCTCTATATGGGATTTGCTTCGACACGGGGATGGAAGCATTAATATGGGTGCCATCAATAGCACCTATGCAGCCCTATGATTTCACGAAGGTCAACTGTTACATAAGATTATCAACTACAAGGTGGAGTGATATGTGTGACAACATTATGAAATTATACCTTGAAATAGCATTTATGGTTATGATCCATAAGAATCTCCTCCGGGACAACATCAAATGAAGGTGGTTTGATATTCTCCTTTGCTAGTTTGATAAATGCTTTCAACACATCGGTGAAATACTTGCTGATTGTTTCTCCCGAGCGTTGAAATCTCTCACATAACTCTCTATTAGAGTTACCATGACCAATCAAAGATAAAAAGATCCCAACTTGTTCATCTACCTTAACATACCAATTATCTTTCAATCAGCCTCTTGCTCTCATTAATCACACAAGTTCAAAAACACATGTCTTTCCAACCTAAAAGCTTCATATATTCTATCAAAATGTCCACAAAGAAGCTCCCTCATCCATTCCGGTCTTGACAACCGACTGTCCCTAATAGGTTCTTTCGTATGCATAAACTTGTCAATCATGACAATGCACATCCACATCATCATTATGTCAATATCAAAGTCATTCAAATAATGTCCAAACGATGTTACCTCCTCATCGGACAAACTATTTTCTCCCCTTCCATAATACCTATGCCATCACACAAATACAATAACATTAATTTAAACAACTGCAGAAAAAAATCAATAACGACCGATAACATAAGTTATAAAGTAGGAGGAAATCAAATACTACAATCATACAGCATGTATCGTACCCATGCCACCACAAAAATAAATGAGTCTCAACATAAATATCTTTAAAAACCAAATAATATCATAACATAAGTCATAGAGCAACATAAAACCAAACATAAAATCACACGAAACCCCAAGTACATTTTCCAATATCCACTAAAGACGTCGGAGAATTCCATTTGCCATTTCACTTGGAGTTTGGATGAAAGCCTCCCTCCATGTGGCACTAGCGCATGCACGTTCCAATGCTTTGTGGTAAAGATCCTCCTCTAAATCGGGAATGCTCAGCAGGACCTTAATCACATTTGATACGGAAAAGAGGTCTTCGGGTGCCAATGTGACTGTGAGGTAGGCTGCAGAGTCACTCAGTTGACTTGCTCTAGTTTTTATCATCTCTTGCAAGGCTTTGTAGGTTCTGGCAACATCAAATGCCTTACTCTTTCTTCTCCTCTTGGTATTTGGAGTCCTTTCCAAGTTGTGCTCTCCAGTTGTAAAAACCCCCTCATCAATTTGGTGTTCACATAAGAAGGATGGATCACCATCCGCATTGTCACCACCATTATTGCCTTCCTCCGACTCCAAATCATCAGCAATTCCTACTGACTGTTCTCCAGTAGCATAAGTATCACCAAATACCAGGATCAACTCAGAGTAATAAGGAAATCCATCCTTCTTGAATTTTGCCCACTCGGTATTACCCCGCAATTTTCACAATAATGACATATGTCGGCAATACAAGCAAACCGCTTTAAACACACATACATAATGATGTCAACATGAACAAAGGTATTATGATACCTTGATGTGTTCTTCCCATACTTTTGGATCATCGACTTAAACTGTTTTATTGACATTATCCCAGCCAAATCCGGATTTGCCAAGAAGCTTCTTAAAACTACCAAACTGTCTTCTTAGTTTGTTCATCTTGTTCCTCAATTGCAATTGCGTAAATCCAAGTCCTAACCGAGTATTGAATTCAATCCTTATGGTTTTCCACCATGGTTTGTTGAAAGTACAAGAGGTCCTATTTCCCTTTTTGACCTCTTCTACTATCAAACTCACAAAGAGGTTTGTGGCAGCGTCGGTCCACTTTGCATTTCCTACCTCTATTTGGGATGCCATTTGCTACCACATGCAACCATAACATAATCATAACACTCGCTTTGAAAAACAGTCCACATAACTCACACCTCGCTACTATACTTGTGATGTTAATCAAGAAAAAAGGAAGTGCATAGAGTTGAAACTAATCAAAGTGCAACAGGGAATGCTTGGTGGGTATTCGAAGCAACTAGCACAAATCTTGCGTCACCTAGATAGTTGTCAAGACATAAAAGGTATTTCAAGCATAAAGAGCTTGAAAGTGCGGAGGCTCCATTGCAACCGAACTAGATACCAAATTAGACCTTTAGCATAAATTTTGTGGACAACATTAAGTAAAGAATGGCAAGGTAAGAGCATATAGACAGTGATGTAAGAATGAAAAGGGAGACTCTAAGCCACTAAAAGGCATAGTAGACTATGATAAGTTCTTGAGCTCATCAAACATTATTTCATTGACTTGTACCAACCAAAGTGAACATTTAAAATTGTTAAATATGTCTTGAATTTTATGTACCCGGTCCGGTTTATCATCCAACTTGACATTATTTTTGTGCAGCCCAAAAGAAGAGAAAAAGTTGAGATTTAGTTCGCGATACGGAGAGTTGGGCCAATAGGCCCAACCCGGAGCAAGTGAACTAAATCTCTTTAGTGGTATGAGTAGATCTTTATGGGGGTTCGGGGGCAACGCCCCCGAAAAAAAATTTTTGGGCCTTATTTACACTGTAGCTAGGGTTTTCTTGACTTTAATATAAACTAACAATATAATGGCTGACAATACCTTTGTGCATACATATGTTGGACATTTCAAATCCAAATACCCACGGCACAATCATGTCATTCGAACTTGATAAATGCAGGTGTGAGGTATAATCGAAAAAAGAATTTCTACACTCAATCATTTTAGATCGAAGACATTAGTCACATGTTGAAGAAGGAGAATCCGGTTCTGGGATGCGTGAAATACCCGAGGTTATATTTCTTGAACTGTTGAAAAGAGCAAAATTCTCAAGTGGTACAGGCTCCAGTATGGCCCTTCTAAACACTTCCTGTATAATCAAGACAAACTCGGTTCGTGATAAGCAATTTTAATCAACAAAACACTTTAGTTTACATTGGCTCTCGACTAATTTCGGTTTCATAGTATGGAAAAGAAAAAGGCAAGATTAACATCGTTGCAGAAGCTCCACTAGTGACCTACATTGAGAGGAGGAAGAGACCAAGCTTCTTTGATGAACAAGGGAAAAAATCGACTACAAAAGGCTAGACCAAAAAAACAAAATCCAAAGGCACAAGTAGCACCGACAACAATGGGGAGCAGATGGTAACGGTGTTTGTTTCATTGGTGTGAAGCAGAGCGGAGTAAGAGCTGCATTTTTACGGAGTGAATCAAGCGAACTTTCTTATTGGTAGGTAGTATCGGAACATAACATCAACCGTTCACGGGGGTCGCTATTAGGCAAAGAGGAGTTCTCTTGTTAGTCGTGAGGCCATAAGCTTCTTCCATGTCAATATCTTCGACCCTCATTTCTTCGGGTAGTTTCCAATTGAACCGATGAAGGAGATTTGCCAATGCAAGCTCAACTATTACGACGCCAAAAAGTCCGTAATCGGTCTTAGGGTCACTTTCAAGTTACCAAACACCGGAACAGAATGGAAGTTTCAAGGGACAGAGGAAGGGGAAAGAGAGGTTTGCAGTAACAAGGAAAATTCCTTTCGAAAGCGGGAAAGAAATACCAAGACAAAAAGGAGGACCGTGGATCAATTGGCGACAAAAAAGCAGACGGACCCTTCTAAAATACAAGAGAATGGCTCATCAGAACTTCACAAAATAGCGTTGTTCGGTTCCAAAAATGCTGATACTCTCAAACGAAAATTGCTAAAATAACGGAATCGCAATTTCTTCTCGTGTTGTTCGGGGATTCAATAACGCAGCAATCTTTCCAGCCCGGAGATGGGTTGCTGCTCTCACCAAATTTCAATCGTGGCTCTTGACTAAAGAGGAGACACCCTTTTGACTTAAGAATTGCTAGATCCGACACCCCCATGTCTTTCCCCTTTTTTTCGAGACAAATCCAAGATCCGCGAGCGACCCTTGAGGTCAACCCTCGCTCGAGGCCAATGAGGGGTCTTCACCCAAATCAGCAGCCTAGAGTGAGATGGAAAGGGAGACGAGACCCGACCAAGGTGTGAATGACGAAATGGAACTCATAGGGGTAGTGCGACGGCGGCGGCGGTAGCGGAGCTCGTGAATCACAAGCAAGCGGTGAAGGAGTTCCTTGGTTTTTAGGTGGAGGGCACAAGTGAGAGAACCGAAGTGAAGTGAAGGACTGAAGCGGAGAACTGAAGTGGAGAAAAATCTGAAGTGCAAAAAAGTGATTCTCAAAAGTGTTCCAAAACACCGGAATCATCTTTTTTTTGCTTCTGAAAAGTGGTTCAAAAGTGTTCCCGGGATCGGAATCAAAATCATTTTTTTTTTCATTACTAAACATGTTTCTGATCCTTTTTTGTTTTTGGGAACAGAAACAAAGGATCAGAATCACCGCCAAACAGACCCTTATAGGTGGAGGGAGATTCATGTGCATATAAAGATATATGAATATTGCGGGCAAGCGATACGAGATACTTTAACACCTCCTCACAAGTGCAAATCGAATTAAGAACAGCCGTAGAATTTGACAAACGAGATACAACACATGCAAAAATAAACTGAAGCTGAGAACTCCACTCTAATGTCATGTTAAAATGTCCAATCCAAATGACAAAAATTTATAGGTAGAGGAAGTTCGCGTGTATGTGAAGTTATATCTAGCCACCAAACACAGCCTATAGGAGATTCGATTGGCCAGTAACAAGAACTCTTTACCACTCATACAAGCAATCCACCATGTACAGAAGGAGACATACAATTCCTATTTCGAGAACAAAGAAAAGCATATGGCATGCACGAAGAAGGGCGCAAGAAAAAGTACACTAGCCACTGAAGGCTTTGGAAGATTTAGATTCAAACAAAAAAGACCAAACTTGCCTTAATTCGCAAACCACAAGGAGGCAAACAAGTCAAAATGGTTCCTATAGAGACATGCTTACATGAAGTATAAAAAATTCAACTTCATAAGCCATTGCCCCACAAGCCCAGCAAAGGGGAAGACTTGGAGACAACAAGCACAAGCAGTCATAGATTACGCAGAGTTGTCTGGAGAAAACCTAATATTACATCAAGTCTTATTCACCCAACAGTTAACAATTTGGGTTCTTTAGGAATAAAACTTCCTTTTGCCCTTACCGAAAAATATGAACCTGTAAAGAATTCAATCCTCCTTGCTACAAAGTACAAGGTATAGGTGGGTCTCTCTGATGCCGCTATCTACATTTTTACACATCTTAATACTCAGTCTGACTTCTACAAAGTAATGCCGCCCTCGACTCATGATTAGAAGCCAATTTGTGATCTCCTGGTCCTTTCCCGCTCAAGATACCGCATCATCAGCAGGTAATTCATAACGACAAACAGGACATGTATTCCTCACGCGCAGCCATGTCACAATACAATTGGCGTGGTATCCATGGCTGCAAGGCAGCTGCATTGCAATGTCCCCAGCCATAAATTCATCCTTGCAGACCGGACAAAGCCCGTCCTTTCCATCCACATCCTCTTGAGTCAAAGCCAACTTCGGTAGATTCTGGATCACTGCTTCAGAAGCCGGGGACCCTCCCACCAGAGAACTCTCGTTCTCAGTTAACTGACCAAACATGGTCTCATATTCCGCAGAAAATAAGTAATCATCGTCATCAAAGTAAGTTTCCAGCTCATGATCCAATCCTGCTGTTGCTACTAAATTATCTGAATTCAACAAAACCTCCCATTCCAAGTTCCCAGAACCTCCAACTACTTCAACACTCACATCTTCCCCTTCATCTGCAACAATAGGCATTGAAGATACAGAAATGGATCCATCATCATTGAGAGGATCACCAAACAAGCTCAATATCTCTCTATCATCGAAGCAACTCTCGACTTCCTCCCATTCCAAATCGAGATCCTCAACCTCTCCGGCATCCACTTCCAATGGAAGGGAATCATCCCAACACAAAGGAACACTACAAAAATAGTCATCCTCATCAATCGCGTGATTCAAACTCAATTCATCCTCTGAATCTCTACAAACCCCCAATTCATCTTCCAACTCCAAATCAGAATCGAACTTGACATCACGTATACCACTCCAACACTGCTCCATTTCACAAATTGTCATCCCTGCTTCACAGGAATCCAACCCAGAAGCCCCAGTCTCCATAAAAATCTCATCTTCACAACAATCCTCGTCTACAAATCTACAATTCTCGTCCCCACCCACGCCAAACCCTAACCCGATCCCTAAATCTACATCCACATTATCCATACAAACGTCATCATTCCCATCAATCACCCCGAAATCCAACCTATTTACCTCCTCGGACACCGAATCCGCGTCGCCGCCCACGAACTGCGGATGCTCGACGAACAGATCCATGCCAGAACTGGCCTCGCCGTCGAGCTCCAGGAGCAGATCGACGGAGTCGGGATCGGAAGCGACGTCGCCGTTCAGGGCTCCAATTCGATCAGCGGCGATCGGATCACGGACGGGCAACGTCATGTCGTCATCGGAATCGTAGAGATCGAAGGCGCGGCGGGCGCGACGGCGCTGGTGGTGGGAGAAGCTGGGGGGAGGGGGGTCGAGCTCGAGGGAGAGTGAACGGCGGAGGCTGCGCCGGTGGTGGAGGCGGCGGCGGCGGCGATCGAGGTGGCGGAGGCGGGAGATCGTGGCCTCTGCTGACATAATTCCTTTGCGCTTCGAGGTTTTCGGGTCGGGGAAAGAAAGAGTGGATGGAGGGTTGGGAGGTGACGTGGAGATCTTTGGAATTCGAAGGTTGTTAGGTGATTCTTCTTCTCTCCTTTTTTTCTTTTTTGCTTTTTTTTTTTGGTCAAACTCTCTTTTTCTTTGACTTTATTATTAAAAAAAAAACACAAAACCATTTATATACCAAGGATCATAGTAGGAAGGAAATTGACATGACACCAAGCAATTCATGATAAATGTGATAGTAGTAACTATAATTATAGTGTACAAAATTACCCAATCATAGTAGAGGATAATGTTCAAATAGGCTCGAAATTATCGGCGCTTTCAATCCTTTGACTATTTTTTTTCTCTGGTCGATGACCATTAAATCATGGATGATTATTAGGTTCATTGTCGGTGTTAAAAAAAAAAAAATTCAACGCATACATTGTTAGATGGATAACGTCAAATAATTGTGCAAGTGAATTCATCCATGTGATGCTAATCTCCACGATGAATATGTTAGAAAAAAAATCTTTTATGCTGATAGTGGACCGATAAAAATCCTTACATTATTGCATTGGAGAAATCGGCATTTCCACTTTCCAAGTCACAAATAGCTCTGTCAAAAGAAAATCCAAAGACAATGCCGATAGGAGTTCGATCGGGGCTTGGGTGGATTCAAATTCATCGAGCGGTGTCTAGATGTCATATGCACATGATTGATCCTAATCAATATGAATCGTAAGGTATTATATTAGCTCTTAAGGTCCGTTTCTTTTTCAGAAAAAAGAATGATTCGAAAAATAATTTCTCAAAAAAAAATGATTGGTTAAATCTCTTGAAAAAAAAAATCAGATAAAAATGTTTGCATCATCGACGATATTTCAAGTCTAAAAGGTTTCATGGATGATAAAAATATTTTTCGTTCGTTCATTTTTATAAATGATATAAGCAATTATTTTTCCTGAAAAAATATTTTTTAAATTATGAATTTTCCAACATAAGTATTGCGTCGAGCGCATCTCAGTCCTTAGGAACATGGGGAGAGAGCTCTAGCCTCTAGTGGTCTTTAGCCGTTAATAGTAACGGGCCCCTTCCATTCAAAGATTTGGTAATATCTTTGGCAAAAGGAATTGGTGATTTCGAATTAAGAGTAGCCAAGTAATCCCTTCAACATTGTCGGATGCCGAAAGAATAGTTTTTACGATCCCGTTTGTTCCCTTTGAATAAGGTGATCACGACTTAGGAACCGACAACAATCGTATTAGAGAATTCAAGCATAATCGAGTGCCCATAACGTGCCGGATAAATGCTGATCCGATTCGACGAGTGGCATTTATCGAATTTGATTAAAGATCAAAACACACCAGATATGTCGGGCTCTAGTCAAGCCTTTGTTAGTACAGATAGATTAGGCCCCGAGGCCTAACAACCTAATTCAACCTGCTAATCTTAATTAACTCGAAAGCCCCCTAAATGGGTTTTTTTATCGCATGACTAAGCTCGGGCCTGATTTGTAGGCCCAACCAAACCTGACCATCAGGCAGGGCAGCAATTTTTCAGATGGGCTTGGTTCGATCATACTGAATACGGTAAGAATTTATATTGTAACTCATGAAATATTAACAATGTACGATGCCGAGAGAATCAATCATCTGCATCCAAATAGGAAAAATTTGCTATTTGAAATGCAGATCTAATGAGTTTTAACAAGTGGGCGTTCCCTAATATATCTCGACTTAAATAGACTAATGACAAGGTTTCGACCCGAGCACTTGTTAAGCGCACAACAACGTTTAAGAACTCCATATATCTAAAACATAGTGATGGGTTACATAGTAGTATTGATTTCATATTCCCAGACCCAAAACAACACTGAACATGCGAATTTAGGTTCTTGCATTTCCAAAGTACTATTTGAATGAGTGTCGGGACAACACTCGTGAACATTTTCCTCGTTGAAAAATGTTAGAACATCTCGAGGAGAGACTAATGTGTGTACATACAATTAAACACCAATGCACTTATAATTAAATTCGTCGAATCAATAATGCTTTCAACGGAAGCAAAATTGTTTTACTTGGGCCCGAGAGCCCCTATTGAAAGAACAATCAACTCGTGCTTTAGGGTGCATTTGTTTTGAGAAAAAACAAATGATTTGAAAATCATTTAAAAGAGGAAAAAAAAATTGCTTGAATCGTTTACGACAAATGAATGGACAAAAAACATTTCCATCAATAATAAAAACATTTTTTAGCAACTAATTATTTCAAGCGATATAAGCAATCACTTTTAGTAAAATATTTTTCAAAAACGTTCACTTCTCGCGAAACAAAAGCACCAAATTCAATGAAGCCACCCCCTTTGTAGACCAAAAGTTTTAGTACTTCCAACAAAGAGTTTGCACATCGTAGCTTTTTGAATGCAAGCCTGAGTAAAAAAAAAAAACACAGATCATGAATAGATCTCGACAAAATCAACCCACAATCTCAACTTATCAAAAAGTGCACCGACTTTGCCAAAAGCAAGCTCCCTTGTGCACGTACAAGAGACACATTGCATGCCAAGAGCTGTCTCAAATTCCTTGATCACATCCAAAAAAAAACAAGAAAAAAGAAAGAAAATTCATTTAAAAACCTACAAAAAAAAAAACACAAACCTTTCATGGGAAAATGATCATGCGACCCTTGTCTCAACAAAATCATGTGGCCATGTCCTGTAAAGGGAAGGCCAAACTTCTCCTCCCCTTTTTGAAACCCCCCCAAGCTTTGAATGCCGATCGAAAGCTCCCTAACCAAAGCCACTTTCCAACTAAAATATGTTATTTACAGAGGAATGGAAGTGGCAACAATCTTATGATCCACACATCTTTAGGATCTCCATAACTCGAACCCATCTCCTTCCGTACATGTCGGGAGGGTACAAAAGCTTTTCTCTACACCCAAAAATTCAAAGAACCCTAAGATGGCCTTGGAGCTCAAAAAAAAAAAAAAACACATGGTTGATTCACCGTCTTTATTGCGAAGATTGTAATCGATATGCTCGAATCCACGTCCATATACACGCGGCTAGTCGATCCGGATGTAACCCTGCCTCTCGAAACTAACGTGCTGGGGTTAGAAGATAGGAAAACTCGACCTCGTAATATTGTGCACGCTCGTTCTTGCTGCTGCCTATTGTTGTATTTTGTGCATGCGGCATACTTTGCAATTGGTAGAACAAAATGGACTGAACCAACTAATGGACAATGCGTTGAGAATTACCTCGCCGAATCCGGCAGGGTATCTTCAATTTTTGGAGAGCCTCTAGCCAATCTCCGACGTCTGACAACTGGTCAAAGAAAGAAGGGAAGGAAAAAAAAAATAAAGAAAAGAAAAATAAAGGAATAATAAAAAGTAACAAATCCAAGAAATTATTAGAAATTATTAAAACTTATCCACGTCAGGACAAGTTGTATCGCGTAATATGATCGACATTCACGTCGGTGATTTTCAGTCAAAATTGGTTGGATAGACTTAATTGGCATAAATACAAAAGGTTTAGGACTCAATTAGCCATAAAAAAAAAATTAGGACTGAATTGACATAATTGCAATAAATTTATTACTAATATCTCTTAAAGTCTCTTGAATGTTATTGTGGGAACATGCCCAGATCGCTGTCCCTCTTCACGTGATTCGAACATTCAATTTCCACGCAAGCACAGCCAAGAGAATTTTCACACGTTGAAGTCAAAACTTTCGGTCCAAGTCAAAGACATGAACTTCACGGACCGACCCGGAAAGCTTTTTTCTTTTTCCCCTTCTCAATGCCGGTGAAAACCGAGAAAGCTTTACATAACATTAAACATGGCAAGAAATCCACAACATGAGATCAAATCAGTCACTCAGAAAAAAGTCAAAAAAAAAAAAAAAAACCCTTTGCAAACATAATAGTCTTTGGTGGGCCGTGAAAATAAGACTTTGATATAATTTTTAGATAAATGTGAAAATAACAGTATGTTGTGAGTTATAAATTCTTAAAAGAGTGGATTCACAATAATTTTTAATTGATTATCTTTTTTAATTTTTTGTGGCCAAAGTCGGACCGTTAGCATAACAGTCATCCAAAAACTATTACTTAATCAATTATCGTGAGAATAAGCGTATGTTGTGAGCCACACGATTACTTAAACATTGTTACCTAATCAATTCTCAAGGGAAGATCGGGACCCTGCCCGGATCTGATCGGACGGACGATTAGGGCTTTCTCGAGGTCGTAGTATTTCCAAGCGTCTGCACACTCGATTGTCTAGTTTTGGAAGTAGTTTGTGGTGATTTAAATGGTAAACTTTAGTCTTGACTACAGCTCCAATGAGTATGTCAAACGGCCCCTAGAAAAACGTTTTGCTCTCGCATATATCTTTCTTTTTCCACATAACAGCAGTCAATGGGGAGCTAGCTAACTTAGCAAGTCGCCGACGAGAAAGTGCTTGGACGTTGCGTTCAGATTTGAGAATATTTGTTTGCAAATGCGTATATAGACAAAAGGGTCAAGCTTCATTATATTATAATTTCATTATATTTTATCATAGAATATTGTATTCCTCTATAGAAAAAAAAAAGAAAAAAAAATAGAGACAAACGAAGAACAAAAACAAGGGGCAGAGTTCATACAACCTTTGCATGTGCAATGGCCGACGACTACGCTTTGCACGGCTCGTTTTCCGACATTGAAAGCGACTTAGGTTGTAAACTAAGATATGTCTTTGCTCATAAATTAAAATAAAGCGAGAGGTTAACGTTGGAGAGCACGCCCTTGTGTTCTATACTTCGTGAAACCCTAGCCCTTTAATCTATTCGTTAATAACTGTTTATTGTTTGTTAATCACCAAAAGGGCTGGCGGATTCAAGGTGGTAAGATCGCTTTTTCCATGTTCCCCACCAATTCCAATGCTGCCTCTAGGGAACCACGTCGCCCCAATCACCAAGTGTGTCTCTTCGAATTTAATTACACGAGAAAATAATAATAAAATGCGACACAAGAATATTATGTGTTTTACTCTGCATAATGTGATGATTGCAAATATATATACTGACAGGATTTATCGCCACTTTAGCTACTTTAGCCGGCTCGGTCGGTTACTCGAGATTCCCGATCATTCCATTTCCTAATGTTAACAACATAGAGCATTCAAATACTAGGCTTGTTTGCGGCATCTTAAAGTCGTGTATTGTAGGTTGTCCAAACCTGCCCGGAGCGAGCCTTCCATAGAAGCAAGTGAAGTTGGTGAGCTGTATGATGGGCAACTATCTCCTGCGATTCGAAGCATGAAAGTGGTCAAATCACTTAGAGCCGGGAGAGAGAAGAGTAGCTAAGTAAAATGTTATAACCGCAAACTTCCGATTTGATTGGAAACTCATGATCATTCCTCGCATTGCTACTTAAGGATCCAGACCACCTAGTCATGAAGGTCGAGTCAGGCTAGAAAAGATATAAATATAGTCATTCAACAAAGAACATTTAATTATAAGGAAGACTATTTTTCAGATAACATCACACTTTTTTTCTGGAATTACTCATGTTGACGAACATGCATCAACTCAAGTGTCGTATGAGAAATTAACCTTCAATAAATAATCTAAGATCCTATGCTGCTTCCATTTTCTATTGTTACAATACCAAACCAAAAAGTTTAAAAATTATTAGATGGATGGAGACTTTATGTCTATAAGACAAATTGACACTACAAATACAAATAATGTTGGATGCTTTAACACCAAATATCTTGACCATTCATGTTTGCGACAACTCGAGTCTCTGTATGTATGCACATTGTCTTCACAAACTTTACCTAATGATACGATACTTATTGCTGATCATTTATCTTTCTCGGAGAATGGAAGTGTTCGGAATCCATTGCGTGATGCTTTCGTCTCATCCCTAACCACGCGATTTGAGTATTTTCTGCAAATTTTCCCGAGGCAAAAATATCGTGGCCTAACTTGTGCATGGCGTTCTAACCCTACTAGTCAAAATCTTTGTGGCTTCTCCAAAGGTAAATCACTGATTGCAGTCAAAACTAGGCCAAATTCTCAACCAAAACGCTTTCAAACAGCAAAGTCAAATTTGTCATGAAGCTAAACCCTCTCTTCAAACTTTAAACAATTCACTTGCCAAACACAAAACATTATAAATTTCGAAATAATCAAATGAATGAGCTAACAGCCAGCATAACCTCCACTACTATGAGGATGTGTGCCCAAAGGGCAGCATTGGCCATTGTGAATCTCTCTTGTCCAACCTAAAAACCTCTTTCTTATACACTGTCATGGCATCGATAAACGTGGGTGAAGCTTGAAGTTCTAGACCAAAAAGTATATGCATGGAAACATGAATCTTTTGTTTAATGAGCCCACTTGCTAATCAACTGCATAAAAAAAGAGTTTAAAAGTTCCGGACCCACTGTTTTTTTTTTTTTTTTGGCGTATTATGCACAAATCAATACCTTCAAAATCAAATCATTATTATAATATTAATAATATGATTTGACATTCAATTGATAATTACCGAAATTTAATTTTATTAACGCTATATTATGCATATTAATTACGTGATAACCGCATCACCCAATAACCGTCTTGATGAGAGAGGTTATCTGAAGAGGTTCAAATGACGGTATTTAAATAAAGGCCATTTAAGTCAAAATGCTTCTGACAATCGGTTTTTCTTCAGAACATACATACAGAACGTCCGTCATTATCAAATATGTACACTATCGCTCGGTGAGAGCAATCGGCTAGAAGCACCCTTTTGCCGATCGTTCAACATTTTGCGCATCCGTATTCGTCCGACTTCATCAATAGCTACATGTATGTATCGTTTCCTTCACATTTCCACATTCGTTCTCGATTTTGCACGAGTCTTGTTCGTGAGACAGTGAATCGGGATCGTTAGTTTCCCTAATTTTAGTATTACAATTATAACACTCGTTAGCGAATGATATCTATCATCGAAAATTGAACATGAAAAAGAAAATTGGGGTTTGGACATATCAAGAAAGAGAAAGCTTTCCACGTTGCATGCATGGCGGCAGACAGGCGCTGAACACCGTATCTTCAATTCCACGCGATCACATGCTGAAAGCCCTCTTAATATTCTGAAGCCTACCCAACCCAAAAAACAAAACCGCTTTCCAAACTTTTCAACTCAAAGACTCTCTGAAAACCCTAGCTTGCTCTTTTGAGTTCTTCTAAGTAGTGCCGGGCATTGATCAATTTTAATACTAAGTATAACAAACTACAAGGAAAAATGTAGCTTTGGGACACTAGCCTTTGACCGAGGTCTTAGACTCTATAAAGACCATTGTCTGCTTCCACATGTTCCCCTCTCTTTCGTTGTTCAAAACAAGAAGACATACTCTGAAGAAGCCAAAGGAAGGAAAAAAAAAAGGGAGGGAGAAAGGGATCAAAAATGGTGTCCATAAGGATCACTAGCTTTCTGCTCACGCTTCTGCTCTTTTCGCTGGAACAATGGAGCTCCTATGCACGAACTGGCGAGGGTAAGCAGAATATGCTTCGTAAGTTTTACGAATTTGTGTGTCGTATCGCGGTGCATGCCTCGCTGAATCTTGAAACTCTTTCGCAGCCATGGACGAAAAGTCGGTTCTCGACAAAGATGGAGTGGAGGTGTTCATAGCTGGAGGCTCCTCATCAGAAGTTGAGAAGGTAGAAGAAATTACGTTCCATCTGAACAATTGTCGAGTGCGCACATCACCGTCGTCGATAAAGATGGTACTCAACAATTGTCGGAGTGTTCGACCAGTTATTTATTTTGCTGGTGCTCGTATTTTGCAGGCTCCGCATGGTGGCATTCCTCCTACTGCTGAAGTAGCGAGAGACGTAGATGGGGCAATCGAGGAAAGGAAGTTGAAGTTGAGAAAGTTCTCAGGACGAAGCATGGCGAAAGAAGCGACTTTGAGTGTGCAAATGAGTTCAAAGAGTGCATCATCGAGTTCAACATCATCTTCATCAACAGGTGCCAAGAATTATTTTGGAAAAAGTAGCCTACGTAGAGGGAAAAGGATGTCGGACGTAGACTACGAGTCGTCGAGAATTAGAAGCCCCCGTCGTCGTTCCGTCAAAGCCAAAACGGGCGGTTTTGTAGCTTTCAATGCCGATTATCATGTGCCGAAACCACACCCTCCTAGGAACAACTAATGACTGATTGCATCCATTGAGAGCCACACAAAGGAAAAAAAAGGCTCTTTCTTTTTTGCCCTTTCCTTTCTTTTCCTTTGTTTTCTATCCCTTTCTTTGAAATTTTGTCAAGCTATATGCAAGTGCGGAATATCATACCTGTATGTATCCAAACTACAGAAATTTTAATGATATGAGAGGAAAAATTTTGTTCGGCGCTTCTGTTTTTGCAGAGCTCCTTCCCCGTTCTACCTTATCTTTCTTGTTCTTCATTTTCCCCTTCTATTCTCAAGTTAATTGATGTGCCTTTACTTTGCATAAGCGCATAACGACAGAATAACCCGCGAATATCGAAGATTTGTTTGAGTTTGTTACAATGCGACACCAAAAGATGGATCAAAGTAGTTGGAAAAACGGTTTTGTTATGCGTTTGATCGTACCGATTGTTTGAATTGTTGCAGGAAAGGATCAAAATGCTCCAGAGTTGCCTCAACCAAGCTCGCTCGAGTACATGGAAGATCAGGTTCCTCTCTCTCTCTCTCTTTCTATGTATGGGTACTCCGTGGTATATCGGACAGTCTGAATCATGGTACTCCCTGCAACTCACCAGATCTGACGGCTCAGATTACTCACGCCACGACGATAATAAATCCCATGAAAGAAAGTTGATACTTATACTATCTAGGAAAATGCTTCCCTGACATTTACCTGACATACTGTTAAGACCAATACAATATCAACCATAGATCCAACACAATGTCTTCATTTCTTGCAGCACATTTTAACTCCGCCTTCTGATCCTTTTAACTCATATTGGCCATAGAATGAAGGAGGCAAGGGAGGAACAACAAGGCCCATCAGAGCCTCCATCTCAAGGAAGATGATGGCGTATTCACCGGATTCGAGGTCTGTTCATCGTGACACAACGAGAAGCTCGAAATTCCCACCATCCCAAGAACCTTATCACGAGGGCAGCCTCCAGAATCTCGATGCCCAAAAGGAAGTCACGGAGTCTGCTCGCGAAATCATGGCCCTCACCGACAGAGACTACCACCAAGGGGCCGGCCGACACCCTCCTCCGATCAACAACGGACAACCCTTGTCTGGGCAGCACAAGCCCTAGTTGTCTCTCTCAGAGTTTCCCGAACTTGCTTCTCAAATTTTGGGTTCGTTCTATATGAGAAGCAATCCTTTTTGTCTTCGCTTACTGTAAACCACAGTATAAACTACTGACATGATCATATGATAGCTTCTGCTGTAATTTCTTTCTAAGTTGAGGATTCAATGGACTTACCCGACACTTCGCCGCTTTTCCATTTCCTGCTAAAACATGGTCAAAGCGACGAGAAAAAGAGATCGATCCATGCGGAGCAAGCTTCAAAACTTCCGTTATTGAAGCAGAAATGAAGTTTTCAATCTTGTTTAGCAACGAGAAGATTGGCACTGACGAGGAAAAAGTTTCAAACGTAGCCAATGTCGATCTCTGGGGTTTTTGTCTTGGTGGGCTTCTTGTCCTACGAGTCGAGCGGTTTTCGTCGCAATGTGGCGTGGGATTGAGCAGAGATGGGCTTCGGTCCAAAAGCGATGGAGAGATGATGCATCGAGCTGATCGAAGACTGTCGAATGCAATGTTTTACAGAGCCAGCTCCGGGCCCATGTGGCTGGCCCATATTTCAATTCGGGCCGAAACCGGTGCAAAAGTCTTACGGGAAAATTGTCCAAAAAAAAAAAAAAAGAAGATCTTAAATCTATCGCACTTTTGTCAATTTAACCTTGAACCTTTTAATTTTGCAAATCGTGTTCTAAATCATTTTCACGTTTTACCAATTGAGCCAAGCCGGCCAATTTTGGCGGGAGATGTGGATGCCGGATGGACTCGATTAACAAAATATGAAAATGCTTAGAACTCAATTGGTAAAATTAAAAGGTATAAGATTGAACTGTCAAATGACCAATAGGTTTAGGGTTTTCTGGATAATTTTCCTAAAGTTCTGTTGATGGACGAAATTGGGTACGTGTGGTTTGGTCCATCCTCTTGCTTTTATGTTTTGTCTAACCAAATCACTTTTATTTTTTATCTTTTTAATGAGTCCTTCTATTTCTACAAAATTGAGCGATCGAGTCCCTCTAGCACCCACATCATATCTATTGAAATCCAGCTGACGTGGTTGTCGGTTATAGATGCTGGCAAGGTGTGACATGAATAAATTTTTGCCAACATGGACACCCACTATGGACAGTGTGCATGGGAGACCATGGCCGAGCTCCTAGACGGAGCATGCACGGTTGTGCAACCTCGGGTTCCAGGATCGAATGGCCGTAATGAAGTCGAGTGGCAGGGAGCCCTGTCCAAAGTTCCGAGCGGCCATGCGCTCGTCCAACCGTGGCGAATTCCCCGTTGAGAACAATCGAGAGTTGTAGAAGAAGAACTTTCTTTTTTTTCCTTCATTTTTAACTCGGGATTATGTTTTTTTCCACTCCCACCGTAGCTAAAATGCTCTCAATTAAGGTATTTTATCATATTAACTCCTGTGGGTCCCATCTTTTTTCAAGAATCCTTTTTGTTTGGTTATGGTGTCATGTGTTTTTTTTCTTGTCTTTTCTTGTGGGTCCCATTTTCCTCATTTATTTTTACTTCTCCCTGCCACTTTTAATCTGACCATGATTCAAGCCTTAGTAGTTATATCAAAAAAAAAAAAAATCTCTCCTATGTGGTTTGCCTTTGTCACTTGTCATTTGTGCCGCTTCGCACTCATTGGTTTTTGAATCTTTAATCGAAGTTTGACACCCAAGAATACAATTGACCTAAAGGCTATCGCATTGAACTTCTTGCACGGAGATTTAAACAATTGATAGACAATGGAGCCTCCTCATTGCTTAAGGGCTTGGACATGAGGGTTGAGTTCGCAATCATCTCTTCAGTCCTCTCAATCACCTACGAAGGCAGTCCAGCCACCTAGATCGGCATAGAAGAAGGAGAGATCATGAGGATGATGAGGGCCAAACCCTCACGAGTAAACAACTTAGTGAGAGTATGGACGAATTCCGGTGATGGATCCGGAGGCGGGTAGATGACGGTGAATTGGCAATGAAGGTGATGATAAGGACCAAGAAAACGAAGACGGATAAGCGGATATTGCTGATGAGCTTGATGAGGATTTGGATGAGCGGTTCAATTCCTGGATTTGAATCTTCAATGGGGTTTTTCTTGTCTTTGTGATGTTTTGTGGTGGGAAATAAAAAAACTTTTTTTCTCCCGGGGCCCTAAGGAAAAGGAAATAATTATGATGCACGTGATCGTTTGTTTTTGATCGATCAAAGTGTTTGATGCAAAATGGAAAAATGAACAACAAAGAGCAAAAGGGATGGAATGAGGTTGAAGAGTTCACATAAATGAGATGGTTTTTTTTTCACTTACAATAGTTTTGTTTTGAAAAAGTGAATATGGAAGAGGACTAGTAGAGTAAGGAATAGGTTTCTATAAATCCGGGCTTCAACTACTTCAATTGCTTGTATCGGTGACGGGGCGTTTTCTTTTGTGTTGGTAACGGGCTTCTTCTTTTTTTTTTTTTTTTTTATGTCGAATTTGGTGTCGAACATTGGAGCGTCAAAAACTTGTATATTATTGACATGAGAGGGGTGTTTTAGAAATAGAGAACACGGAAATAAATAATAAGAAGGAAAGTGACATAAAAAAGACAAAGAAGAAAAGCAAACGAAAAATGCTTAAAAAAGGTGGGACTCACAAAGGTCAATATTATCAAAATAATGTGCTAGGGAGTGTTTTAGCCATAATAAGAGTGGAAAAAGTGCCTCCATTTAACTAGATTTCGCTAAATTTGATCGAAAAGTAAATTTTCCTAATTAGTTCTATAAGTAAATCCAGGGCTAGTGAGCATATGAGTAGGTTTAATTCGGTGCACTTTGATTGGAATTCCTTCCATGCTTGATTCTATAGGATTGATACTTAGAACTAAGGACGTGAAAGTGAGTTTTCAAGGTAGAGTTGTATGGAAAGACGCACAATGCGCTTAGTTATCCAATTGGATCTCGAATTCAAACCGAATCGAACCTTCAATTCGATAGAATTAGGTTTCATTCTTTATTGTGCATGAGGAAAAATTGTCCATAAAATCCTAAATCTATTGCACTTTGGTCAATTCGGTTCTAAATATTTAAATTTTATTAATTGAACCCCAAATATTTTCACATTGTGTCAATTGAGTCTATCGGACCCATTTTAATAAAAAATCAACGACATGGACGTCGGCCGCCCTACGTAACATAGCCGATGCTGACCTAGACAAATTTTAATATTTTTTTTACTTTTTCTGTGCTTTTTCAATTTTTTTTTTTTTCTCTTCGTTTCTTTTTTTTTTTCCCCTTGATGTGGCCGATGAGGTCATCGAGCCCTCGCCCGACCTCCCCCAAATACGAATGAGGCCATCGCGATCGTAGGCAAGCATGCTTGGTCCCAACGATCTTCGCCGGCCATAGCAAAAAAAAAAATTACGAAGAATAAAAAAAGAAAAGGAAAAATAATTAAAAAATCAAAGAAATTAATAAAAAAAATTGTGAAAAAATATTTAAATACCGTTAAAAATGATTCACGTCGGTGCATATCGTACAACTTATGATGACCGGTATCCATATCGGTAATTTTTCGTCTAAAATTGATTGGACCGACTGAATTGATGAATTTAAGATTAAATCATTAAGATTAAAAGATTTAAAACTACATTTATAAAAGTGCGGTAGATTCGTTTATTTTGTTCTTTCGGTGTGTACGAGTACGACGAATCCACGACCGCACACTTTTTACTAAAAAAAAATCGAGTCGGTTGGACATATTAAAGTTAGCTGAAACCGGCCGGTCCCTCTGTCTCGTGCGTTACGGTTTTATTGCGTGCCCCGCAAGTCCCCCGTGGTGTCCGATACGGACACGTCGCCGGACGGGCCCCACATGCTCTTCCTTCCTTCCTTCCTTCCTTCTTTTCCTTGTCCTTTTCCTTCTGGGCGATGAGCCGTGCTCTGCACGCCGACCTGCTTTTGTTTTTTGTTTTTTATTTTATTTTATCAAAAGCACGCCTGCTTTTCACAGACCCACTTTGTCGGCGGGCCTTTAACAGGCCCATCAATCGAGGTTTGGTACTTTCTCAATAAATGCAAAGGGAAACACCCCCAAAAACCCTCGTGACGTCATGCGTGACGCACTCAAATCAGAAAATGGTAAAACATTAATCAAAATCGAACTGAAAATACGCGGGATCGAAGGAGTCAGGGGCTCCACGGTAGGTCCAACCAGACAGAAAAAGTTCTCTCTTTCTAGAAAAGTCAACTGAAAGTCCTCACCGTCCACTAATCAAAAAGAAGAATGGGAATCCCCCCCCAATTAAAATCGTGGCTCAAATCCGACCGTTGACTTCACCACCCAAATGGTACTTATTCCCCGCGACATGAGGACCGTCCATGTACACCCAAGTCTTTATTCCATCACAGCTCTTCGGCGTTTGGCTCCAAAAGTCGTTCGCTCGCGTCGACCAAAAATGCCCCCGCCGCCGCCGATGTGCCCGCCGGCCCTCCGCACCTTCTCGTTTATCCCTTCCTCTCCTCCGGCCACGTCATCCCCCTCCTCGACCTCGCCGACCGCCTCCTCCGCCGCGGCGTCCGCGTGACCGCCCTCGTCACCCCCTCCAACCACCACCTCCTCCTCCCCCTCCTCTCCGACCATCCCGACCTCTTCCACCCCCTCGTCATCCCGGCCCCCGACACCCCCTGTCTCTCCAAGAACTTCCTTATCGTCAAGACCCTCTCCATGCGCCACCACCACTACCCGGCGCTCCTCGAGTGGTTCCGGTCCCACCCCTCGCCGCCGGTCGCCATCTTGTCCGACTTCTTTCTCGGGTGGACCCGACACCTGGCCTTGGAGCTCGGCGTTCCCCGCATCGTGTTCTCCCCCTCCGCCGCCTTCGCGGTGTCCATCGAGTTCTCGCTCTATCAAAACCTACCCAAGAACGGCGGCGGCGACGAGAACTCCACGGTGACCTTCGGTGACGTGCCGAACTCGCCGACGTACGCGTGGTGGCAGATTTCGCACCTCTTCAGGATATACATGGAAGGAGAAGCCGACATGGAGTTTCATAGGGAGGGCTGGCTGGCGAACGCGGCGAGCTGGGGCGTCGTCTTCAACACGTTCACGGAGTTGGAGCGTGTCTACGTCGACCACATGAAGGAAAAGTTCGGGCCAGACCGGGTCTGGGCCGTGGGCCCGCTCCTACCGCCCGTGGATGACTCGGTGAGCCTGACTAGCCGGGGCGGGTCCAGCTCGGTCCCGGCCGAGGAGGTGCTGAAGTGGCTCGACGGCAGGAAGGAGCGGTCCGTGGTGTACGTGTGCTTCGGGAGCCGCACGGCGCTGGAGAACGACCAGATGGCGGCGCTGGCGACGGCGCTGGAGATGAGCCGGGTCCACTTCATATGGTGCGTGAGGGAGACCGCGGACGGGCTCGTGCTGGGCGGCCACGGGCTCGTGCCAGAGGGGTTCGAAAGCCGCACGGCGGGACGGGGCCTGGTGATCAGGGGGTGGGCCCCGCAGGTGGCGATACTGCGGCACCGCGCGGTGGGCGGGTTCCTGACGCACTGCGGCTGGAACTCGGTGCTCGAAGGGATCAGCGCCGGGGTGGTGATGCTGACGTGGCCGATGGGCGCGGACCAGTACACGGACGCGACGCTGCTGGTGGACCAGCTGGGCGTGGCGATCAGGGCGTGCGAGGCCCCGGACGACGCCGTGCCCGACCCCGCCGAGCTGGCCCGGGCCTTGGCCGAGTCGCTCGACGAGACGAGGCCGGAGAGGGGCCGGATCAAGAAGCTGAGCGAGGCGGCGGCGGACGCGGTCAACGGCGGAAGCTCGGACAAGGATTTGGACGGATTCGTGAAGAGTCTAGCGGAGCTTCAACGCGTCAAGAAGTGACGCGGGGGTTGACGGAGAGCGGTTGATGGCTTGTCCGATATGAATAATTTATTTTTTATTTTTTTCTTTTTCAGACTCATTTTTTTTTCTTTATTATTTTGTGTAAGGGTGAATATTTAATACTTAACATAGAAACCGAGGACGCCAAGGAAAGATAGTTTTCTTTTCTTTTTTAATAGAGTAATGGAAGGAGCGTATCAATTTTCCATGCAAAGATTATCCGTCTACTTTCTTTATTATTTAAAGAATTAGGCAAATTAACAATTAAAGATCAAGTTACCGTCTATTCAAGAAAAAGTTGTTGCTCAACTAAGAAGCAAAAATTCGACCAACAAAAAGAAAAAAAACTAATAAGCAATGACGGAATTTTCACGATAACAACCAATTTGATATGACATATTTCAACAATTCACCTCAAATTCTCGTTCCGCAACCCATGAAAAACGGTCGAATGTCTTATCAACCATCGGTTCTAGCGACTCAACCCCCAATTTCTCATCAATAGTAAAAATCAAGGGCGAACGAGGCCATTCATCAGAAATTTTCTCACCCCTTTTCGGACTTCGACCGATCCGATCGACTGTAGGTTGCAAAATCACCAGTAAATTCAGTTTCCAGCTCCACAACATTTACGGATATCAATTATTTGCATACTTCTTCACCATGATAGCACGAGAAACCTCGTTGGATCTAATGATCTATCAAGTGCACCTGACTCTCGCACATCCCATTAGCACAATCTTTGGTAGCGCACCCAAATCGCTGGCAGTGCACCGTGCAATCTCTAAGACTTGGTGGGGAATTTATAGAGAAGTTCGACGATGGCAAGAAGGGAAGATTGAGACATTTTGCAGCACTAAAGAAGGCAATCTAATGTATTATACGTATATGAGCAAGATAGCGACGGTCTCGTTTTTACCACATTATTTTTCGAGTATTACCACGGTAGCTTAGATTGGAGTTACATTTTGAGTAAGTTAATGCGACAATGACGAGCGAGGAAGGTTGAGATATTTTGCAATATTGAGGAATGTGATCTGATGTATAACACGTATATGAGCAAGAGAGTGATGGTCCTGTTTTTACGTATTTGAGTATTAAAACGGTACCTAAGATTGGAGTTAGGTTTGGAGTAAGTTGATGCAACTAGAAGATCGGCCACAGCGAAAAAGGAAGTTTGAGATATTTTGCAGCATTAAGGAATGTGATGTGATGTATTATTTGCATATACGGGTGATGGTCCTGTTATATTAATACGGTAGCTTAGATTGGAGTTAGAATTTGAGTAGATCAATACCACCACCTACAATTACTTTGAGATTAAATTCTACCATTGAATATGCTCTTCATGGTCTCACCGGCCTGAATTTCTTGATGCTTACCATTCTAATCTGTTAGAGACGTATCTCTCGAGATTATGTATATACCTCTCTTGAATATGCATGTTCTCGGTCAATTATAATCAATACCCTAATATCTAGTTGCTCTATATAGCCATTTTATAAAGTCGATAAATTGGTAGTCCTCGACGAGATCTAAAGAGATTAAATTGTGATAATATTTCTCGAAACACCATATTTAATAAGGAACCTTCTTATCATACAATATGAGCAATTTTATGAACAACAAATGCAAATGACTTCTTAAGATAATAAATTAGCGAAGTATAAGGAGTTGGGAAGAAACTCGATTGTAATAGAGATGTTAAATAGGTAGGTCGGATTAGATTTGGATCGGGTCATGTATGGTCCAAACCATATTAATCCATTTAATCTGTGTTGACCCATGTTCATGCAATATAAATTCAATGACCCATACCCGATCCAACTCGCACCCAATCCAAACCCAGCCCGACTCATATTGATAGAATCAAATTCAGTTTAGAGAACTTGGTTCTTATGAATATTTAAAAATATATATTGCTAAAACTTTCTCTCTCTTTGAAAAAAAAAAAAACCTCTACTTTCTCTCTCTAATGCAACGGAAAAATGGTGTCGACCACCGGAAGAAGGACCTCCCCTGGCTGAGAGGGCCAATGCTCCGCTCCCTCTCCCCCTTCGGCCACTTCCACGCATCGCCACCTCCTCATCTTGCACCTTCGTATTAGCAATATTAAGATATTTAGTTTATTCTGGACATCTATCATGAATTGTGCAAATATCTCGTTTAATATTACGTATCATTGATTGATTATATTTGATATTATATTTGTGTTAGTCATGTAATAAAGCTTAAAATTATGAATACATTTATGTAGTGATCGCAATCTAATTAGAAGAAAAACGAGAAAATGACACAAATCTACCCGCGTTCGAAATTAAATCGAAGGATTATTTCAACCTCAAAATTTTGTAAGAGCACGATCCATTCTAAGATGGCAATACATTTTGATCCGAGGACGAGATCGATAATTTTTTTTTTTTTTTTTGGTCGAAGAGTAATTTAGTATAATTCGATTGTTAATTTATCGACTAAGTCCTTTATCCCCAGACTCCACCGAGGTGGGTCCCACTCGTTTGTCGTGTCGGGTTTTCGTCGCCGTCGTCGGAAGTTTGGAAGTTCGTAAGTGGTGACGACACCAATGGACTCCAAGTCAACGGAAAACCATCTCCCTCTCTCTATGTCCGCTGCATCTGCGCCCCTAGAAAAAGAAAGCTTCTTTCTTTTGCGGCCTAACCTCCCAAAAAAAACTCTAATTTTAACATTTATAATAATTATATCTTAAACTTTATTATCTTATTAAAAACTCTCAATTTTCATTTTTGTCTCGGTTCTACCGGCCTAATACCCCAAAAAACATCAATCTTAGCATCTGTCCCAATTATATTCAAAAAAAATTTTTTATCTCATAAAAATCTTCAACTTTTATTTTTATCCTAATTCTACCACCGTCAATCTTCCGTCTATAATCACCATTATTTAATCCTATGTAGCTCAAATTTTCTCGCCGAACTTACTAATGAATCTTCGAAATTTAAAAACAATAAGTTTCGAGGGCGACGAGGTTTTAGATCGTTAGTTCGAATATCTCAATGTCTAGCCGTTTTTTGAGCTGCCGAGTGCCGAAAAGAATACGAAACGTGCCGTCTTTAATTCATTAAATAACATGAAAATACCACATGAGATTAATTAATTGTGATTATAGATTGAAGGCTAACAATGGTAGAATTGGGACAAAAGTAATAGTTTGAGGTTTTTTATGGGACAAAAAAAGAGTTTTGGATATAATTGAGACATATGCTAAAGTTGATGATTATTTTTGTACTATATCGGTATAATTGAGACAAAACTAAAAGTTTGGGGTAGAATTGAGATAAATATAAAAGTTTGGAGTAGAATTAAGACAAATATAAAAGTTAGAGTTTTTTCACGAGGAAAAAAAAAAAGGGTCGAATATCACAAATACTAAAGGTAAAGATTTTTTTTTTATATATATATTGGGCCCTTCTTTTTCAATGAATTCGTCTTTTATCATCCCCCATCATCATACCACCTGCTCTGCCTCGTCGTCCTCCACCTCCATTGAAGCCCACCTCGAAGCGCAGAGAGAGCGAGACACGTTCCATCCCTCCGCTGACTTCGACGACCGCAACTGATTGGAGCTCCAGCCATGTCCGTCCACATCCTCATGTACCCTTACCCCACCTCCGGTCACATCATCCCCCTCCTCGACCTCGCCCACAAGCTCCTCCACCTCCGCCCCTCCGATCTCGCCGTCTCCGTCACCGTCACCGTCCTCGTCACCCCCGACAACCTCCACTTGCTCGACCCCTTCCTCTCCTCTCCTTCTTCTTCCCCCTCCTCGCTCCAGCCTCTCGTCTTGCCTTCCCCTGAGCCGCCCGCGACGCCCCTTCCGCCGCAGAGGCGCCTAGCCGCCAACGTCCGCTCCCTCCGCGACCTCCACCTCCCCCTCCTCTCCCGGTGGTTCGAGTCCCACCCCTCCCCGCCCTGCGCCGTCGTCTCCGACTTCTTCCTCGGCTGGACCCACCGCTTCGCCCGCGAGCGCGGCGTCCCGCGCGCGTCGTTTCTCGCCGTCCGGCGCGTTCGCGCTCTCCGTCTCCTTCGCCCTGTGGCGGACCCCCCAGGCCCGACGAGGAGTCGATGGTCTCGTTCCCGAAATTGCCGAACTGCCCCCGCTTTCCCTGGTCGCACATACCCCAGATATACAGGAATTACGAGGCGGGAGATCCGGAAATGGAGCTCCAACGGGAGGGCGCCATCGGCAATATCCAGAGTTGGGGGATCGTGATCAACTCGTTCGACGGGTTGGATCGGGCTTACCTGGATCACATCAGGAAAGAGGTCGGGCACGACCGGGTTTGGGCCGTGGGCCCGCTGCTGCCAGCGGAGGCCGACGACACGGCCGGGCCCGTCAATAGGGGCGGGCCCACCTCGGTATCAGCCGGCGAGGTGCTGACGTGGCTGGACGCCTTCCCGGACGAGTCCGTCGTCTACGTGTGCTTCGGGAGCCGTGCCGTGCTGACGCAGCGGCAAATGGACGAGCTGGCAGCCGGGCTGGAGCGAAGTGGGGTCAGATTCATCCTATGCGTGAGGGAGCCAGGCAGGGGAGGAGGACACGTGGCGGGCGATTGCGGGACGGTCAGCAAGGACTTCGAGGATCGAGCGGTCGGGAGGGGCCTCGTGATCAGGGGTTGGGCCCCGCAGGTGGCGATCCTGCGCCATCGAGCCGTGGGCGCGTTCTTGACTCACTGCGGATGGAACTCGACGCTGGAAGGGCTGAGCGCCGGGACGGTGATGCTGACGTGGCCGATGGGCGCGGAGCAATTCGTGAACGCCAAGCTGCTGGTGGACGAATTGGGCGTGGGAATCAGAGTCGGCGAGGGGTCGGAGAAGGTACCGGAGGCGGCGGAGTTGGCCCGGGTTCTGGCCGAGTCGTTGAGGGGTGATCTGCCCCAGAGGGTCCGAGCCAAGGAGATGAGCAGCGCGGCTTGGGGCGCGATCAAAGGAGGGAGCTCCGATGAAGATTTGGGCGACTTCGTGAGGCGCGTGGACGAGCAACGGAGGAGCAAAATCCGTACTTAGCATCTTCACGTTCTATGCACCGAAGCCACGAGCAACGTTGAGAGAACGTAAAGACGAGGGGCCGTTCTCCAAACGGGACGGGGCGAAGCCTTTGGATTGTTTAAGTAGATTGGGGTGACAGATCGGCCATAAGAGTATTCCGGGGATATAAACTAGGGTTATATGTACGGATTATGAGGAGCTAACCCGAATTCAACGAAATGTAATGTTCAATATGTATTGTCCAGTACTAATCGAGTTCTCACGAATTTGCGTTTACATTAGATTGAAACAAATGTATTGAAAGTCCTAAAATCTACAAATAATACAAGCAAATCCTAAAATTGATCAAATTGATGAAATCGAATTCTTCTATTAGATGGTGATGTGATTTTTTTTTTTTAAGTTTCTCTATGACTTGATCCGACATTATGCATAAGGCTAAAATAATATATATTTTTTTCCAAATCTTATTTTTTTTAATCCAAAATTTATGTAATATAAACTTAAGAAATTAGCTTAATATTTTTATATAAAAAAAGATGAAAACCCAGGTGAGCCCTCATCACCACCCCATCCACCAGCAGCCCTTGGCCATATCTGGGGGAGAGCCAACAACCCTTGCCGGTCGCGGGCGAGGGTGCCGAGCCATCCCCACCATTGTTGGGTAGCGGCGGCCGCCATGGGTTTTTCACCTTTTTTTTAAATATTTTTAAAAATTGCATTGAAAATTCAAATTTTGATCAAAACGACATCATTTTCATCATATTATTGCCATGTACGATATAAAACAATAAAATTTAAAAAGAAAAAAAAAACACGTGTGAGCATTTTTCATTGAACGATGTCAATAGAAGGATTTCACTGCATCAATTGAACAAATTCTAGTGTTTCGTTGCAATTTTTATAATTTTTAAACTCGAATTATATTTTTGTGATAAGTTTTAGAATTTTTATGCTTATCCTTATTAGATTTTCGCGAATTCGTGATCTTGTAAAATTAGGGAGGAAGGCCCAAGAAAAACCAAAGGGGAAAAGATTCTGTTGGTTCAGTTTGAAACCGCAGGACAAGTTTTGGGCTTCTTGTTCCACTCTCAGTTTCTCGGATCCTCCTTCCCGGGGTGACTCCGCCTTCCCTCGCAACTCGCTAACCATGGCGAGTCCCGCCACACCCACCTCGCCGCCGAGCAAGCGTTTGAAGAAAGCCCTCGACGACGACGACGACGAGCGGCGCCCGATGGGGGAGGGAAACGGCGGCGGCGACGGCGACGTGCGCTGCGGAATCTGCCTGACGGAGGGGGGAAGAGCCGTCCGAGGCCGAATCGACAGCTGCGACCACTACTTCTGCTTCGTGTGCGTCATGGAGTGGGCCAAGGTGGAGTCCAAGTGCCCCATGTGCAAGCGCAGGTTCTCCACCATCCTCAGGCCTCCGAAAGACGGCGTCTTTGCCGGCGAAAGGATCGTGTGCGTCCCGCCTCGTGACCAGGTCCGTTCTGATGTTTCGAATTCGGGTTTGATTGAGTTTCGGGTTTTGATAACTGGGTCCTTTTTCTTTCCTGCGCTTAATCGGCAAAACTCGTAGATTTTGATCGGGCTTCTTATGGCGAGTCATTGGTTTTCCCTGCTTCCTCTGATCGAAATTGGTTTATAATTGAATTAGGTTTCGAGCTACAGTCTCGGATGAAGGGTTTGAGTTGAATGTGTTTGATTTAATTTGGTGATTTTTGCCTCCGCTCTGCTTGAGCATATGATCGTGGACTTGATTTCCACCGAGTAATCTAGTGAAGGAAGCAATTTGCTATCTGTGTTCTTTTGCAGGTATATGATCCCCATGGAATTGGATCTTTTAATCCTTATATGGAAACTCGGTGTGGTGTCTGTCGAGGCACACAAGATGAATGGTGTCTGCTGCTTTGCGATCTCTGCGATTCGGCTGTTCATACTTATTGTGTGGGCTTGGGTGTCACTGTACCCCAAGGGGATTGGTTTTGCCATGACTGCGCTGTTATGAGGGATGAACATGCGAGAACTGATGAAGGAGAGAGCTGCATTGGACATGTTTCGATGCCATCAATTGAGCCGCGAGTTTCGATATTCGATATCGTAAGAGACGGCATTGCCTCTAACATCGGGCGCCCCACTACAACAATGTCGTCACCTTTAGACTCGAGTGCTGCCGTACCTGAAAGTGGAGATGGAATTGATGGGGAAATGTCCCAAGAAGGCGAAAGAAGGGATCCCGGTGTTGCAGAAAGAGCAGCGGAATATTCAGGTGCAAGAACTCTACAACGATGTCGTGATGTGCATATTCGTATAAAGGCACTTCGTGAGAACTGGGATGCACTGCGACATGGTTCATTGAGCTTTCATTCAGGTAATGTGGAGTCTGTGCACGGTCAGAGTAAAGAGCAAGACCATAATAATTCTGGGCACGACAGATTAGCTCAGCCATCCTCGAGTCATCAACCATCGGAAGATGAAGATTCTGTGTTAGGTTTTGCTCCCAACAACAAAGATAAGTATGGTATCACCAAAGCATGGAAAATGATGGATAGAGCCAAGTCCAGACGACAAGCTCGTGATTTAACAGGTAGTGTTCGCCATGTAGCAAACAAATTGGTCGGGAAAGGAAATGCTCCAAAAGTAGCCAGTCTTAATATTGGTCACTTAGAATTGAGGAATCAAGTAAATAAAAGTAGCCATACTGAATGTGCAGCAGCTTTGCAGCATAAGGTCAGTCATGCTGGTGATAAATTGTCTAAGCCTAGATCTGCAGTAATTGATGGGCAGAAACGGAAACGATGCCCGGGATTGCCTCCTTCCACAATGGACCAAGCTAGTTTGCAAAGGCATGAGTATCATACAAATGGATCAGTCAGAACATCATGCAGCATTACTTACCAAGAAGACAGTTGTCCTTCTTTGACATCTTCTGCTGGTTCGGTATCGGGATCCTTTAGGCCTAGATCTCCAGTAATTAATAGGCAGAGACAGAAAAGATGTCCAGGCTTGCCTCCTTCCACAATGGACCAAGCTGGCTTGCAAAGGCATGGGTATGACCCAAATAAATCTGTCGGAACGTTACACAGCATCACTTACCAAGAAGACATTTGTCCTTCTGTGACATCTGCAGCTGGTTCTGTGTCTGGATCCTCCAATTCTTCTCCTGCCACACTTGCGGCCAGCATTGCTTCATCACAGAATTCCCAGGGGAAAGGAGTGCTGGAAGAGGCTCATGTAGCTGGCCACTCTAGAAGAGGTGATGGCGCAAAAAGTGAAATCCAATCTCTTGTCAAGTTCAATTTGAAACTGCTTAGCTGCAATAAACGGCTCGGTATGTTCGTTAAGCAACCTTCTACTTACTTATGGATTTCAGTTGGTGATAAATCTGATATAACGAACATCTCTAGGGCGTAATCTTGATTGAGTTTCTTTGGGGATCATAAAGATATTGTTCTACCTGGCGACAGATTTATATTTTTCTTCCAGAAGATTCTCTTGGATGTTATTACGGGCTTTTGTGTGACCAATCGCATCTTCTGTTTCAGTTGGTATATCTTGCTTTGCCTGAACATGTTTGGAAATGTCACCGAGAAAACAGCATGTCTAACACAGTAGGAGGAGAACCTTTTTCAGTTAACGTGACCGTTGTAGTTATCATTCTGTTTTTGTTTAAGTACAGTGAGAAAAATAAGTGAAATGTTGACACGTCTAGTTGTGAAGAATCAGATGTTGAGTTTCACACAGAAGCGCAGACAGCACATCATGTTATTAGTTCCTCCTTGAAGCCAATCGGTTGGATGTAATTTGTTAACACCTGTTATTAGGTGCAAGGATTACTTCTGATTCAGACACGAAGGAATCAACCATAACTGCGAGTCTTGCTTCCTCGGACTTAGGGTTGAGTAGCTAATCTTAATATCATCTCTTGCTTGGTAACTAGAGTCCTGACTGCCACTTTTCGTCGAACATCATCTCACTCAATTCCTGGGATCTCACCATCTTAACTTACTCCAACGATCTCATTTTTGTTTTTTATTTTTGAACACTCGTTATTGTACTCTTCATTCTTGTCATTTAATAGCGAGTTTCTCATCCTTTGTCGCTCCTGCAGGAGTTGATGCATTCAAAGAAATCGCCAGAGCGGCGACCCATACCATACTGGCCGCATGTGGCTTAGAGCGGCCTAAGTCTGTCATTCCCAGGTCGGTGTGTCGTCACACCGACGACATTCGGAGGCTCCACAAGTCCACTCTCATGCCTAATTCCTGCAGAGAGTGTTTCTATGTCTACGTAAAGACCGTCGTCGACACCCTTCTGCTTGAGAAGCTAAGTGAAGCTAATTAAAGGTCTTTTTTTTTTCCCCAATTGCCTCTGTTGCTTCTACATTTATCAGAGTCACCATGGATTTTCAAGGGAGAATTGGTGGGCTCTTCACTTTCTCCAGAATAGGGTAGATGCATAGAACTTGGAATCTATAGTGAATGTCTGCTCTCTCTCTCTCTCTCTCTCTCTCTCTCTATCTCTGTGGAATGACAGATTTTGAAAGAAGCTCCAATGTTAAAAGAGAGTAATGATCGAAAGTAATGACCAAGTTCACTGCAGAGCAAAATGGGATGTGACAGCGGCAACCGACAGTGGCATAAAACGTGGGGAATGCATCTAAATCATATCACCAAATCCATGGGTCGATTTGCTGTTCTTGGCGACGATGGGAAAAAAAAAAACGATTGATACTACGAAAAATTTCAAATTAATATATGTTCCTTCGTGTGGTGCTATTGCCGTGGGAGCTGACCGATCGATAAAAATCGACCCAAGTCCCAATCCGACTCGAACCACAGCAGTTCGGGTTATGCGCGAGTCGGGTCCATAAGCAAGCACACGTTTTTTATGTTTCAAATTGATTGGGGTGTCATGAAAACCCGATCCGACCCGACCTAACCTATGAATATGATAGGTGAGAATTTGGGGAAGGTGGGGGGCCAGGGGAAGCACAAGCAGGTGGCCCCCACAAAGGTGTTCCGCTTTTGGCTTCTCTTCTTGTGGGTCCCCTCTTTTACCCTCCCCCCCCACGTGACCACCGTCACGAGACGGCGACGCACCGCCTAGGGGTTGAGCCCCGTCGTAGGCGCGTGGGCGGGGTTCGCTTCGTTGTCTTCCTAACCAGCACGTGCTCTCACGTCCTCTTCGCTGGCTCTTTTTGACAAACGGAGGGCCCCACTTGCCTTCCCGGGCTCTTCTTGTCATCACGGCATTGCCCCGCCACCCTTCTCTTCCTTCCCTCTGCTGGTTTTTCCGGACACAGCATCTTGAGATCGATTCGCAAACTGAGCGATCGGAAAGCCGCGACAAAGATCGAAAGGACCGTTTTTTCGGACACGGACAAGACAGAATCGAAAGTCCCGCGTTCCCCCCCCGACGCCGACCACGCGCCCGAGACGGATCGTCAGCGACGCTCGAACTCGAACCCCCCCCCCCTGCCCCCTCTTCTTCTCGGAGAGAAGTCGAAATGGACCGGGGCGGTCCTCGGGGCGATACCTTCGGCCTCAAGCAAAGAGGCGATTGTACGCAACAAACATTAATCAATCAAATGGCGGGACAGAGAGACATTGATGAAATGGTGTATAAACAATTGAGGGTTCCTACTGGTTGTCTCTAGACAATCACTTTTTGGCAATTAAAGACCATATGGATTATGTCCTTGTGGCAGAGGGTCAAGTGATCGGGTACGATTATATTATAATTATCCAAATTTGGCTCATTTCTCCAACAAGGGCTCAAATACTTAGCGTGGGTTTAATGTTTGTTTTTACTTTTTTTTTTTTTGTTTTTTACTTCATTTTGAACATGCTTAGTTTAAATTTGGGCTAATACCATTAGAAAATTATCAAAAAAAAAATTTAAAATCTATTACAATTATGTCAATTCATTCATAAATCTTCTTTTACCAATGGAGTCATAAATCATTGTATTTATGCCAATTCAATCCATAAGGTCAACTTTAGCCGGCCGACGCTAACATGCAATTTTTACTAATATGTTAATATTTTTTTTATTTTTTTTGTTTTTCATTTTTCCTTTTCTTTTCTTTATTTTTTTTATTCTCCTTATTCCTCTAGCGGATCGTCGAATTGCCAACCGGCCGGAGGCCAAGGGGGCAAGGTCGACCTTGCCGGCCATTGGCTTTTTTAATATTTATTGTCATGTTTTTTTTTTAAATTTTTTTTATTTTTTCTGCATTGTTTTGGCGATCGATTGGAAGAAGAAGGAGAAGGAAAAAATAGAAATGTCACGTCAGCGTCACGCCGCCTTCGGCCGGCCAAGGTTCGTTGAATAGACTAAATTGGAAGAAATGCAAAATGTCGAATACTTGAATTGGCCAAAAAATGTTTGGAACTAAATTTCTGCACAATTTCTATAAGCTGAAGACCTTTTTTTGATAATTTTCCCCCATAAATGTAAAACTAGTACAAATGTCACATTTACTCAAAACTAATTTTTGTGGTATAAAAAGAATCTCGAATTATTGCGCTCATGCCACACATACCACAAAATTATATGTCCATCCCAATTACCCCAAATTATGGTAAATCTAGGATTTTTTGCGATGTGACACGGGTGCACCGGTTTTTATAAATGTGGCATATGTGTACTGGTTTAGGATGTTTGTTCTGTGACATAAACATTAGTTCGAGATAAATGTGGCAAGGGTTTACATGTTGGGGAGTTTTTGTGACATAAATAGTAATATGGGATAAATATAGCACTGATGCATTGATTTAGAGTTTTTTTTTTTATGGTATTATCTCTTATAATTTTTTTTCTATTGGGCGGGATAGCCGGTGAGTATTATTTTCTATAAGTGCAACCAAATCGAACCCCTTAAATTCTTATTTGAACAAATTAGTGCTTGGAGGCATAAGTAGTGGAATGAGACAAGGCCATCGTAATTAAAGCTATGAGTCTAACCTCAATCTAAGACGGTTGAGAAACAAACGAGAATGACGTGCTATTTAATGTCGACAAGTAGATAAAAGGACAAGTAGAAAAAGCAAAGACGAAATGCTTTTGGCCAACCTTGTTATGGTAATTTGTTAAGCACTCGATAAGGGTGATTTTAGCTCGCGTTTTACCCGATTCGTGAGACTCGAGCAAAGTGCTCCAAGGATGGAGATTTTGCTCGATCTCGAAAGCGCCTTTCTCGCCGTACCTAAAAGAAAAAATGCTAACCATTAATTGTATTTGCGCGAGTAAAATGGATGGCCGGAAATAATAAAAAGCAGAGATCGACGAACTAATGAAGATAGCGGTTAGAGATAATATCCCTTGTCCTGTTGTTCATGCGACTTGTGCGAAGACCCCGTTAACATGACAAGGAGGGACAAATTGAGAGAAGTTAGTATGAAATTCCATAGACCATGATGTGGAAGGCTTTTATAGTAACCACTATTGATGAACGAAGATCGCCGGTAGGGAGACTTGTCAAAACGGGCCATTTACCTATTTCTTAACCCATTCTTGAAATGTTGAGTTGTTATATGATTTAATTATATTTAGTATATGAGTCATAAATGAGTTTAAAATGGTAAAGCCCAAAATAATAAGGGTGCTAAATCGGTTCACAACTTATTGTAGATTCAATCAATCTTCGCCCTCATTCGATCTTGTGTTCGCTCATTCCTTGTTTTCACGTCATTTTGGATATGATTTTTTTTTTTTTCATAGATTTGATTAAATACAAAAGTACCTTTACCGATATTGGTCGGGTTAAACACGATAATTCGGATTTATAATGTATGAAAATGGATCCAAATTCAATTTGGGCTGAACTTTTTTTTTTTTTTTAATCCAGCCTAACTCAACACATCCGTGTGACAAATGTACGATCGGTATAATCCGAGAAGTGCCACGTTAAGATAGAGCCGGTCACTTATAACCACATTCTCAAGGCCCTAATTAACTGATTTAACAACCTACGACCGACGACGCCGCGTGGCCGAAACAGTAAATAATCAGGCTCGTGCGGGTGCGCGGTCCTGACGCCGTCGAATCACGCTCGCTGTCCGACGGGGCACGACCCTGTACGAAACGGAGATGTCGGACGGGACGTTAAGTCCGGAGTTGACGCCGTCAAAAGAGGGGAACGGAACGGGGGACCGCAATTTTCAGCGACCCACAAATTAAAAAAATTAAAAAGCGGGGAAAGAAGTAGGGAGGGTCCCCACCGCACGCGAGCCGGCAAGCAGAGTGGCAGGGGATGGGTGCACGTGACCCTCTCTCTCCCTCCTATTATTTTCCACGGAATGTGATTGACATTTATCTCACAGGAAGGTCAAAAAAAAAAAAAAAAAAAAAACCTCAAACCGGTACCCGACAACATAAGAAATCTGAAACCGGCACCCCGGATCTCAATTCACCCTCCATAAGCGGGTTCGGCTCTCGCGCTCTGCAAAGAAGCAGAGCATAAGTCACAGAGGAAAATCGAAGACAAGACGGACTGATAAAAAAAAAAAGATGAAATGAAAAATATTATTAAATTTTTTTAATTTTGAACCGTACATGCGTCGACATCAATGCCCGAAACTTTTCCTTTTCGCGTCTCTAAAATCCTCTAAACTCGTATAAGCGTGACAAAAGTACCCTCCGTTAATCACGAAGGAGATTCTAAATTTTCCCATCGTGACTCCAATTTCTTAGAAAAAAAAAATTTATAATATCCAAAATTTACATCAGGGTGACAAAAAGTTATGATCTTCTGGCCGGTCGCGATGTTATAAATTCGGGGTTTCGACGACACAAATAGAAAATTTTCAAATTTGAGATTTTTGTGCGGCACAATTTCAACGTATCGATGACGTCATGGCGGATTAACCAAAAAAGGGAAGAACGATGGATTTTAATAGGGAGAGCAAAAGCAGCGACACGCCTTCACATCCGTCTTTATCTCACGTGCGATGGCCTTTTCTGTTGTGGGGGCGTGGGGGGTGGGGGTGGTGGGACCCGCCACGTCAATACGTCAAGCGACGTAAGCAAGTCACATGGCCCCCAAGCGCCTCCAACTAACTCCCCCACGGGCCCCACCACTTCGGGCCACCGCGAATTCCCCGTTTTGCCCTTCCCCTCCCGAAGGAAACCTCGATTCCGATTTTGGCGTTTTCCGATATTTTCCTCCTCTCACCGGCGCCACTTCAACCCCCTCTTTTATTATTATTATTATTATTATTATTATTATTATTATTTTGAGAAAAATGACGCAAATGCTCTCCAAAATTTAACAAAATATATGATGCGGTTAATAAATTTTCAATTTGATCGATACGATATCTAAACTTTAGCATAATGTGCGGCGTAGCCCGTGAACTTTCAATTTGTTCAATGTCGTCCTCGAACTTTTGGAATATGTTCAACTAAATTCCCGAACTATAAGAAAATGTCCAATGTCATCCCCGAGCTTGAATTAATTAAAGGACTACACTGAACATCTTCATATAGTTTAGGGATTAAGTTAAACATGTTCTAAAAAGTTCGGGATCATATTGATCAAATTAAAAATTCGTGGACCACATTGGATATTGGTCTAAAGTTCACGGACCATTGTTGATCGAATTAAAAATTCAGGGATCATAGTGCACATTACGTCCGAATTCAAGGACTATTTGTGTCATTATCGCTTATAATTTTTGCACGTGATTTTTTTTTTTTTGGTAAGTGCACTAAAAGCCTAAAATGTTTAAAAAGTGCAATCAAATCTTGAAATTTATAAAAGTGCAATTTAAGTTCTAAAGTTTTGAGAAAAAAAAAAGGCAATCAAAACAACCAAATTCTAAAACTTGTTAGCATATTCTGTTTTTTCAAGTTAGATAGAATTAATAGAATGACTTGAGTTAGGATTTGCCTGTATACTTTTTTTTTTTTGGAGTTTTATAATTCAATTACAAATTTACTTAATTTCATGTTTTCACATGATTGATTTTTCGAATGTTCATGTCATCCCGACAAATAATTGGTCTCTCGCTTCGATCGTCCTTCCCTTCAACCGTTTTCGGCGACCCACGATGAGAATGTCGTGAGGGAGAGCTATTGCTTTTCATTTTCCCCGTTTTCAATTTTCTTTTCCTTGGCTTTTCGGGGGCGACAGTCATCATTTCTGTGACTGGATATTCATTAAAGTTCACATCCTAAGCGAACGAGGCCATTCATCAGAAATTTTCTCACCCCTTTTCGGACTTCGACCGATCCGATCGACTGTAGGTTGCAAAATCACCAGTAAATTCAGTTTCTAGCTCCACAACATTTACGGATATCGATTATTTGCATACATCTTCACCATGATAGCACGAGAAACCTCGTTGGATCTAATGATCTATCAAGTGCACCTGACTCTCGCACATCCCATTAGCACAATCTTTGGTAGCGCACCCAAATCTCTGGCAGTGCACCGTGCAATCTCTAAGACATTTTGCAGATCGCTAAGTGAGGGGAAGTCTCGACTTGGGGGAGGAATTTATACAGAAGTTCGACGATGGCAAGAAGGGAAGATTGAGACATTTTGCAGCACTAAAGAAGGCAATCTAATGTATTATACGTATATGAGCAAGATAGCGACGGTCTCGTTTTTACCACATTATTTTTCGAGTATTACGACGGTAGCTTAGATTGGAGTTACATTTTGAGCAAGTTAATGCGACGACGACGAGCGAGGAAGGTTGAGATGTTTTGCAGTATTGAGGAATGTGATTTGATGTATAATACGTCTATGAGGAAGAGAGTGATGGTCCTGTTTCTACGTATTCGAGTATTAAAACGGTAGCTAAGATTGGAGTTAGGTTTCGAGTAAGTTAATGTAACGACGACTATCTATATAGAAGATCGGCCACGGCGAAAAAGGAAGGTTGAGATATTTTGCAGCATTAAGGAATGTGATATGATGTGTTATTTGCATATACGAGTGATGGTCCTGTTAACACATATATTTATCCGTGTATTAATTCGGTAGCTTAGATTGGAGTTAGAATTTGAGTAGATCAATACCACCACCTACAGTTGCTTTGAAATTAAATTCTACCATTGAATATGCTCTTCATGGTCTCACTAGCCTGAATTTCTTGATATAGATTGTTCTAATGTGTTAGAGACGTATCTTTTGAGATTATGTACATACCTCTCTTGAATATGCATGCTCTCGGTCGATTATAATCAATACCCTAATATCTAGCTGCTCTATATAGCCATTTTATAAAGTCGATAAATTGGTAATCCTTGACAATATCTAAAGAGATTACATGATTCTCTCTTTTGCATATAAATTTGAAGCTTTTATGTGAATGTGTCCTTAAGTTAGATTTTGGCACTTAATGGAGGTCACACGTCACAGTGACTAAGCAAGTGTAGAAATCAGAGAACAATGCTAATGTAATCTTCATATCTGCTTACCCGCTATTATGCAGTTATTTCCAGGCCATCAATAGGTTTTGAATGCCAAAGTTCACTCACTAGTGGCTTAATTGGTTTATTTGTCCTTCCCAATAAAGAGGTGGCAAATGAGTAAATCGGGTCGAGCGATGAAATTAGATCGATCCGTTTAATTCGTACATATCATTAAAATTTTAATTAATTTGCATTGAACACAATCCTTCGAAATCTGTACTCATCAGATTAACCTAATTGGACCTACTACGCTAGAGTTTCATAATATTATGTTCCAAGTTGCCCGTCTCCCAAAAGCACCCAAAATTAGAATTTTAATAAGAGAAACTGTAGCCGGTTCGGGCAAAAAATATTCAAACCGGTTGTGTGATAATATTTCTCGAAACACCATATTTAATAAGGAACCTTCTTATCATACGGTATGAGCAATTTTATGAACAACAAATGCAAATGACTTCTTAAGATAATAAATTCGTGAAGTATAAGGAGTTGGGAAGAAACTTGATTGTAATAGAGATGTTAAATAGGTAGGTCGGATTAGATTTGGATCGGGTCATGTATGGTCCGAACCATATTAATCCATTTAATCTGTTTCGACCCATTTTCATGCAATAAATATTTACTGACCCGTTCTTGACCCGACCTGCACCCAATCCAAACCCAACTCGACTCATATTGATAGAATCAAATTTAGTTTGGAGAACTTGGTTCTTATGAATATTTAAAAATATATATTGCTAAAACTTTCTCTCTCTTTGAAAAAAATAAAAAAAACCTCTACTTTCTCTCTCTAATGCGATAGAAAAATGGCGTCGACCACCAGAAGAAGGACCTCCCCTGGCTGAGAGGGCCAATGCTCCGCTCCCTCTCCCCCTTCGGCCACTTCCACGCACCGCCACCTCCTCATCTTGCACCTTCGTAGTAGCAATATTAAGATATTTAGTTTATTCTGCACATCTATCATGAATTATGCAAATATCTCGTTTAATATTACATATCCTTGATTGATTATATTTGATATTATATTTGTGTTAGTCATGTAATAAAGCTTAAAATTATGAATGCATTTATGCAGTGATCGCAATCTAATTAGAAGAAAAACGAGAAAATGACACAAATCTACCCGTGTTCGAAATTAAATCGAAGGATTATTTCAACCTCAAACTTTTTGTAAGAGTACGATCCATTCTAAGATGGCACTACATTTTTATCCGAGGACGAGATCGATAAATTTTTTTTTTTTTTTGGGTCGAAGAGTAATTTAGTATAATTCGATTGTTAATTTATCGACTAAGTCCTTTATCCCCAGACTCCACCGAGGTGGGTCCCACTCGTTTGTCGTGTCGGGTTTTCGTCGCCGTCGTCGGAAGTTTGGAAGTTCGTAAGTGGTGACGACACCAATGGACTCCAAGTCAACGAAAAACCATCTCCCTCTCTCTATGTCCGCTGCATCTGCGCCCCTAGAAAAAGAAAGCTTCTTTCTTTTGCGGCCTAACATCCCAAAAAAAACTCTAATTTTAACATTTCTAATAATTATATCTTAAACTTTATTATCTCATTAAAAACTCTCAATTTTCATTTTTGTCTCGGTTCTACCGGTCTAATACCCCAAAAAACATCAATCTTAGCATCTGTCCCAATTATATTCAAAAGTTTTTTTTTTATCTCATAAAAATCTTCAACTTTTATTTTTATCCTAATTCTACCACCGTCAATCTTCCGTCTATAATAACCATTATTTAATCCTAAGTGGCTCAAATTTTCTTGCCAAACTTACTCGTGAATTTTCGAAATCTAAAAATAGTAAGTTTCGAGAACGACGGGGTTTTAGATCGTTAGTCCAAATATCTCAATGTCTAGCCGTTTTTTGAGCCGTTGAGTGCCGAAAAGAATATGAAACGTGTCCTTTTTAATTCATTAACAACATGAAAATACCACATAGGATTAACTAATTGTAATTATAGATGGAAGGCTAAGAATAGTAGAATTGAGACAAAAGTAACAGTTGGAGGTTTTTTATGAGACAAAAAAAGAATTTTGAATATAATTAAGATATACGCTAAAGTTGAGGATTTTTTTTATACTAGGTTGGTATAATTGAGACAAAACTAAAAGTTTGAGATAGAATTGAGATAAATATAAAAGTTTGGGGTAGAATTGAAACAAATATAAAAGTTAGAGTTTTTTTAGGAAGAAAAAAAAAAGGGTCGAATTATCACAAATACTAAAGTTAAAGATGTGTGTGTGTCTATATATATATTGGCCCTTCTTTTTCAATGAATTCGTCTTTTATCATCCCCCATCATCAAATCACCTGCTCTGGCTCGTCGTCCTCCACCTCCATTGAAGCCCACCTCGAAGCGCAGAGAGAGCGAGACACGTTCCATCCCTCTCTGCTGACTTCGACGACCACAACTGATTGAAGCTCCAGCCATGTCCGTCCACATCCTCATGTACCCTTACCCCACCTCCGGTCACATCATCCCACTCCTCGACCTCGCCCACAAGCTCCTCCACCTCCGCCCCTCCGATCTCGCCGTCTCCGTCACCGTCACCGTCACCGTCCTCGTCACCCCCGACAACCTGCACTTGCTCGACCCCTTCCTCTCCTCTCCTTCTTCGTCCCCCTCCTCGCTCCAGCCTCTCGTCTTGCCTTCCCCTGAGCCGCCCGCGACGCCCCTTCCGCCGCAGAGGCGCCTAGCCGCCAACGTCCGCTCCCTCCGCGACCTCCACCTCCCCCTCCTCTCCCGGTGGTTCGAGTCCCACCCCTCCCCGCCCTGCGCCGTCGTCTCCGACTTCTTCCTCGGCTGGACCCACCGCTTCGCCCGCGAGCGCGGCGTCCCGCGCGTCGTCTTCTCGCCGTCCGGCGCGTTCGCGCTCTCCGTCTCCTTCGCCCTGTGGCGGGACCTCCCCAGGCCCGACGAGGAGTCGATGGTCTCGTTCCCGAAATTGCCGAACTGCCCCCGCTTTCCCTGGTCGCACATACCCCAGATATACAGGAATTACGAGGCGGGAGATCCGGAAATGGAGCTCCAACGGGAGGGCGCCATCGGCAATATCCAGAGTTGGGGGATCGTGATCAACTCGTTCGACGGGTTGGATCGGACTTACCTGGATCACATCAGGAAAGAGGTCGGGCACGACCGGGTTTGGGCCGTGGGCCCGCTGCTGCCAGCAGAGGCCGAGGACTCGGCCGGGCCCGTCAATAGGGGCGGGCCCACCTCGGTATCAGCCGGCGAGGTGCTGACGTGGCTGGACGCCTTCCCGGACGAGTCCGTCGTCTACGTGTGCTTCGGGAGCCGTGCCGTGCTGACGCAGCGGCAAATGGACGAGCTGGCAGCCGGGCTGGAGCGAAGTGGGGTCAGATTCATCCTATGCGTGAGGGAGCCAGGCAGGGGAGGAGGACACGTGGCGGGCGACTGCGGGACGGTCACCAAGGACTTCGAGGATCGAGCGGTCGGGAGGGGCCTCGTGATCAGGGGTTGGGCCCCGCAGGTGGCGATCCTGCGCCATCGAGCCGTGGGCGCGTTCTTGACTCACTGCGGATGGAACTCGACGCTGGAAGGGCTGAGCGCCGGGACGGTGATGCTGACGTGGCCGATGGGCGCGGAGCAATTCGTGAATGCCAAGCTGCTGGTGGACGAATTGGGCGTGGGAATCAGAGTCGGTGAGGGATCGGAGAAGGTACCGGAGGCGACGGAGTTGGCCCGGGTTCTGGCCGAGTCGCTGAGGGGTGATCTGCCCCAGAGGGTCCGAGCCAAGGAGATGAGCAGCGCGGCTTGGGACGCGATCAAAGGAGGGAGCTCCGATGAAGATTTGGGGGACTTCGTGAGGCGCGTGGACGAGCAAAGGAGGAGCAAAATCCGTACTTAGGATCTTCACGTTCTATGTACCGAAGCCACGAGCAATGTTGAGAGAACGTAAAGACGAGGGGCCGTTCTCCAAACGGGGCCGGACCAAGCCTTCAGGTTGTTTAAGTAGGTTGGGTGACAAATCGGCCATAGAAGTATTTCGGGATATAAACTGAGGTTATATGCATGGATTATGAGGAACTAACCTGGATTAGACCAAATGTAATGTTCAATAATTTATTATTCAGTACTAATCAAGTTCTCACAACTTTGTGTTTATATTAGATTGGAACAAATGTATTGAAAGTCCTAAAATCTACAAATAACACAAGTAAATCCTAAAATTGATCAAATTGCAATAATCGAATTCTTCTATTAGATGGTGACGTGATTTTTTTTTTTTTCTCTATGACATGACACAACATTATGCATAAGGCTAAAATAATATATATATTTTTTAATCCAAGTAAGACCCTTTTTTTTTTAAATATTTTTAAAAATTGCATTGAAAATTCAAATTTTGATCAAAACAACATCATTTTAATCATATTATTGCCATGTACGATATAAAACAATAAAATTTAAAAAGAAAAAAAAATCACGTGTGAGCATTTTTCATTGAACGATGTCAATAGAAGGATTTCACTGCATCAATTGAACAAATTCTAGTGTTTCGTTGCAATTTTTATAATTTTTAAACTCGAATTATATTTTCGTGATAAGTTTTAGAATTTTTATGCTTATCCTTATTAGATTTTCGCGAATTCGTGATCTTGTAAAATTAGGGAGGAAGGCCCAAGAAAAACCAAAGGGAAAAAGATTCTGTTGGTTCAGTTTGAAACCGCAGGACAAGGTTTGGGCTTCTTGTTCCACTCTCAGTTTCTCGGATCCTCCTTCCCGGGGTGACTCCGCCTTCCCTCGCAACTCGCTAACCATGGCGAGTCCCGCCACACCCACCTCGCCGCCGAGCAAGCGTTTGAAGAAAGCCCTCGACGACGACGACGAGGAGCGGCGCCCGATGGGGGAGGGAAACGGCGGCGGTGACGGCGACGTGCGCTGCGGAATCTGCCTGACGGAGGGGGGAAGAGCCGTCCGAGGCCGAATCGACAGCTGCGACCACTACTTCTGCTTCGTGTGCGTCATGGAGTGGGCCAAGGTGGAGTCCAAGTGCCCCATGTGCAAGCGCAGGTTCTCCACCATCCTCAGGCCTCCGAAAGACGGCGTCTTTGCCGGCGAAAGGATCGTGTGCGTCCCGCCTCGTGACCAGGTCCGTTCTGATGTTTCGAATTCGGGTTTGATTGAGTTTCGGGTTTTGATAACTGGGTCCTTTTTCTTTCCTGCGCTTAATCGGCAAAACTCGTAGATTTTGATCGGGCTTCTTATGGCGAGTCATTGGTTTTCCCTGCTTCCTCTGATCGAAATTGGTTTATAATTGAATTAGGTTTCGAGCTACAGTCTCGGATGAAGGGTTTGAGTTGAATGTGTTTGATTTAATTTGGTGATTTTTGCCTCCGCTCTGCTTGAGCATATGATCGTGGACTTGATTTCCACCGAGTAATCTAGTGAAGGAAGCAATTTGCTATCTGTGTTCTTTTGCAGGTATATGATCCCCATGGAATTGGATCTTTTAATCCTTATATGGAAACTCGGTGTGGTGTCTGTCGAGGCACACAAGATGAATGGTGTCTGCTGCTTTGCGATCTCTGCGATTCGGCTGTTCATACTTATTGTGTGGGCTTGGGTGTCACTGTACCCCAAGGGGATTGGTTTTGCCATGACTGCGCTGTTATGAGGGATGAACATGCGAGAACTGATGAAGGAGAGAGCTGCATTGGACATGTTTCGATGCCATCAATTGAGCCGCGAGTTTCGATATTCGATATCGTAAGAGACGGCATTGCCTCTAACATCGGGCGCCCCACTACAACAATGTCGTCACCTTTAGACTCGAAGTGCTGCCGTACCTGAAAGTGGAGATGGAATTGATGGGGAAATGTCCCAAGAAGGCGAAAGAAGGGATCCCGGTGTTGCAGAAAGAGCAGCGGAATATTCAGGTGCAAGAACTCTACAACGATGTCGTGATGTGCATATTCGTATAAAGGCACTTCGTGAGAACTGGGATGCACTGCGACATGGTTCATTGAGCTTTCATTCAGGTAATGTGGAGTCTGTGCACGGTCAGAGTAAAGAGCAAGACCATAATAATTCTGGGCACGACAGATTAGCTCAGCCATCCTCGAGTCATCAACCATCGGAAGATGAAGATTCTGTGTTAGGTTTTGCTCCCAACAACAAAGATAAGTATGGTATCACCAAAGCATGGAAAATGATGGATAGAGCCAAGTCCAGACGACAAGCTCGTGATTTAACAGGTAGTGTTCGCCATGTAGCAAACAAATTGGTCGGGAAAGGAAATGCTCCAAAAGTAGCCAGTCTTAATATTGGTCACTTAGAATTGAGGAATCAAGTAAATAAAAGTAGCCATACTGAATGTGCAGCAGCTTTGCAGCATAAGGTCAGTCATGCTGGTGATAAATTGTCTAAGCCTAGATCTGCAGTAATTGATGGGCAGAAACGGAAACGATGCCCGGGATTGCCTCCTTCCACAATGGACCAAGCTAGTTTGCAAAGGCATGAGTATCATACAAATGGATCAGTCAGAACATCATGCAGCATTACTTACCAAGAAGACAGTTGTCCTTCTTTGACATCTTCTGCTGGTTCGGTATCGGGATCCTTTAGGCCTAGATCTCCAGTAATTAATAGGCAGAGACAGAAAAGATGTCCAGGCTTGCCTCCTTCCACAATGGACCAAGCTGGCTTGCAAAGGCATGGGTATGACCCAAATAAATCTGTCGGAACGTTACACAGCATCACTTACCAAGAAGACATTTGTCCTTCTGTGACATCTGCAGCTGGTTCTGTGTCTGGATCCTCCAATTCTTCTCCTGCCACACTTGCGGCCAGCATTGCTTCATCACAGAATTCCCAGGGGAAAGGAGTGCTGGAAGAGGCTCATGTAGCTGGCCACTCTAGAAGAGGTGATGGCGCAAAAAGTGAAATCCAATCTCTTGTCAAGTTCAATTTGAAACTGCTTAGCTGCAATAAACGGCTCGGTATGTTCGTTAAGCAACCTTCTACTTACTTATGGATTTCAGTTGGTGATAAATCTGATATAACGAACATCTCTAGGGCGTAATCTTGATTGAGTTTCTTTGGGGATCATAAAGATATTGTTCTACCTGGCGACAGATTTATATTTTTCTTCCAGAAGATTCTCTTGGATGTTATTACGGGCTTTTGTGTGACCAATCGCATCTTCTGTTTCAGTTGGTATATCTTGCTTTGCCTGAACATGTTTGGAAATGTCACCGAGAAAACAGCATGTCTAACACAGTAGGAGGAGAACCTTTTTCAGTTAACGTGACCGTTGTAGTTATCATTCTGTTTTTGTTTAAGTACAGTGAGAAAAATAAGTGAAATGTTGACACGTCTAGTTGTGAAGAATCAGATGTTGAGTTTCACACAGAAGCGCAGACAGCACATCATGTTATTAGTTCCTCCTTGAAGCCAATCGGTTGGATGTAATTTGTTAACACCTGTTATTAGGTGCAAGGATTACTTCTGATTCAGACACGAAGGAATCAACCATAACTGCGAGTCTTGCTTCCTCGGACTTAGGGTTGAGTAGCTAATCTTAATATCATCTCTTGCTTGGTAACTAGAGTCCTGACTGCCACTTTTCGTCGAACATCATCTCACTCAATTCCTGGGATCTCACCATCTTAACTTACTCCAACGATCTCATTTTTGTTTTTTATTTTTGAACACTCGTTATTGTACTCTTCATTCTTGTCATTTAATAGCGAGTTTCTCATCCTTTGTCGCTCCTGCAGGAGTTGATGCATTCAAAGAAATCGCCAGAGCGGCGACCCATACCATACTGGCCGCATGTGGCTTAGAGCGGCCTAAGTCTGTCATTCCCAGGTCGGTGTGTCGTCACACCGACGACATTCGGAGGCTCCACAAGTCCACTCTCATGCCTAATTCCTGCAGAGAGTGTTTCTATGTCTACGTAAAGACCGTCGTCGACACCCTTCTGCTTGAGAAGCTAAGTGAAGCTAATTAAAGGTCTTTTTTTTTCCCCAATTGCCTCTGTTGCTTCTACATTTATCAGAGTCACCATGGATTTTCAAGGGAGAATTGGTGGGCTCTTCACTTTCTCCAGAATAGGGTAGATGCATAGAACTTGGAATCTATAGTGAATGTCTGCTCTCTCTCTCTCTCTCTCTCTATCTCTGTGGAATGACAGATTTTGAAAGAAGCTCCAATGTTAAAAGAGAGTAATGATCGAAAGTAATGACCAAGTTCACTGCAGAGCAAAATGGGATGTGACAGCGGCAACCGACAGTGGCATAAAACGTGGGGAATGCATCTAAATCATATCACCAAATCCATGGGTCGATTTGCTGTTCCTGGCAACGAGGGAAAAAAAAAACAATTAATATTACGAGAAATTTTAAATTAATATATTTATAATAAGTTTATTCTGAATTAATCTTTGGATCGCCAAAAATCTTAATATTGGATGACACGTGGCGCTAACTCATGGTAAATTTTTGTGAAATTTCATATGAATTTGAGGTAAATTTATCGTAAGTGTATCGATTTAAAATTTTCTGCGATATCATTTCAAGAGAAAATGGGTGAAAAATTGAAATATGCGTTTTTCATCAGCGAAATCCAAATGTAGAGTGGGGGTGTTGTGGCCGCGCGCTCTAGAATGTTTGGATAGGGTGAATTAGTCCGGTTAAGATTTGCTCGGGACGTGCATCTCGATCGATTTCGTCGCCCAATTTCGAGAGTTTCTTGTAATTTGAAATCGGCCCGTTCCTTCGTGTGGTGCTATTGCCGTGGGAGCTGACCGATCGATAAAAATCGACCCAAGTCCCAATCCGACTCGAACCACAGCAGTTCGGGTTATGCGCGAGTCGGGTCCATAAGCAAGCACACGTTTTTTATGTTTCAAATGGAACGGGGTGTCATGAAAACCCGATCCGACCCGACCTAACCTATGATAGGTGAGAATTTGGGGAAGGTGGGGGGCCAGGGGAAGCACAAGCAGGTGGCCCCCACAAAGGTGTTCCGCTTTTGGCTTCTCTTCTTGTGGGTCCCCTCTTTTACCCTCCCCCCCCACGTGACCACCGTCACGAGACGGCGACCCACCGCCTAGGGTTTGAGCCCGTCGTAGGCGCGTGGGCGGGGTTCGCTTCGTTGTCTTCCCAACCAGCACGTGCTCTCACGTCCTCTTCGCTGGCTCTTTTTGACAAACGGAGGGCCCCACTTGCCTTCCCGGGCTCTTCTCGTCATCACGGCATTGCCCCGCCACCCTTCTCTCCCTTCCCTCTGCTGGTTTTTCCGGACACACAGCATCTTGAGATCGATTCATAAACTGAGCGATCGGAAAGCCGCGACAAAGATCGAAAGGACCGTTTTTTCGGACACGGACAAGACAGAATCGAAAGTCCCGCGTTCCCCCCGACGCCGACCATGCGCCCGAGAAGGATCGTTAGCGACGCTCGAACTCGAACCCCCCACCCCCTCTTCTTCTCGGAGAGAAGTCGAAATGGACCGGGGCGGTCCTCGGAGCGATACCTTCGGCCTCAAGCAAAGAGGCGATTGTACGCAACAAACATTAATCAATCAAATGGCGGGACAGAGAGACATTGATGAAATGGTGTATAAACAATTGAGGGTTCCTATTGGTTGTCTCTAGACAATCACTTTTTGGCAATTAAAGACCGTATGGATTATGTCCTTGTGGCAGAGGGTCAAGTGATTGGGTACGATTATATTATAATTATCCAAATTTGGCTCATTTCTCCAACGAGGGCTCAAATACTTAGCGTGGGTTTAATGTTTGTTTTTACATACTTTTTTTGTTTTTTACTTCATTTTGAACATGCTTCGTTTAAATTTAGGCTAATACCATCAGAAAATTATCAAAAATTTTTTTTAAATATATTACAATTGTGTCAATTCATTCGTAAATCTTCTTTTACCAATAGAGTCATAAATCATTGTATTTATGCCAATTCAATTCATAAGGTCAACTTTAGCCGACCGACGCCGATATGCAATTTTTACTAATATGTTAATATTTTTTATTTATTTTTTTCGTTTTTCATTTTTCCTTTTCTTTTCTTTATTTTTTTTTTCTCCTTATTCCTCCAGCAGATCGTTGGATTGCCAACCGGCCAGAGGCCAAGGGGGCGAGGTCGACCTTGCCGGCCATTGGCTTTTTTAATATTTATTGTCATATTTTTTTTTTCGCATTGTTTTGGCGATCAATTGGAAGAAGAAGGAGAAGGAAAAAATAGAAATGTCACGCCTGACTTGGCCGGCCAAGGTTCGTTGAATAGACTAAATTGGAAGAAATGCAAAATGTCGAATACTCAATTGGCCAAAAAAATGTCCGGAACTAAATTTATGCGCAATTTCTATAAGTTGTAGACTTTTTTTGATAATTTTCCCTCATAAATGTAAAACTAGTACAAATGTCACATTTACTCGAAACTAATTTTTGTGGGATAAAAAGAATCTCGAATTATTGCACTCATGCCACACATACCACAAAATTATATGTCCATCCCAATTACCCCAAATTATGGTAAATCTAGGATTTTTTGCGATGTGACACGGGTGCACCGGTTTTTATAAATGTGGCATACGTGTACCGGTTTAGGATGTTTGTTCTGTGACAAAAACATTAGTTCGAGGTAAATGTGGCAAGGGTTTACATGTTCGGGAGTTTTTGTGACATAGGTAGTGATATGGGATAAATATAGCACTGATGCATTGATTTAGAGTTTTTTTTTTTATGGTATTATCTCTTATAATTTTTTTCTATTGGGTGGGATAGCCGGTGAGTATTATTTTCTATAAGTGCAACCGAATCGAACCCCTTAAATTCTTATTTGAACAAATTAGTGCTTGGAGGCATAAGTAGTGGAATGAAACAAGGCCATCGTAATCAAAGCTATGAGTCTAACCTCAATCTAAGACGGTTGAGAAACAAACGAGAATGACGTGCTATTTAATGTCGACAAGTAGATAAAAGGACAAGTAGAAAAAGCAAAGACGAAATGCTTTGGTGCTCAAAGTTCGTAAAACCACTCGACACAAAATTACACAAGCCAGCCTTGTTATGGCAATTTGTTAAGCACTCGATAAGGGTGATTTTAGCTCGCGTTTTACCTGATTCGTGAGACTCGAGCAAAGTGCTCCAAGGATGGAGATTTTGCTCGATCTCGAAAGCGCCTTTCTCGCAGTACTAAAATGAAAAAATGCTAACCATTAATTGTATTTGCACGAGTAAATGGATGGCCGGAAATAATAAAAAGCAGAGATCGACGAACTAATGAAGATAGCGGTTAGAGATAATATCCCTTGTCCTGCTGTTCATGCGACTTGTGCGAAGACCCGTTAACATGACAAGGAGGGACAAATTGAGAGAAGTTAGTATGAAATTCCATAGACCATGATGTGGAAGGCTTTTATAGTAACCACTATTGATGAACGAAGATCACCGGTAGGGAGACTTGTCAAAACGGGCCATTTACCTATTTCTTAACCCATTTATGAAGGGTCGAGTTGTTATGTGATTTGATTATATTCAATAAACGAGTCATAAATGGGTTTAGAATGGTGAAACCCAAAATAATAAGAGTGCCGAATCGATTCACAACTTATTATAGATTCAATTCACCTCTACGACTATCTCTTTGCTCTTTTTCGCCCTCATTCGATCTTGTGTTCACTCATTCTTTGTTTTCACGTCGGTTTGGATATGTTTTTTTTTTTTTTCATAGATTTGATTAAATACAAAAGTACCTTTACCGATATTGGTCGGGTTAAACACAGAGCACTAGATTTATAATGCATGAAAATGGATCTAAATTCAATTTGGGCTGAACTATTTTTTTTTTTTATCCAGCCTAGCTCAACACATCCGTGTGACAAATGTACGATCGGTATAATCCAAGAAGTGCCGCGTTAAGATAGAGCCGGTCACTTCTAACCACATTCTCAACGCCCTAATTAACTGATTTAACAACCTACGACCGACGACGCCGCGTGGCCGAAACAGTAAATAATCAGGCTCGTGCGGGTGCGCGGTCCGGACGCCGTCGAATCTCGCTCGCTGTCCGACGGGGCACGACTCTGTACGAAACGGAGATGTCGGACGGGACGTTAAGTCCGGAGTTGACGCCGTCAAAAGAGGGGAACGGAACGGGGGACCGCAATTTTCAGCGACCCACAAATTAAAAAAATAATTAAAAAAAAAAGTGGGGAAAGAAGTAGGGAGGGTCCCCACCGCACGCGAGCCGGCAAGCAGAGTGGCAGGGGATGGGTGCACGTGACCCTCTCTCTCTCTCCCTCCTATTATTTTCCACGGAATGTGATTGACATTTATCTCGCAGGAAGGTCAAAAAAAAAAAAAAAAAAAAAACCTCAAACCTGTACCCGACAACATAAGAAATCCGAAACCGGCACCCCGGATCTCAATTCGCCCTCCATAAGCCGGTTCGGCTTCTCGCGCTCTGCAAAGAAGCAGAGCATAAGTCACAGAGGAAAATCGAAGACAAGACGGACTGATAAAAAAAAAAAGATGAAATGAAAAATATTATTAAAATTTTTTAATTTTGAACTGTACATGCCTCGACATCAATGCCTGAAACTTTTCCTTTTCGCGTCTCCAAAATCCTCTAAACTCGTACAAGCGTGACAAAAGTACCCTCTATTAACCACAAAGGAGATTCTAAATTTTCCCATCGCGACTCCAATTTCTTAGAAAAAAAAAATTCTAATATCCAAAATTTACATCGGGGTGACAAAAAGTTATGATCTTGTGGCCGGTAACGAGGTTGTAAATTCGGGGTTTCGACGACACAAATAGAAAAATTCCAAATTTGAGATTTTTTGCGGCACAATTTCAACGTATCGATGACGTCATGGCGGATTAACCAAAAAGGGGAAGAACGATGGATTTTAATAGGGAGAGCAAAAGCAGCGACACGCCTGCACATCCGTCTTTATCTCACGTGCGATGGCCTTTTCTGTTGTGGGGGCGTGGGGGGGGTGGGGGTGGTGGGACCCGCCACGTCAATACGTCGCTTGACGTAAGCAAGTCACATGGCCCCCAAGCGCCTCCAACTAACTCCCCCACGGGCCCCACCACTTCGGGCCACCGCGAATTCCCCGTTTTGCCCTTCCCCTCCCGAAGGAAACCTCGATTCCGATTTTGGCGTTTTCCGATATTTTCCTCCTCTCACCGGCGCCACTTCAACCCCCTCTTTTTTTGTTGTTGTTATTTCTATTATTATTTTGAGAAAAATGACGCAAATGCTCTCCAAACTTTAACAAAATATATGATGCGGTTAATAAATTTTTAATTTGATCGATACGATATCTAAACTTTAGCCTAATGTGCAGCGTAGCTCGTGAACTTTTAATTTGTTCAATGTCGTCCTTGAACTTTTGAAATATGTTCAACTAAATTCCCGAACTATAAGAAAATGTCAAATGTCATCCTCGAGCTTGAATTAATTAAAGGACTATATTGAACATCTTCCTATAGTTTAGGAACTAAGTTAAACATGTTCCAAAAGTTCAGGGATCATATTGATCAAATTAAAAATTCGTGGACCACATTGGATATTGGCCTAAAGTTCACGGACCATTATTGATCAAATTAAAAATTCAGGGATCAAATGGCACATTACGTCCGAATTCAGGGATTATTTGTGTCATTATTGCTTATGATTTTTTTTTTTTTGGTAAGTGCACTAAAAGCCTAAAATGTTTAAAAAGTACAGTCAAATCTTGAAATTTATAAAAGTGCAATTTAAGTTCTAAAATTTTGCAAAAAAAAAAAAAAAGGCAATCAAAACAATCAAATTCTAAAACGTGTTAGCATATTCTGTTTTTTCAAGTTAGATGGAATTAATAGAATGACTTGAGTTAGGATTTGCCTGTATTTTTTTTTTTTTTTATGAAGTTTTAGGACTCAATTACAATTTTACGATCTTCAGTATATTAATTTCATGTTTTCACGTGATTGATTTTCCGAATGTTCATGTCATCCCGACAAATAATTGGTCTCTCGCTTCGATCGTCCTTCCCTTCAACCGTTTTCGGCGACCCACGATGAGAATGTCGTGAGGGAGAGCTATTGCTTTTCATTTTCCCCATTTTCAATTTTCTTTTCCTTGGCTTTTCGGGGGCGAAGCATACCCACGGCTTTCTGTCTTGGAAAAACAGAGGAATTCAATGAGCTGAGCACGACAAAAGCGTTGAATGATACAAAATTTAGACCTAATTCGCTTAAAAGGCACAAAATTTAAGTTAGGATTTTAATTCCGACCCGTGTTTTTTTTTGGTCTCATTAAAAAGCGCCAAAGATAATTCGGATCTCCATCACGAGAAAGTAACGACTTAAGGCCGAGTCCCAATTCCAATTTAGGCCTAAATCTTTTATTGTCCAATGAGAAAGTACCAACTTTCAGTCGGCACCCAAACATGATTCCCATTACGTGGAATAACGCGTTGAATCTTACGAGGCAAAAAAAAAGGAGGGGTCCGATTTGTAATTGGAGCTGAAATTTGCGTCTTCTATTTCACGAGACAGAAAAAAAAAAAAACATGTTCGAGTCGAAATTGAAACACGAGCTAAAGTTGGTGATTTTCGGGGAAAGCCGAAGTCCGTGAATTTTGTCAAACGAAATTAATAAATATTAAAAAATAAAAAAAATGGACTTAAAAAAAAAAAAAAAGGCAAAGAACAGTAGACCGGAACCTGAACGGGGATAAAATGGGGGTGGGAGCGGGACCCACGGACGTCGCGCCCTTGTGAGTTGGCCACGTGATCTGCGGTAGGTCGGGGACGCCCCATTTTCCTAATCACGTGACGCGGTGCGGGTTGCGCGCACGCCGTGACACGTGTCCCCCCGACCCCCCCATCCCCATGAAAAAAAAAACCCCGTCTACATCATGTGGCGTTCGCCACTTTTATACGAGATTTCCAACTAATAATCATAATAATAAAGACGCGGCCATAAATCATTAATTTAAGGTGGGAATATTATACGACCTAAGACGCGCAAACCGTGGGATTAGGACAATAAGAAAAGCAATTGTTAACTGATCCCTAAACGGATTCCTTACGGAGGGGAATGTCCAGGTTGCGGGAAACTCTCTTAATTAATTAACAAAAAAATTAACCAATCGCGAGATTAATTAAAGTTTAAAAAAATCATCATCCCAAACGACACCTCATGATGTCTGGGTTTGCTTCTCACTTCGGAGCTTGCCTTGTCCCCCATCCATATAGTTCCAATTTACAATCTCCCCCTCCTATAATAATTGTGAATAACCTTTTTTTTTTTTTTGGGTGTTATGTATATAAAAATGCTTTTATACCCGGCTAAAATTGAAGGTTTCGCTTTGCTTTTTGGACCGTTTTGAAACTCGGGGGAGAGGGAAACCGCAAATGCAGTAACTTTCGAACGGCGATCTCTTTAGTACCATAACTTTTCTATCGATCACTTTATCGTCACAACTTTTGGAAGTCCTTCGCTGCTAGTGACATAAGTTCTAATGCCCTGTTGGGTTTCCCCATGCTCAGGCGATCGATCGAAAAATTTTGGTATCGAAATGAGAGTCATAAGAAAGTCACGACGCTTATGATATCCTTTCCCTGTTTGGAAACAAACCATCTCCGTTACGATTGAGGAATTCACAGTTTTCGTAATGCCAATCGAGAGCAAAGTAATTATAGTAATTAAAGAGAAAACAAAGAGAGAGAAGATCGAAAGGGCAATGGTACCAATGTTCATGAACATAGTCTCCCCCCCGCCCCTTTATTAATACATTGGAATCTAGATTAGTCTACTATTATCTTTTTAATACTTGTTTGTTATTGGTGGGGTATAGGGAAATTTAATCCTTTAGCAAAAGTATATTGTTGTAAAGCTAAGATGATAGTTTTATTTAATTGGACGACGTGCCGTTTCAATTATTTTTGTGTAAGGATCAAGCTCGTAATCATTGTGTCCTCAAGCTTTGGTAACGGAAGGATAATGTTTAAGTGCATGCATGATTCAAATAGAATAGTGGTATCGACAGATCATTTCGTGAGTTTTGTTTTGCTTAACCAAGAAGCTTATTGCTCGCACAAAATATCCCTCAAACATGTCGTGACGATTTCGAGCTAGTGCAATTTCGATCTCGCGGTCGCCGCCCCGAGTCGAAACTCGAAAGGGCTTTCTCTTAATATGTCAAATGTTATCGAATCTCGGCTTTTCAAAATCACAAATTCGGATCTATTCCTGGTCGATAAAATCTTTAGGTATACACGGTATGAACAATTCGGCCATTTCGTAAATCTGAGGAGCGAATCGAATGGTGCGTTGATTTCGAACACTTATCGTGTATCAAATGCTGGTCATCTGCAGCCCATGGTACTACCGATCGAGAATCGATTTTGCAAATCAATTGCGGTTGTGCTCCTACCCAAATAGGGTTCCACATGGACTGAAGAAAAGAGTGGTGAAAACATAAGTGGTCTTTGAACTTTCGTCCAATGTGTGATGCAATTTCTGAAACTTAACTCAATGCGCAATATCGTCCCTAGAATTTTCATTTTTTCGAATTACCGGTAAATGTTCGATGTAGTTTCTAAATTATATGAAAATATTTAAAAGTTCTGTATTAATATTGAATATTAGACTAAAATTTATGAAAATTTCAGGAATAATATTATATATTAAAGTAAAATTTAAAAGTTATTTGTGTCCGAAAAAGGAATAGTGCACATAGCGGTCGAATACATTGATCTTTGCCTTGGGCTTCCGACAATGGGAGAGGGAGAGGGAGATTGACGTTGAAAATGAAAACGGGGTTTTGATGTAACGGAGGAACGTGATGCTGTTGGTGGGGGGGCCGGAGTGTGGGCCCACCCCCATCAAGGTAAGTCTCGATGCATGCTGTCGTCCGCTTTTGTTCCTTTCGCACGTGAGTTGCGGGGTCCCACTCCCCCGGCATCGGGTCCCACATGGGGCTTCTCGCATCGCGTCCCAACCGTGTTGACAAGGCACGACAACGACCGTTCATCCCCCTTTTGACGTTTCATCACCAACCGTCGGATCTCGCCCCCGGGATCACTCCCGGTCACGTGCTCTCGAGTTCCGCCCATTGTTTTATCCCCTTTCCGTAGTGGGTATTATACTATAGAGTTAACATCGCGAAATGCTCCAAATTAGTACCTACAGGATCAATTTACTCTAAATTAAATTTTTTGAGCACGAAAAATTCTAAACAAATATATCTGTGAAAAATTTACTCGCGAATAATTTTTTTTTGCCACGAAGAATCCCAAATTAGTATATTTGTGACAAATTTACTATCCGTCGGTTTTCGTTAAATTGAATTATTACCAAACCGATACACTTGTAACAGACAGGATAAAAAATCTAAACCGATACATCCATAAACTGCCACATGTTATCCAACTCAGCAGTTTGATAGTAAAATTTAATAGAAACTAACAATGGGTAAATTTATCGCAGTTGTACTAATTTGGGATTCTTCGTTATCAAAAAATTTATTTTGGGAATATTTATTACAGGTGTTCCAGTTTAAAATATTTTGTGGTATTAACCATACAATATAATGATTACCTAGAAGCCATATACCTATTTTCATTGTGTCTTGTGTGTTCGAATTGTGGGCATCTATCTCGCCGAAAATGAATTATTTATAAAATTTTAAAATGATCGCTTGTGTCGTTTAAAGAATAAAATATACATATTTTCACCGTGCCTTGTGTGTTTGAATTGTGGGCGTCTATCTCGTCGGAAATGAAACATTTATAAAATATAAATCTTTAAAAATAATCGTTTGTATTGTTTAAAAAATAAACATATACCCATTTCATTGTGTCCCGTGTGTTCGAATTATGGGCATCCATCTCGGAAAAATTAAATTATTTATAAAATATTTTTAAAATAATGGCCGCTTGTATTGTTTAAAAGATAAATTTGCGAAAAATATTTTTATCGTCCATAAAAATGTTTAGATATAAATTATTACAAATGATGAATATATTTTTTAGGTCTACTTATTTTAAAGAATAATTTTAAGATTTTTTTCTCGAATTATTATTTTTTGCAAAATGAACGGACCTGCATACGAAAAATCATGATTTTCAATTGCCTAAGCAAACTTCACTTTCTCGATTCGATGGTACGCTCTAGCTCGATCTTAATCAAACCTTTCCTGTGAAGGGAATGATCAGAAGTGGTAATCACAACCATTTCACGTCTTGCGTGGGGAAGTTGCCATTATTGTTGTACTTCTTTAATTTCCAACTCAAACGACATTAAATCGTAAGTCAAATTTTGATGAGACTCTAACTTATCTTTCACCTGATTCATTAAAATATCTCATTTTAATTGTCGACTAGGAAAAGAATTGAAAAATGTTACGAGATTTATATTAATAGCATCGAGGATAAGTTCAAGACACGTGAGGCCCCTAACCCTATTTTGACTCATGATCAATTCGTAGATACCAATAAAAAAAGTAAACACTCAAAATCAGTATTAGTTCGAATATCATTGATTAGCTCCTTAATAATTTTGATTCATTTCAATATGAACAAGAATTCAACATATTCATTTGACGACGATGACCACCGCCAGTTGTTTTAAAAGTATAGCCCGTTAGATGTAAACGTGATTTCATATCTATAAATCCTAGCATTCTCCTTTATGCAACGGTTAGACTTTAGCCTATTAACGAGCGTGGAGAAATATAATAAGGCAGGCAAATAAGGGATATGGAAAGCTCGAAACTCGTGATCTCCTGCGTTGATATCATGAAAAATCTTAAGAGATCGTTGCCGATAGAAAGACTTTATGAGGGCCCTACCAATTGTTTCAAAAAATTAAACCGTTAGATGAGTACGCAATTTAATTATCAAGTATTCTAATAATAGCATCCACCTTGCATCATGAGATTCAATATAATTAACCACATAAGAGCAAGATGAATTTAACGAGAGAGTGAATGGATTCATACGAGTGAAAAATAAAGAGGATATTTACTGCTCGGGAGAGGCCGTGCATGCATAGGACTGCTAAAGTAAAAACAAGGGAAAATGATACAGGTGATCTATGAATTTTGGTTCAATGTGAAATATGACCTCTCAACTTATGTTCAATGTGGTCCTTGAACTATTAGTAAATGTCCAATTTATTCCATAGACCATGCAAAAAGTAATGCAAGCGGAAGGACTGTATTGAACATTTACCAATAGCTCATGGACTGAATCGAACATCTATCAATAGTTCACGGACCATATTGAAAATATTAAAAGCCCAAGAATGATATTGCACATCGGACCAAAGTTTACAAGCAATTCATATTACCGGCTCTAAAAACAAAGGCAAAATAAAACCCACGAAACATCGATCATACCGAGCTGTTCCGTTCTGTCTACACACCACAAAAGCGTGAATGCTTGCCATGATTGTCGGAGGCCCCCCTCCCCCCAAAAAAAAAAAAAAAAAATATTAACACGTTAAAGCATAGTGCAAAGGGGTTTACTAATTAAAAAAAAAATATTTTTTAAAAATTTGGCAATAATTTAAAAAAGGGGTTAATGGAATAATAAAGAAAAAGGAGCAAAAAGGGTGGAAGCACAAGGTGGGTGGGGAACGTGAGATGGAGATTTGATTAGTATTAAGAGTTGGGGCGTGAGAGTTTGCAACCCCGTGGCTCGCATGTGCGATGCATTCTCTCTTACCCAACATATACATAAATAAATACACGAGTAGAAGAGATAGAGAGAGAGAAATTGGAAAACGACAGATGACCACGAAACCGAAAAATGTTTTTTTTTTTTTTTTGGGCTTCCTCTCTTGTGCGACACGATTATTCAATTTAACAATATTTTTCTTAATGTTCTTTCTTTCCTTCTCCCTTTTGTAAATTCTATTTAAGTATCGTCTAATGTGTGTATGTCTCTTAAAAATTGTATGTTCTTTTCGCTTTGATCAATAATAGAGCACGCCGGCCGGATTGCGGAAAGCATAACTCGGCATTTATGGAAGCTTTAAAGTTATGAATTGTTCGTCCGATGAGCAATTAACGAAGACGCCTAAACGGTTTACACGACACGCTCGCTCGTAGAGAGAAATTGGCGTGGCTACCTGAGGAGCTCAAGAGCGGCGGAGAACCTATTTTAGGCTACCCTTGCGTCGTGTGTTAGTGATGGGTAAATCTGTCAAAATTGATCATAGACCCATTTTTTAATCCGTATTTAATGGGGAAAGTATCCTAGGAGAGGGAGTGAGATAGACCTCTATAGGATTTCTCGAGAGAGCGGACATGAGGAGAATTAAGTTTTTTTTTTTTTTTTTTTTCACAACCACAGTCTCTACTCCACACAAGGACATCTTTCCACCGTCTCGAGGCCGCCTCTCAGCAGGGGCTCGACTCTCCGGTGGTGGTGACCGTCGAATGTGGCCGCCTATCCGGCGATGCTAGGCTAGGGTTTCTAACTGCAAGGCCGGGCATCTCCATGACTCGTTCTTTAAACGATAATTTTGCATGATATGAGATGCGTCTCTTGTTCTTCAATTAGTTGAACCTTTCCAACTTTCGAACAAAGGTTGAATAATTTCATTGTTCAACGTTTGTTTAATCACTTGACAAAACAACGAGTAAGGTCGACGGGTCATTTTCAAATGATTCGACTCCAAATCAAGACCACCAATTCCGAATTGGGTTAAATATATATGTGTTTTAGCAATATGGGTTGAGTCGTATATGCATTGGATACGAGTCGAGTTAGGTATTGATCACTAGATTTGTATTGCATGAAAGCGAGTCAAAAGGGCTAAATGAGTCAATTTAGACCGAAATACTTTCAACCCAATACGATTCACCCGTTTGAGTAGTCTAGTGATGTGTGGTGTCGCCGATTGATCGTATGTCCTCCAATAGGACAAGATTCATAGCACAACAATAACAACAACAACAACAATGAATTGTCGGTCACGCCACATACATTGTCACAATTGCGGCGGTGCATTTGATAGGAGTGAGTGTTCCATGGTAGAACCGGGAATCGAAGAACCGGTTTGGTTTCGAGTTCCAAGATATGCATTGAAGGTTTTGGATTATAGGAGGTGGAACCTAAAACCCGAAACTTGAAAATTGGAACTTGAAACTTGTCTTTGTGTTTTCTTATTCTATATCTTCATGTGTAATTTGGAAACATTAATTCGAGTTTTTATTTTCGGCGATATCCATAGTGAATCTTTTACTTTGTTAATGGTTCGTATTCTTCGTGTGTCTAAATATGAAGTGTGATTATTGGATTACAGTAGCAAATGATGATTCACTATAATCGTTCAATTAAGAATACCTTGAAACCCGTGGCAAGTAAGTTCTAGGTTTTTGGATACGCATTACAAATTTCAGGTTAAAAGAAAAAAAAATGAAGAATCGATTTCGACGAGCGACGGTTCAGATGAAATTTGAAAAGAACCGTAACCGCTCATCTCGCCTTGGACATACAAACGTACCTTTTCAAAACACTGTGACATGAGATATGATAGGTTTTGGCCTTTTCCTCAGTTGAGGAGAGAGAGAGAGAGAGAGAGAATCAGGGAGGAGGGCACATGGGAAAAGCCATCGTGGGATTTGAGAAGCAGCTCCGCGCTTTCCGGCTACAGCTCAAAACAACACGACAAGACAACGCTCCCAACCAAGAACAAAAAACCCTCTTCCCCCCACTCGGAAAAAAACAGGGCACACAGAAGAGAGAGAAAGAAGAGAGAGAAAGAAGAGAGAGGGGTGATCACGTGACGCTTCCTCCTTCGCCGCCAACATCCTCTGCTCCTGCGCAGTTTTTACTAAAAACCCCATTAAAGAAAGCGCAGCGGGTTAAATTGAAGGGGAGCACATCGGGATCCGTGCGGATAATCATCAGGTGTTGTAAGTCGCTTCAATCCCTGTCGGTAAACCCCAACCCCCTCGCTTTTATCCTTAATCTCTCTCTCTCTCTCTCTCTCTCTCTCTCTCCGCCCTCTTCTTTATCTCAGCTGTCATTATGGCATGGATTGGAGACGATGGAAGGTCAACCGGGTAACAGTTCGGAAGTCAAACCCGACTTCGGCTTCCTGTCCCTCTCTCACGTGACGCCGCCCCACTTTTGGAGGGAAGGCCCCGTCACTCCCCTCCCTAGACAAAGGTTTTCACGGTGGCAGTTGGTGGCCAACTGGCCACCCATCAATTGGGGGGTGGCTCGTCTAGTAGAGATGTCGCGATAACCCTAGAGGCTCAAGACACGACGTGACCGATTTAATTGAAAATACGATGAGCAAATGTAAAGATCAATCTAATGCGTTGAAATGAAAAATAACAATTATTATCTTTAAGGAAAATAATTGAATGTATCTCTTTGGAATAGAAAAATATTGAAGTAGTGGTTGGGATATTTAGTAATTTATAGCGACAAATGCTCGAAAAGGATAAATTCAATTGCGTTAAGAAGATTGTATCGTCTATTGACCATTTGAAGAAGAAAAAATGAAAATTAAATAATAATTGAAAATAACCATGTCTATATTGGAGTCTTGTGGCGAACAAACTTTTGGTGGCTTGTAATTGAAACATCAGCTACTTCATGTAAGGAGAATTGCTTGAGTAGTGCACATCGATTGAACTATAATGAGAGGCACTGTTAATTTGAAACCTTCGGATTTTGAGTCGATTGACTAGTTATAACACAAGTCGAGTAACGTACCAGAGAGTAGCTACATCAGTCGCCCCTCCCCCAACTATTCAGTTGAGAGAAAAAAGCCAACACCATCACTCATCACACAAAATAAAGGAGCAAAACACGTAAAGGACCGATCGAGCATTTAAGTATCTAATTCCAACATTGCCGATTATAGATCCCGGTCACGTCTCTCGCTCTCGCAGCTTGACCCGTCAAGCCGACCATCCTTTTGCGCCACGAGCGTCTATGTGCTCTGTACCGTCAGAAGCTAAAGAGAAATAAAGATGGAACATCGAGAGATAACCAACTCCGACCGACGACAAGTGACAAGGTATCGATCGACACGGCGGGGGCCACTCTTAAACTATTAATTTCGCCGTTCGGTACTTGAAAAGTCCATGATCACAACTGCTTGGTGCTTTTGTCACGGTGCAAATTTACTGGCGGGGCAGGGAGAGCGAAGGACTAGGGACTGTCCTATGTGCAATAATAGTCCAGTGTCCCCCACCCCCCGTGTGGACACACTACAACTTCAACAAGGGCAATATGGGAATTCAATTTTTTTTTTTTTTAAATTTATGATACTAGCGTCCCACCCACAATCCCTTACCGGCAGGGTGCATGTCTATTGGCGAAATTATGGAGTTGCAATCTTTAGATGTTCTAGCACGAGCATGTAGGCAAGCTTATGTGATGTTTATAATACTGAAAAAGGTTGTTTAAATTCCAAAGAGTTAGTAATCATGGGCAAATTCGACTTGGAAGGACTTTTAATTGCTCAATGTGCTCCACTAGATTAGCAAAATATGATGCACAACTTCGATTTTCTTCAAACCTCGATTGGCTTCTTTCTTTCTCTTTTTCGAATAGGGAAATCATCTAAAAAGTCCTAAACTTATCGGGGTTTTCGCCGGTTCAGTTCTAAACCTTTTAATCGTGCCAATCGAGTCCTAAATCTTTTCACCAAAATTTCCCCCCGTTCAAACATCATCCCTCTCTTCATCTCTCTTTCCAACGAACAACGCTAGTAGCTCGTGGCTCGGTCGTTGCTACGGAGCTTTGCCATTGGCCCCGAAACCACTTATCACGGGGGCCTTGAGGCAAAGGCCCGGCATGTCGATCCGCGGAGGGCTGTCATGACATGGCACGCGGCTCGATCTGAATATAGTAATGGATTCTTCTTTTGAGATCGATTCGTTAAGTAAATTAAGAAAGTTAGTTAGAAAAAGAAAAATCGAAAAAAAATTGATGGTGAACATATGTTCTGGGATAAAGAGAATAGCATCAGTCCTTGGGGGAAGTAAACTACAATTAGCATCGGGATCGCCACAAACCGTAATTTAATCACCCCCTCCCAAAACAAAAAAGAAAGTTTAAAAAATAAGTATAAATCATTGAGTTCCGTGACTCGGATGCCGTACCGAGTTTCCCCCGAGCGGCGCCGATATGTATATTTCAATTCGAATCCCGGTTAATATAATTTTCGCAGCACTAATTACACATAATTCGGAAACAATCAATTTATTACAGACGGTAAATTTTTTTAATTGGTTTTTAACAAGTGCTAATGGGGTTAATTCTTAAAGAAGCTATTTTAATTAGGTCTGACTCCTAAAATCGGATTTTATTTTAGGGTTAAAATTATTAAAAATCCCAAATTAATATAGTTATGAAAATCCTAAATTAATTTTTTGATCATGAAAAACTTCAAACTAATACACTTGTGATAAATTTACTATTCAACATTTTCCGTTGAATTTTACCATCGAATTATTAAGTTGGATGACACGCGATAAATGACGGGTGTACCGATTCGAAATTTTTACCCTCAATTTATACAGGTGTATCGATTTGAAGTTTTTTGTGTATCAATCTTATTCAAGGAAAGGTAAATTTATCGCAGTTGAATCGGTTTGAAATTTTTGATATTTGTTTGCATGAGCATCAATTTAGAATTTTTGGTGATATTAATTGGCGGTACTAAAAAAAGTTGATTCGGACGCCGTTGGTCAATCCCCCTAACGCCGTTATCCCCGCCGCAACGCCACGACGTCGAGGGAACGCCGTTCTTGCCCAAACGGAAAACAACCTTCAATAATTATTATCATTACGGGGGCCAAATTAAATAAAAGAAAAATGGACAAATAAACAAAAGAGACGCACCGGAAAGCAATGCAACGCTAGCTGAACTGTATAAAAGATCTCCAGCTATGGCCTCCCTCACAGAAGAGAGAGAGAGAGAGAGAGAGAGAGGGAGGGGTTGAGGAGTGAAAGTGAGTCCTTCGTTGTCGAGAGAGCTCGAGGTAGATTCGGTCGCGCTGTGAATTTCGAACTCTGCTACTGAGCTGAATTGGATTGAATTTGGTTCGGTCCTCCCCCGGCGACGGCGGAGCAAGAGCCGCGAGGCGACAGTCCAGATCATCGGAGGTTCTTGTTCTCTTCGTAATTTTTTTGTTTTGTTCGCGTGTTTGTTGTTGCTCAATTGTGTTTCTGTGTCGAGTCGTCTTACGGAAGAGATCGTGGTTTTAAGCTGACCCCGACTGAACAAATCGAACCAGCTTGGTTTCGTCCTGTCCAGTTTCGAATTTGCTGATCGTCGCGTTTCTTTTCGTTTCCCGTTGCCAGATTTGTAGAAATTCTCCGAGCTGAATTCATCCGGGGCGACGAGATATTCCGCGAAACGGTTTCCTCGAGAGGCGGACGCGATCAGGAGGAGAGGTCGCTTGGAACCGAAGCGACCTGGGCGAGCGAATGCGCGCGCCCGATTCCAGTTGAGATCGGAGGCGGGAAACCATCCCCGAACGAATCTGCATTGCTCTGGGGACGCAGATCTGCGACGGGTTCTGCGTAATTCCGAGTCCAGCTTCGAAATTTCGTTTCCGAGCTCGAAAACGCTTCGGAGTGTCTCTTGTTCAGAGAGCTCGCTGGTTTTGCGAAGAATTCAGCTCTCTTCCCATCCATAATTCAGTCGGGTTCCACGCAATCTCATCGAATTTTCGTAGAGGGGATTTGAATGATGGAGCTTCCTCAACCCCGTCCATTCGGAACAGAAGGTATTACTACATCTACACACCATCTGCTCCAGCGTTCGTGGTCGCGGGTTGATGCTGTCGTGTCTGTTTCCGGTTCCTCTTTCTCTTTTTTGGTTTTCGTCGAAGTTCGAGAGAACACACGAACAGCGATGGACGATGAAATCAAAGCGGTTTTTTCGTTTTGTTTTTTTGCAGGGAGGAAAGCAACGCACGACTTCCTGTCACTGTGCAGCCATTCGACCCTCCACCACCAAGATCCAAGACCGCCTTCTTCTCAAGGTCCGCTCCCATCACTTCTCTTTCTCCTCGCGCTCAAATTTGATCTCTTTTTCATCCTAAACAACATCGAATCTGCCGATTAATGGAAAAGGGTATTTCGCTCCCCTGTTCATTCATTGCAAGAAAGGGAAAAAAAATCTAGTTTTTAGATCCCGAGAAAAAGCAAGGGAAACAGAGAGAGAAAAGAAAGGAAAGGAAAGAAAGAAAAGAAAAGAAAGAAGTGGAGAAAATGCAATTGGGTCGTCCTGCGGGATTTGGTAACGATGGTGCCTTTAATGGGAGAGAAGAAATATCTGTAAAACTAAAATGGTTTGGGGTGGGGGAGACGATGAAGGTTAGTGGCTGCACGTGATAAGGTGAGCGTCGTGGATCTGGGCCATGAATTCGGGTGGGCCAGGTCTTGGGGCTTCCCCGAATCCGAAAAGAGAGAGCGAATCCGGACATCAGGTGGGGGGGCGGGGGCAAGCGGGTGGGTCCCGAATTGAATTCGACGTGTTGATTTGACATCACACGAGGGGGCACAGGGCACGGGGCCCTGCGCAGGTGCTGTGCCTGAGCGACCTGCATAACTTTGGTCGGATCAGAGACACCTCAGGATTCTCGAATTGAACTTCCATTTTTCTCCTAGTAATTATCCAGCAAGGAAGCAGCAAAATTAGAATTTTTTCGAGCAGAGTCCGGCAGTGAAGCATTAGATCCGTTGCGGTCAGGTGGGCTGTAGGGCCTGAGTTACGTGGCCAAGACACGATCTTGGGGTCGATTCTCAATGACGACTGTTCCAGCATGCGCGCACGTTTCACATGAGCGTCGTTCATGGTATCGATGACCTCCTTTCTTCCCTCTTTCGTGTGTTCTTGTCCTGAGTGGGTTTCGTGAAAGAGCGACAGCATCATCCGGACGTGTTGAACGGTGATCGAGGGGAATGTTGCGCAATAATTTGTCCGGAATTGCATCGCTTGTGGGGCTGGAATCTGGGGAGATTTTGATTGGAGACTCGCCATGCTCCATTAGCTTTGACTGAACAGCGAGATTTCTCGTCTCTCTGTTCTCTTAAAGTAAGAAGAAGATAGAAGATCTTGGATTTGGATTCCGGCAAGTGCCGCGGGAAAGCCATCAAGATGGTGATCCTGCACGGTTCACATAAAATCACGACGACCCTTCTTCAATCTTGGCTTGAGCAGATTGCTCGAGTCATCAATCTTGACAGCCGAACCAAATCTCGGGTTATGTGATCTTAGAGCCTGATCTGGTCGTTCTTTCTGTCTGCAGACGACTTCCTGAAAACCCACGACTTCTTGGGGAAGACAAGCGCCAAGGAAGAGGCTGCGAGCGAAATTTTGTCGTCCCTCAAGAGACCACCGCCTCCGGCTCCACCGCCGCCGCCCCCGTCGCAGCAACATTCGGTGGAACACGTGCTTCCTGGAGGGATTGGGACTTACAGCATCAGCCACATCTCGTACTTCAATAATCAAAACCTGCCGAAACCTGAGGCGACCATTTTCACGGTGGCTCAGGCAAGTAGCACTGACCGGACCGATGAGAACTCCAACTGCAGTTCTTATACCAACAGCGGGTTCACGCTTTGGGATGAATCTGCGGCCAAGAAGGGAAAGACGGGGAAGGAGAATACGCCTTCTGCCTCTGTACGAGGTAGGTAATGCGGTTGTTCTGTGCGTGTGAAATACCTCTGTTTATGAGAAAACGCGAATAAATGAATTGATTTTTTTTGTCCCTCTCTTTTGGTTGGCTCTCAATTTGACAGAGGCGGAGGTGAAATTGGGGCCGTGGCCGGCATCAGAACGGCCGTCGCACTCATCTTCCAATAACAATCACCAGAATTCGTTCAGTCCACTCACTTCCTCTCAGTCAGTGGCTATTCTCTCTCTTCCTATCTCATTGCTTGGCTGTTGGTTTGTCCGTGGTTCTTCATCGAGGTATAGCAGATTGGGTCCATACTGAGAATGAGCTTTTCATTTTTATAGGCCATCAGGGGCCAAAAATAAAAGCTTTATGGACATGATAAGATCAGCAAAGAGTGTGAGCAATCAGGAAGAAGAATTGGACGATGATGATGGAGAGTTTGTGCTCAAGAAAGAGACTTCCCCTATTCCTAAAGGTAATTTTCAGGTCACACTTATCTTTACGGCAGTGTCATCTATAAACTAGTTTTATGTATATCACAGGAAAGGATGATCTCATCTAAGTTCTATGTTTTCTGATGAGGAAAGTTCTGAGTTGGTGCAGGAGAGTTGTGGGTGAAAGTTGACGGAAAGAGTGGCGATCAGAAGGCCAACACACCTCGGTCCAAACATTCTGCGACTGAGCAGCGGAGGCGGAGCAAAATAAATGACAGGTGAGTTGAGTGTCGCTCCATCTCTGTCTTCCCCTCTAAAAAGATCGAACAATTTCACCCTAATGCATTTGATTGTGTGTGCAACCACATTTTCATGCATAATTATCCCTATATAAGCAATTTACTGGCTAGTCGTCTATTTGCACTTTATCCCATCGAATTCTATGGATCGCACCACTTTTGACATGCTACTACAGCATATGAAAGATAAAACATTGATGTTCCAAGTGCGTTATGTATCAGAAATGTGTTTCTGGAAATCCTTCAGGCTATGTTGTCATGTATTTGATATGTAGACCTACTGCTGCAGGTTTCAGATGTTGAGGTCTCTCATCCCAAACAGCGACCAAAAGAGAGATAAGGCATCATTTTTATTGGAGGTACGTGGGCATTCATTTCGGGTATTTCCTTCTTTCTTGCCAGTTAGAAGAAACCGTATAATCTTGATTGATGAAGGAACTGCTTTTTCACAGGTGATCGAGTACATACAGTATCTACAGGAAAAGGTTACTAATTATGAAGGCTCATTTCAAGGATGGAGCCAAGAACCAGCAAAAATGATGCCGCTGGTAATTCCCTTCTCTCATTCTTCTGTCTTCTCTCTGCGTGTGGTGTTGTTTGTTTGAGTGGAAACTTCTAGTTGGGAAAGCATTGGGGGCTTCTATTTTGATGTCAAAGGTATACCCCCAATGAGGGTCATACCAGTCAGGCAGTCACCTCACTAATGTCATCCCTCTGTCGACCTCACCGATAGTTGCTTTTCTGAGATCATGACACAAATATGTTCATTTAGCATTTGTGACTACTTTCCATCTCACTCAATTTCCTTAAACAGAGAAATGGTCAGAGGCCGATGGATAATTATGTCGATCAATCTCAAAACATCAATAGCGGGTCCGCTCCTGCTTTGGTCTTTGCGGCAAAAGTTGATGAGAACCGTATTGCCATGGCCCCAGCCATTTTTGGGAGTGCGAAAAACCCTCTTGAACCTGAGATGGGATCTGCTACTGCTTTCAAATCTGTAGAGCATCACCCTGGAATGACAAATAGAGCAGTTCCGTTTCCAATGTCTCTGCAGCAGAACACCTCGAACTGTGTCGGGTGTAGTGGTGCAGTGGCAAGAGGGGGTCCTAATTTGGAAAACCAGGCATCCCAACCACTAACACAGATTAGTAGAATCAAATCATTGACTAACGAGTGCTCTGCTTCAACCGATAAACTGAAAGAAGAGGAGCTGACCATTCAAGGCGGTACAATAAGTATCTCCAATGTATACTCTCAAGGGTAAGAATCAATTTTTGACGTCCTATTGTTCAGATTTATACAGCAAACGGTTTTATTACTTTTTTTTTCTGTTGCAATTATTTCTTTATGGCAATATACTGTTTTTGGGCGTTTTTTCATATCTGTTCAAAACCATTCTCAATGGTTAAGGACCAGAAATGCAGCAATTTTTCGTGCTTTCTGTTGCAATTGTAATTTGTAGCAAGTCATTGCGGTATGTTGCATTTGTTGGCAGAAAACTGTCTAAAGTGTGCTACAATTAGGAAGTAGGAACTGTTTTATAGTTTCTGTCCTGAGAGCAAAGGCAAGACCCCATTTGCCACACTGAGGACTTCTACAGGGCAAGTATTTTCGACCAATATTGTGTCTGCGTCGTTTTACTTAGTGTCGGTCTGATCTGGCTTATCCCAACTGGCAGATGAATCTGAAACTAGGTGTCAAAACTAGTTTTCTATCTGAAGAACTGTCACGTTTTTTACAGTTCCAGTTCCTTTACATGCATTTTTCATAGGTGTCTTGCTAATGGGTGTCGCCATGACATCTATTTAAGCATACTTAATATTCCGGAGCATTGACTGGGCATAGCACAAAAAATGCAAAGTATTGACAATTGTAAACTTTCCTTCTTTGATTGCTTAACCAGTGCCATGAGCAACTCCTTAACAAACGTTTTGGGGAAGCAAACTATACATCAATCTCTTCATTCAATGCACTAGATTGATTCCCGGTTAATGGTTGCTTCATTTACACTGTGCGATGACGAGTCTTGCACTCTGTCCAATAATTGTGATCGAGTTATCAAGGCCTTTCTCGGCTATCTTTTAGAATTGAACGGCGAATTGTTGGATAATATGAGGTTTATCTGTAACAGGTTGTTGAATACATTAACTCAAGCATTGCAAAATTCTGGGGTAGATTTGTCCCAGGCCAGCATCTCGGTGCAAATTGAGCTAGGGAAGCAAGCCAATGGTAGAAAAGCCACCTCTTCATCTCTTCCTAAGGTACTTCCCTAGTTCCCTCAGTCATCGTTTCTCTTCTTTATTTCGTGTCGATCTACGTAAATATTTGTTCTACATAACTTGCATCAAGGAATGACATTACATCTGTGTGTGATGCAGGATACTGATGCTAGAAATCAAGGAGTCACGTGGCCTCGAGCTGCAGGCGAGAATGCAGATCCAGCCCTGAAGAAGCTAAAGACGGGGAAAAGCTAGGTAGCGTAACGATCATCCTGATATTCTTTTTGTAAAATGATTTATTCAAATTTTTTTGGCTTTAAACCTTCTTACATATAGGGTTCATCCAATCTTCTCCTGGCTAATAAGCTATCCAGTTGAGACCATTGTACATTGTCTTTAGTTTGTTTGAATGCACATAACTTTCATGCATGTATTACTTGTGATATTTCTCTTTCTCATTTTTTTTCCGGGGGTCGAACTTACTTGTAATATTTAATCATAAATGAATTCTCACTGATTCGGAGACTCTACCGGCTTCCTCATTTTATCGTCATCGGGCATCAGTAATGTGGACTTATCTTGCATGCACTAGCTTCTCTTGCTTTGCTTTTTCTATAGGTATAAGATGCCACTCAAATGATTTTAGGGGCAATACTGCAATCTTCTTGCATACAAAAGTTAGAAGGTGATCTCAAGCCTTATTGTACTGGTACTTAAGCATTGTGTTTGGTTGGTGTCTGCGATGAATACTCTGAGGATTTTCGCTAATCCTCCACAACCCGTTCACTCGAAAATGATCTCTGGTATTTGCCCGTATAATTTACTTGTGTCTTGATTATTCGCGAAGATAGCCGTGCTTTTCAGAATTAGCGTATTTCTCTTTATATTTTCATTTAAGCTTCAGCTCGTAATCTGTTCTGCTGGCTGCAAATGTGGGGTTTGATTTAGTTGTGCAGTTCAGTACTTAGAAGGGCTGTTTCTCATCGATTGACCTATAGTTTTGTTTCCAGCAATCAGTGCTCCAAAAACCGAAAAAACTTAAGTTTTCCCTTGAAAGAGAAGTAACAAGCATGATAAAGTGAACGACAAGGTTTTTTCCTGAAGAATGCCAGATAGTATCGTTTGAAATACTTCATTATATGCATGAATAAACAGCAAAAAGGATCGGTGATGGGTCGACGTTACTTGCGTCATGAATCGTGTCATGGTGGACGGGCTTTTCAGTCAGTATCTTAGAGGCTAATGAACACCAAGAAACCCACATTCGAATAGTTGTTTTCGAATTAGCAAAAGATGTGATGATCAATCCATCAACAATCATAGCAGGACATCATCACCCTTAGTTTATCAACTTGATCATCGGCAGACGTTACTTGCAGTTAAAGCATGCTTAACCTCAAAAGAATGAGGTCGACAGTGAGTTTTATACAAAAGAAGCAGCAGCCGATAGTGATTTTTTCTTCATTAGCCCGCGATAATCATGACCATCCTTCCATGAAGAAACAGAGTGGTTGTTAGAAGGCACTAATAAAGTTGACAACCACATTTTCTTGAAGAAACAGAGAAACCGCTTGTCATCACGTGTGTTCTCTAGCAGCATTCATGACTTGGATGTGAAAATAGACCCCATTTGGTTTCTCATCCAATAATTTTCTGTGCACACCGACCAACTAAGGGGATTCACAAGACTCCTGCATTTTCCTTCTACATTGTGATAGAAAGAGACTACACCCAATAGAGATAGAGAAATCAACAGGCCAACGGTCTGATACAGTTCTGATTCCAAACAAAAAGCCAATTGAACAAGCTCATGTCTATGAACATTCTTAGGTTGTCATAACAGACATGCTAAAGAACAATTAAGAACATGTCTGTCAAGAATGTAAACAAATGTCTCGACTGCCAATCGCATGAAGCTCTATCCAACATTCCATGGTTGTCAACATGACAACAGAAACACTTGCTTTACATTAACATCTATGGACGTATTGCAAAGAAGACCAGAAAAGCTGGAAAAGCTGCAGTCACTTATGCACCACAAAAAGGGGGAAAAAACCAGAAACATAGGAGAAATCATATGACATCTCCTGTCCAACAAGTGTTCTAATCATGTTGCCAGTTGCTTTGGTGCTTCAGTGGGCATCGAACAAAAGAAACGGCGGTTATGTGTGAAGAAATTGAAGAGAATGTGTATGAGAAGAAAGAGAAGCAGATAATGAAAAGGAAAAAGGAAAGATGCAGCCGGTGAGAGGATGTGGATTGCCCTCCATCGAATTCACAGTTGCTGCAGACCACATTTGTAGTTGCATCTGCGGTGAAAGTGCACGGGCAATTTGAACGAACATGACCCCATAATGGCATGATGTGGCTTCTGTACACCAATTGAATAATTCACATGAATAGAGAAGGTCAGGAGTGTACCCATGCAGCTTCTACAGGATTTTTGACCCTTTCTTAAAGGGTAAACTCTTCTAGTTATCTCACTTGAGGCCCTTTCAGAATAAAACTTTTTTTGTGAAAGTGATATGATGAAGACGTCCGAGATCTCTGCAAATAGCTCTTGCAGAAGCAAATTGAGAAAATCAGGATCTCGCAACCAACAACCAACAACCAATTATGCATCGCTAGATGATCGTAAGCATTCTTGTGGATTTGCATAAAAGTATTCCTCTTCTTTAGGTCTATCTGGAATGACCAACCTCCTTGTGGGATTGCCAACGCTGAATGCATGGACTTCCTTAACGGCAGAAGAGAAATCTTCCCAACTTAAACTTCCACTACTGAACTGGTCTATCAACTCCACAAGAAGCCTTCTATCCAATAAGATCGTCTTCTTGAAACCAAGAAACCTAATTGTGTCATCAGAATATAGTTAAGAAGTTTTAGACCTAGAAAAAACATGGAAGGTGAAGAATGATACAATGGCCCGTCATGCAATGTATGAAACGGCCTGTTGCGATTTAATAGTCCAAACTTGACATAAACTGGATCTGAAAAACATTAGTAGTACTCGCTGGATACAAAGATCTAAAGGGTCAAATTCTTACAACATAAAATAGAAGTTTAACTCAAGCCAAAGAGGAAAACTAGCAAGGTGAAAAATGGAAGATTTTAGCTCCATGCCCAAAGTTTATTACCTGCGATGTCCTTCAACAACCTTAGCCATATTCCCGTCATAGGTGGGAACAAAAACATCACTTTCCAAGGACACAAGATAATCTAATGCTGCCATCTGTGAGGAGTGATTCTGAAAAGGTTTTAGATCTGAGGACTCTAATAGTGTCCCCTTTTTAACCTGTTAGTAGCAGAACAAGTCAACCAATTGACTGGAGACACAAACAAGAAGAAAGCAATAAAAACCAGATATCAGCCCTTTGGCTCTGTGATACTGACCAGTTTTGGATAAGCCCTTGTGAGAGTTGCCATTCTTCTTTCTCCACCATAAATTTCACCAGCAGCAATATAAATTTGCATATTCCGATTAATGTCCAGAGCCTTCAACGTAAGAGCAGTCTCCTCAGGAGTCAAAGGACAAAGACCGTCTATCCTCTGCTTATCAGAATCGATTTTCTTTACTTTCCACTGCTCATAATTGTATCTGCGAAGAAGTGAATATAGAGGGGAAATTTGCTCAGAGAACCCCTCAACGAGTTATCAACTCGAATAAAAATGTAGCTCACAGCTCACCTCATTCTTGTCAACTCTTCCGCCTCGTCATCACTGCAACCTTGAGTACAGCCTGAAAAGGCCAACATGTCCATCTCATATCTAAGGTGAAGCGCTACAAAAGGACCACTTTCCCTTAAAGTCTCTATAACCTTTCTTCCCAGCTCCTCTATCTGAGGAGTGAACTTCAAAGCACTAAAATTCACCCGGCAACGCAGCCTCTGAAGCTGCAGTGGTTGGCCATTGTTGGCAAGTCGCGCATCAGTTCTATTGAAATGTACGATTTTGTGCTTCCGTATCAGGGGAAGAATCTATATACACCAAAAGAGAAATAACTGAAAGTAAGCTAGGATTAGGAACCTGCATCCTAGATAGGGAACCCAAGAACCAATGAAACTCAATTACACAATTTCACTTCAATAATACATGACCAGAGAAAACAACTTTTGATATTGAAATCAGGTTTGCAACGTGGTAGACATGGGCATGAGTTCACGGACCTGGTGACGATAGTAAGAAACGTCTGACCAACTGGTTGGCGCCATGGAATAAATTCGTCCCTGTTCCACTCGCCTCTTGAGCCTGGGTGGCAACTCCTTTAAGATTCGAACCTCATCTCTCAAAGAGGTGATGAAATGATCAACATCAAATATGTCATGAAACTCGCTGCCGAATAAAAATGAATCGGTTTAAGCCATGTTCTTTGTAGGAATGCGGTGTTCAGCAATGCAAATAAACAACAAAATCATCACAACCTGGGGTCAGCCCAGAAGGAAGTTTTATCCAGCTCAGGGACTATGAGTGTGACATTCATGTATCTAGCAATGGCAACCATGTCACAAATCTGCAATTTATAAGAAAGTTGTGGAGTGTTAATCTGCGGACATGGCAACAACTGGATAATGCTAACGTATGAACATGGGAAGACCTAGCTATTCACTCACCGCGGCTCTCATTTGATTAAGTCCTCCATTGCAAGAGACCATCAAGTATCCATTGTTCTTGTAAACCCCTATCCAATGAGAAGACGTAAATCCAGCACAATGAGCGAAAGGTACTCGGAAAGTCTCATCATATGTGTGCTAAACATGATTAACCTGAAACAATCCTACTTCCAAATGTGAATCACTCCGACACAGAATACCAAGAATAAAGCAATTTTAGTGTAGGCTAGCGCTAGGAAAAACTTCATAATCACGGTGAAATTCAAAAGGGCAACATTTATGAGGACGATATCATGGAAAAAGGACACCACTAAAACAATTCCTCATACCCGGAGAAAACCCACGAATAACCAACATCACCAAAGAAATTCAAAGACATTACGAGAATTCAACACCACGAACGCGAGTTAACCTAAGATTGGGGACAAAAAGGAACAAACTTTTCACGGGCTATCTAAGAAGCAAGCAACAGGACTCACTCTTGGGAGGCAAAACACGCCGAGGATGGTCTCGGGAAGAGACCTTGACCTTGACCACCTCCTTAGCTTCGGTAGCGAGGGACGACCGATCCCGATGATTACAGGAAGGCCATCCCTTCAACACCCTCGGACCCCACGTCTCCCCCAGCGCCGTCAACTGCACTATGCACGTCCACAGCAACACCGACGTGGTGGCCCGTAGAATCCACATCCTCACCCTCGACCTGGACGGTGCCGCCGCCGCCGCCGGCACCACCATCGCTGTAATGTCCGGTTTCGCCACTTACCCTTCTCTCCGACTGACTTCAATACCATCCTCACATCTCTCTCAAGTCTCTCGAATGCCAACGACAGAATCGAACCAGACCAAGAACAAGTGAAGCCGCCGATGAACGAACACGACAAGCGAAGCCGGCACAACCTCTTCTCCTTCACACTTACCGACCACGATCACCGTCTCGCGGATTAAAACAAACCCTAGTCACCGAATCGAGAGACGATCGCTGATATTTGCATTCGCTGATTGCCCGACATTGGGAGAGGAAAACGGAACACAAGAACGGGGAAATCAACGACGTTGGGAATAGAGACTGGAGAGACAATTAAAGGTGGAAAAGAACAATTAATGATGACCGTATCTTTCTGGTATTACAACGTTTGTCGCTGCGTACATTATTGTCATTGCCTCCCTTCTTGGATTCAAATTTTTGCAGATAAGCATCTATTGGAATTTGTAGGTAATAATAAAATAAAAAGTTGAATAAATCGGATAGAACTGAAGTTCTGTTGGTCTGCTCGGATAAACTTCTTTAACTTTAATTTTCTAAAGTTTAAAACTATTTGAACATCAACATTAATTCAAATTGATAACTTTTGATAACTTTTGCGGTCGAGGGGAATTTTTCGCGATTTTCTTTTGGGTTTTAAAAAATAGTTTTCGCTTTTTTTCTTTTTTACAATTTTCTATGTTTTTTCTTCATACGTCATGATCATGTTATTTCAAAGACCGATTTATTTTACAACTTTTACAAGGAGTCAGTAGGTGAGTTAACGTCCTTGGAAGTCTTTGTATGTTGAAGAAGTCAAAGAGGACCATTGGATGATTGATCGGAACTCATTCCACACAAATTCATCAATGGGCAGTATCAACGGAGTAATGATAATATGTACTCTTAATTATATGGGTAAGGTGCAGTGCACATATCGAGTCCCGAAAGGTGCTGGTCGGTTGCTCATCCGGAAGTTGATCAAGTGAATATAGCGGGAAAAGTACACTAGAAGTGCCATAACTTTTGTACGATGTTCACTTGAGTGCCATAACTTTCAAAACGTTCACTTAAGTGCCATAATTTTCAAAAATCGTTCACTTGATTGCCATGTTGACGTGGACGTCGAAAAAGCTGATTTGGCAAGCCGTAAAAGTTACTATAGCACTCAAGTGAACGATTTTGCTCCGACGTAGCACTCAAGTGAACGATTTTTGAAAGTTATGGCACTTAAGTGAACGTTTTGAAAATTACAAGACTCAAGCGAACGCTGTACACAAGTTATGGCATTTCTAGTGTACTTTTTCCGAATATAGCCATTACAAAGGCTTGGAATTTGCACTAGGAGTACTGGAGATGTATCGGAGCAGTTATCTCAATTTTGACAATGATCTAACTGGTTTAGGAAAACCGACATACAATAGTCGTTCTGATGCTGGTGCACGACAGGGATCCGTTTGAATGATGATGATGGTAGTACCAATAGCTACTTCATGGAGTTGAGTTGCAAACAATCAACTAAGGTTGGATGGCAAAAATTTCAATTCAAGAGAAGTAGTGAGGTTGAGTGGAAACGAACAAAACCGAGTGTACAGTTCTTGAATCTTCTTCTTTACTTTGCTTTTGTTTATAGTAGCTGCATTGCCGATTATGTCTATGTATGGTGCAACTGAGTTGCAATCATAGTAGAGTCAAGTGTACAAGTGTATAGACAGTACTTATGTCCCGATAGTGTGATCTATCATCCGAAAGGAACAATACTTACCAGTTATAACTTGCAGTGCTAATTACTAATGAATTCCAACCTCATTGTGGCTGCCGGCATGGAGAGTCTACGTAAGCTTCGGAATAAAGTCGAATCATTATAAATCTCAACGTGCTATGTTCTGTCTCTTTATTATTAGCATTACCGTTCTTTATTATCAATATATGTTTATCAACATCATACCCGGTTATATTATTTGTTAATCAGAAGCACTTCTAATTGTGTTAAACTAATTTTGTTGTTGGTGTTTTATTCCGCAAAAGTTTCTTCATAATTCTCATTCAACCTATTCATCTCCTCTAGGTTATATTGTTAGGCCCAACAGTTCTAGCTTGTTTCTTCGATTTCCAGCAGTGTTCTTTGAATTGCACAAGCTCTGGAGGTTATACATCTTCATCTCAGGAGTTTTAGCATCTCTATTCTATCCTCACTGAACTTTGCTCTTCATTTTCCAGAATTTCAACATTCTCGTCGCAGTTTTATTTCCTTCACCATTGAAGCTCAAGCTTTCGAAGGAAAGCCTTTCTATCGCTGAATTTTTCGCTCGCCTTGCTAGGAGGAAATCAATCTCTCAAGACGCCATTCGTAGAAGGAAAATAGTTGACGTATTGTGTGTTTTGCTAGGATTTAATTCTGCTACGTCTGAGTTTATTGCTTCGATTGCAAACGTCATATACCAATCTAGATAGAATCAGGTTGCGAATCTGAGTTTGAGATAGCCATGTCCTATTCTCTAACCGGCTGCACGTAACTCATTCGATGAAATGTTCATGAGAGTTCTCTTTCCCTTGGTGTTTCGATTTGTTTTTTTCTCAGCGAATTACATACTGATTTGATTCTGTGACTGAATTGTAGTCTAAACCGAGAGCCTCTCGATATATTTTGTAGCTTGAGGTGTTCAATGTGCACGTATCGCAACCGTTTAGATGTTGACGCAACGAAATCTTTTATAACCGCAAATTATTTGTATGTGGAGTTGTAGCTTTTCTTTTGCATACTACCCGCTGCTTTGTTCCGAGCTTTGTTGAGAATCCACTTGGCATGCGACGGACATGTTGAAGCATCGCTTGTATCGTGCTTGCGATGTTCGTGCAACCACATGGTGGTTTATTAAAGTTATCACTATTAGCTTGCAAAACATTCAGTTTTGGGTATGCTATTTGTTGAGTTTGTACACCCGCTCGCGAAATATGATTCTTAGTGTAGCTCAAATTTACTGGATTCATTGTTTCTTCTTGCTGTACATGTTAAAAAAATATGTTGTATGAATGTTGTACAAGTTTAGAATATGCTAGATTCTTGGTTATGAACGTTGTGTATGTTTTTAATATGCTGTCTGTGACTTAAATTTACTGGATTCATGTGTGCTGTACATATCCATTCGATGTTCAAACAACAATCACCAAGGCTCGTCTATGTTCAGGAATGGAAGGTAGCGATTTCAATCAAACTCAAGAAAGGAGAACAAAGAGCGATCAACGTGCATGGACAATAGATGAAGAAAATGCACTTCTAGACAGTCTTTAACAACTAGTTGCACGAGGAGTGAAAGCTGATAACGACTTCAAGAGTGAAAGTTTCTCTAGTTCTGACATTAGGGGTAGTTCTCACGTAGAGTCGAAGATGAAAAACTTGAAAAAGTTGTACAATTAGACATAAGACTTGAGGAATCAAATTGGATTTGGGTGGGATCAAAGAAGCATTATGTTGATATTCATTCGAAGAATAGTTGGCAAAAATATTACAAGGTTTGTGTCACTTCTCATTTTTTTTCTTTACTACATGTTTCTTTTTTTAACAACACAGCATATTTTCTTTGTAGATCCATCTAGACGCTTCTTCTTTGAGATGATCGACTAGCAACTGCATTTGGAAAGGGCAGTGCCAAAGGAAATCTCAGTGAAGACTGTTCAGAAGCTCATGCGGTTGTAGATCATAAAGAAGGTGAGAATCATGATAATGAGACAGCTAATGATGTAAGTCAAAACTTACCGCCAATATTATGTTCTCAAACACATCTGATCCTTCAAGAAGAAAGAAGGGCAAAAGCAAGTGATAAATGGACTATTCGGTTAGTTGAGATTGCATGCGCTTTTGGCTCTTTCTCAAAAAATGATTGCTAGACTCATCAGACATGCTAAAGATTTGGACAATGACAAGAGAATAATTAATGTGAGCCTCTTCACATGTCTCTAAATATTATGTATAGAATAAAAGTACATAGAAAAATTGTGAAGGATCTTGAAAACATTCATCTATTTCTTGGATTTCAAGGAGAAGGTGGGAGGATATTTGTGGAACAACTTCTACAAGAAATGATAAATTCAAACAATTGATGATTTATTTTCTGAATGTGCTATTTCTTTTGAAGTGGTATAGTTGGAGCGATGAGTCGTAGTAGATTTGTACGAGTTGGAAGAGGAAAGCAGTCCCTAATTTTGTGTATAAGTATTTGGTCTGTTGCCTTTGTTGTTCTATGAAAACGATCAACGTCGGACAATGTTTTTTTTTTTGCTATTTCTTGGAATCATATGTTTTCTAAATATTTCATTTCCTGTTGAGTCTGGAGCATGATTCATAGTTGCTATGGTATTTGAAGAATTAAGTGGGGTTGCTATTTCATGGAATCATATGTTTTCTGAACAATGTTGTTGTTGCAACCTGCCTTAACTAAAAGCTCAGGCTCCATTTGTTTCTCGGAAAATGAGTCGTTTCTGGAAAAAAAAAAAATTCTGGAAGTCAATTTCCAAGAAAATGATTATATTTTCCGGTGTTTGGTTGAAATATGAAAAAGACCAGGAAAATATTTTCTGTTGTTTGGGATAGGAAATTGGATTTAATTTTCCTCAATGCACTTCATTTAATAATTTGTTTCGCTCAAGGCCGGCGACGCCTGACCGGTCTTGTTCAAGGCGGTGACGCCGAGCCTCACCTAGCGGGCCATTGGCTGTGGCCGTTGTCGGTGGATCGCGAAGAAGGAATAAAGAAAAAAAGACGAAAAAAGGGAAAAAAATAAAGAAAGTAATTAAAAATAAATTTCATCCGAAAAATAAAAAAAAAAAAAAAAATAAAATTTTCAAATTTTGAAAAAATAAATAAAAACGAAAAGAAACCAACAAAATAATTAAAAAGAAAAAATAGTTGAAAGAGAGGAGGAATGAAAAGTATGGAAAATGTTTTCCTCTTCTCAAAATGAGGAAATCATTTTCCTTAGTTTTAGTAGGTCTTTTTGTTGACCGGAAAATATTGACCGCCTATTTTCCGCCCCCCAAACACCAGAAATTGGGGAAAATATTTTCCGTGAAACAAATGGAGCCGATACCTAGTATTGCTCAGTGTCATTTTGCTTCTCATTGATAAGTATCTTAGGGAAGTTGGAAAACACTATATTGGCTCTTTGATATGCACCGAGTCATTATGGAAGTGCACCAGAGGCTCGAGCATCGTCCGTCACATTGGAAGGCTTTGGCATTATCTCTGGTCGCCCAATTAAATTTTGAAAAGAAACATGGGATGAATTACTTCTTCTATTGTGGACGGTGATGGTGAAGATTGGGGAATTGTGAGTTCGTGACTGCATGATAGTGGCAAACTTCATTAATCCATTGCTTCAAGAATAAAATCTGTTATTTCGGCTCTTTAATTAATTTCTAACATGAGGTTTGAAAAAAAAAAAAAAAAAGACTGTTCTTGTTAACATATCGACAAAAGGACGTAGTACACAAAGAATAGTTTTTATAATGTCAAATCACGCAAAGACAAATTTATGATGATATCATCGATATTATTGTATGGGCACCATGTAGGGACATATATGTCCCTTATATTGATATCCGATTTTTACCAAAATAACGAATAGAATATGATATAAAATTATCCATCTTCAAATCTACACTTTACCAAATAGTAGATAAGAAAAGACAAAATCCCAAAATTTATTATCTTATCCTAATCAATCATATCCTAACTAGAAATTCGGATGATCAAATGCAACATTAAGGACATAGAGTTCATGAGTACTTTAAAATGTTCTCAAGGATATTATGGGTAATTCAGAAGTGGCTATTTTGTGGCGCCTGCAGATTTCAACTATACACTTGTACTTGAGAGGATTCTTGTAATTAATAAGTGGAGATGGCAAATAGATCTACATTTAGATTAGATTAAAGGTGTTCAAGTATATGTAAGGATTCCACCCGTTTCCTCTACGGTTTCTAGCCGCCGGTAGCATTTCCTTAGGGAGACTCTCTCTCTCTCTCTCTCTCTCTCTCTCTCTCTCTCTCTCTCTCTCTCTCTCTTTTCCTATTTCTCTACCTCGCTACCATCCCATCTTCAAGATTTCTATTCATTTTCGGTCAAATTCGAGCGTCGGACTTTTAAGGATCTTCTGTGAAGAGTTTCTAGACTTCGTTTTCTTTACTTGGATTGGCTTTTTTTCTTCCCTCCAGCTCTATTTTGAGAGTTTTTTTTTTTTTTTTTGTGAATAAATTTCCACAGGTGATCTTGAGTGAACGTGAAGCCCGGTTCGATCACCATCGAGGAAGATGTTCGTAACGTGACGTCACTCCATAAGAAATAAAGTTTTTGTTCTGACACACCAAATGTCGGTCAAGTTAGTTAAAGGAAGCTGAAGTGTTGCACTCTCTGTGAGACACTTGGTGCGTTAGAACGTAGGCCGATGATTGTTCTTAGGCACAGTATGACGAATTATATCCTCATAATTGATCATACTATATTCAATTTACCTCGAGCATCCAATTCCTCGAGCAAGACATAAAAATCAGTTCAATACAAATTTTTCTCATCTCTCACTTCTCTCGAACGCTAAAATAGAATCGAATTGGACGAAGACTAAGTGAAATTGCGAATGGACATAAGAAGTGAACCTCCACAATTTTCTCTCTCTTTTTTTTTTTTGGTACAAAAAAATATCCCATTAATTAATCAAGATAATAGTCGAGAGAGTTACATAGAATGCTTTTAAGCTCCCAAATAACTACAAAAAAATCGAAAAGCAAATAATAAAGAATATTCTACAGTTAGAAGTACACTCTCATCCTCCGAGAATAGATCTGCTACCATAAAATTTCGGCCACGGATCACCAAAGTCAGTGATGAGCACATTTCAGCCGCGGATCACCAAAGTAAGTGACGAGCACAAATCAAGAACTCCCACAACAATTATAATGGCTTGCGGTTTGCGTTTAGGTTCGACGTCTCCACGACCATCGTCAAGCAGTAACGCTAACATCAATATGTTAAAACAACACATATCGGATACCTATAATGAACTCCCCGATCCGTATCTAGATCTAGATCTGGAGAGTAAATTCCTTGGATCTAGATCTAAATCTAAATTGGGAAATGAGGGTGTCTTAATCTCGGAAAGTTTGTGGAGCCACGTCACGAACATCCTCATCGGTGGCTGACTGGACGAATGGCCAAGCTGGTCTCTACATTAACCCAAGATCAGCTGCAAAAAATTATTCATACTCACAAACTCCCAAAACATAATGGGAATGAAAAGAAAAGACAACCCTAGCAAAGAAAACTAATGGCGATTCGGAGGCTTCGGCTTGACGTTCTTCTTCCGAAGGTGACGATCTCCTGTACGAGCATGAACCAAAAACTAGCTTCCAAGCCAAAACCCAACCAAGAAGAATGAACGAGAAGACGAAGGAGATGGCGAGAAACGGACGGAGAAGAAACGGGTGGCGGGAATCCTAAAGTGGGGGAGGGGGACAGAGAGGGAGAGAGAGCCCCCAGAACATGCAGGCGGCGGCACCACAATCTTCTCTACACACTTTCGACGAATTGACAGATTATCAAACTTAAGAATGCGTTAACGACGTGAAATCGAGAAACGATCACTGCAATTTGCACATGCTGAGGGCGCGCGAGATTAGACGAAGAAAATGAAAATTGAAAAGAGCCATTAATGATGTTGGCATTTTCTAGTTATGCATGTACTTATGTTACGTATATTAGTGTTATTACCTCTCTTTGGATTCGAATTTTTTAAGATTACCATAATTTGGATATAGAAGTAATATACATTTCTAAACAAAAGTAAAACTAAAAATCGGATAAAATTGAAAATTCTATTAGTGTGAGATTGATTTGATTTTGAAAATGGAATTTGGTGCAGTGCACTTGGTTTGACTTTGCAAGTGGGCTTTTGGGCTCTAAATGTCCTTGTGCGAATGCAAATAGTGTTTGTCAATCTTTTTTAGAGAGTTTCTTGGAGATGCATTGCATGTCCAAAGTACTCATAGACTCTTAACACAATGCAAGTCCCACCTAGCTTGGGCTTTAAGCATACTTGGAATGTTAATTCATTTTTTCCTTCCAACTTTACTCTCGCTAAAATTTCGAATTTCACTTTTACCAGCACCATTTTCATCTCGCGTGACGTCGCCGGCGCGAAATTTGGCGTGCCGAAGGCTTGAGCCATTTGTTGTCCTTTATAAGTGTAGTTTTTTTCCGGATACCACGTAACTAAAGGTGCTTCCCAACACAATTTTGAATTACACTTCACCAAATACAATTTATATTTCGAAATAACCAAATGTAGCCTAAAACAAAACACAATTTACCCTAGAGGCTTTCCTAAAAACAAAACCAAATGTAGCCTAAAACCTTTTGGCCAAATGCCAAGGTATTTAGCAACCTTTTTGGGAAGAGCTATTTAGAGATGCATTGCATGTCCAAAGTCCTCCAAAGCCTTTAGCCCAAGACAAATCCTACCTAATGTTGGGCTTTGAGCATTTCCGGATTATTAATGCATTTTTTCTGCCCACTTTGTTCTCCCGAAACTTTTCAGAGTCTAATTTCACCCTCACCATTATCATTGTTTGGGCCTTGCGTGGCACCTTAGCGAGCATTGCTGGCGAGGCTTCGCCAGTGGTCGCCTGAGTTCATGCGATCTCAAACGGTAGATGCTGATGCTAGCTTTGGTTTGCCGACATCCGGCATTCACAAGTAAAATTTCCTTTTAATTAATTAATTTATTTATTTTAAACAAATATCTAAAATCCTTTACAAGTTTTTTTTTTCCAAACCACATTTAAACTAAAGTTGATTCCCCAAGAACTTTTCAACTGCAACTTATCAGACACTATTTGCATTTAAAAGAAAAACTCTTTAATCTAAAGTTTTTGCACATGAATTATCCAAAAGTTTAAATTTATCTGCATATCGTTAAATTTAATAATATTGAAAATTGAGGGACATTTTTCAAAATTATGTTTTGGATTTAAAGTAAAATGATTTTCTTTTTAACCGTTCAACATCAAGATACTTTAGAAGCATCACTTTATTGTTGTGCGTTTGGAAGAGCATTTGGAAAAATTACGCGAAGGACTTTGGATTAAAAGGTTTCAACATTATGCAAATAGTAAGTGTAATTGAAAAAAATGTTTGATTTAAATGTTGTTTGAAAAAAAATACACTTACAAAGGGCTTTTTATATAATTTTTTAAACAAAAAACTAAAACTCGGCGACCAACTCCGCTTCGATGAAGAGCTCGGGTGACACGGTCGGATTAGGTGGCTGCGACCCAACTCAAGCACCGGGCCACTGCGACCGGGGGTGAGCATGATCCGAATTAGTCCAGTTCCCTCCGTAATCGAGAACCAGACCGGTAGTACCGGGTTCTCAATTTTCGAAATCGTGGATCGGATCGGACCCTACCGATGGTCCGGTCCGATTCCCGAGTGGTCCAATAGAACCGGTAATTACAGTAGTTCATCACTTCGACAATTTTGTGTGAAGCATAATTAGACCATCAGTATTCTGTTGATGAGCAAAGTAGAGAATAAAAATCTAAAGATGAGCAATTGCACCTGGGTTCTGAATACAGTTCGGATTTGCATTGCAAAAGCATTTCACCATCCAGCATTTTCAAGTGTTTGATGAGCAACTGAGTGAGTGACTGAGGTGCAAGTGCAGATGCAGATGAATGACAGTCACCTTGACTACGCTTAATGCAGAGATTGACGGCAATCGTTAATTTGGGGGATTAGGCTTAGGTCATGATTCAAAAGGGAATATTAAGTTGTGTATTGAAAAATAAAAACATCATCAATATCAACATCAACATCACTTTTACCCCAAACTAATTGGGTTCGGCAGTCGATAAACCCAAAAATAAATAAAATGACAGCAAGGCCGATTGAAGGAAAAGAAATAAATATATATAAATATATAGGAAAAAAGGACTAAAAAGGACACTCTGTAACATAGGAATTCTGTCTCTCCACAATGCTAATAGCTTTCCTTCACTCCGTCCCGAGACAAACCGTACGCCAATCTATTTCCCACTTCATTAAATCTTGTTTTACTACTTTTCCTCAAATAAGTTTCGGCGGACCTTTATCTCTTCATGTCATGCTATTGATAACAAATTTCTGTTTTTACCGGAGCATCTAGGGATTATCGAAGAATATGCTCAAACCATCTCAATCTATGTTCTCTCATCTTTTCTGTTACCGGTACTACTCCAACTTTTTCGTTGAATATCTTCATTTATTATCTTATCCATCCTTGTATGACCACACATCCACTTTAACATCGTCATTTCCGCTACTCCCATTTTATGCTCATGTTGCCTCTGTGCTGGCCAACATTCAGCTCCATATAGCATTACATGCCTTACTTCTGTTCTATAAAATTTTCCTTTTAACCCAAGAGTGATTTTGCAATAATACAAAAACCCTAATGCACTGTGTCATTTCATCCAACCTACTCTGATTCTATAGCTTATATCCTCATCCATCTCTCCTTTTGCAGTAAATTTACAAATTTAAAAATTTGTCGGTCCGGATGGGTGATCCAACGATTCAGTTCCCCACTAAAATTGGGAATTGGACTACCCAGACACCGGTTTCACCTTGAGGAACCGGGGATCAGACCGGTAACCTCCCGAACCAAGCCAAACCCGTCGATTCGATTCGAGTTCCCGTCCGATTGGTCCATCTTGCTCAACCCTAATTGCATCCCTAGGCAAGGTCAAATCTAATCACTAGGGAGCCAAATCTAGCATCGGTGGCCTTTGCTTGAAGTTGCGTGACCTCATGGGGAAGGTTGTGCGACCTCAAGTGAGGACCATTGCTGACAGATTTGGTTTGTTAGCGATCAGATCAGAAGTCGCCGCAGACACCAAGCGTTGCTGGTCTTGGTGAGGAGAAAATGCTAATTTGGAATGCGATGGCAAAGTTGAAAGTAAAAAAAATCATTAGTAAGGTTCACTTCGACCCAAAAAAAAAAAAAAATAGCAAGGTTCACACTCTGTTATGGAAGCACCAATTACAAAAACTACGAGACAGGTTAGGGAGCCATTGTCAAGTAGCATTATTTTTCTAAGAGTTGATCCTACAAAGAATGGTAGCCACAAATGCAATTCACCCGACTGCAAAAGTCGATACTTTATACAACTGACCACCTTCCCTTGTCTTCTCTCCCATAAACATATAAGAAAATAATCGAGAGACCAAAGCAAGTAGACAGAGAAAGGAAAGGGTTGGAGGACATATCTGTGGATACTCCACAAAGGTTTCGGATTTCAATGGCTGCGCTAAGATCTGCCTGTTGCGGACTACCAATGAACAAGCTTCGTTGCAGCCACTGTATATTCTACTCTTTCTTTTTCTCGTCATCCTAGACATCAATAAGCAAATCGAGTGAGCATTGTCGTCAAGTGTCGGGTCAACTCGTGACAATGAGCTAATGCAGCTATTCCTCATGAATTACTTAGCAAGTGAAACCTAGCCCTGCATCTGCAACAGATTGGCAGGGCCTGCACCCAACTCACCAGCTATGGTCGAGTAGATATCTAAACCAGGTAGCTAGCTCATGGAAAATCTTATTGACGCAAGAAAAACCGCACTAAACTAAATATGAGAAAAATATGCTACGCCACTTCATCTGAATGCATCCGGTCATGTAAGAACGTGCAAGTGAACTGAATTTGCGGTAAGTGAAAGGGCTAAAGAGGCTATCCTCACCGAACTATCAATGATTTTGTCAAAATCATCATCAAAGCCTGCATCTCCATCATCTGAAAGAAGAGAGTATGTATTAGTATGACTAACAGTATGTCCAACTGCACAACCATAAAAACACTGCAGAAAGCTGGATGAGGCTCGTCGAATCATAAACATCAATCAAGTAGACGTAGTCAAAGCACCAATAGAGACTGATCAACTTTCACGGAATGTACACCAATAACAGCAGAAAATTTATTTAGTCATAATACCTGGTCCCTCATCATCATCTCCAAGATCTCCCAAAAGGAAGACATCCAAGTCTTGCTCTGTTGAGGTGGAAGTCTTGCCTAGCTTACTCGGATTATTTGGTTCCTTTGTCTCTGCTTCAGTTGCTACTCCTGCATTTGGAGGTTCTTTAACTTCTTCTGATGCTTTTTGTCTAACATCCTCCATGTATTGCCTCTCATAGCTGACAACAACCGAGAGTAAGGAGGTTCATGAAGTGCACAAAAGACAGAGCAGTCAACAGGTATGATCAGTGACAACCAAAATCGCACGAAATTTAGCAATCAAACATATGACATAGAAATTTCCTTTTACTCTGTTCACCAGGCTGATAGGATGTCTCCATCTTGGGATGAAGTATTCATTATGCTAACAAATTCTAGTTGCTGAGTACACTGCAAACACTACAATCCTTCACAAGTACCATTGCACTAGATGCGGCTCATTTAGGAAGTAAGGCAGTGTCTCAATCTTCACTAAATAAGGCTCCAGGCAGGATGAAGAAAGTCTCAAGAGAGATGAACTAAACTTGGCTCCACAATCTTTGAGTTAGCATTAATGAGAAATTGATCGATACTGCCATGCAGAAAGATTTTTCTACAATGTGTTTTTTTGAAGTGATAACAGGCTGAGTCTAAAATATCAAAGTGAAAACCTCAGGCTCAAATCAAATCAAGTAACAATAGAAACCTTAGAAAGAGCTCTTGCTCATTCTAATACGACATCCCATAGTAGGAAAATAGAAATAATTAAGAATGATGATTCATTTCCACTACCGTGAACGGTACTAAAGATCATAAAATTTTATTATTAGGCTTCCAAGGTACACAAGTCAAGATTGTCAAATGTTACCAAACTAGACATTAGAACTCATCTCAAAAGAAGGAGAAGAAGGGAATCTTATATAGAGGTTCCATAATAGTAAGGATGCATACGGCGCAACATGGCTATTGACTAGTATGAAATATATTCTCCAAAACTTCCGTTCTTTCATAATCCGTGGGCACAACTCATATCTCAAAGTCGAGATTTCCTGCAACAGGTCAATGGCAACCAAATATTAGAAGTTGATAGCATTCCCACGATTCATTTATCTCAGAAAACAAGATCATGATTGATGTACAAAGAAAAAGTAAAGAGTTCAGCTGAAATAAGATATATAAAGATCTCTTCCTAAAAATAGAGTTAGATGATCAGACTTGTACTACTCGACAGGGAATTTCATCCCTTAGACTGAGATAAATCTCGTCATGAACCTCAGAAATGTTGAGGATGGGGCCAAGCGCAACTCAACCATAAAGTTTACACAACCTTGAAGTGTGTAGGAAAGTCGTCTGAGCATCATTGCACCATAAGTATTAGGTAACTGACTTTTAGCCTTCAAAACACTTATGTAGGTGCATAAGTCTTTATGTTTAACATGATTAATCAATTACAAGCGTAAGTGCAGCCAACCTTCCTCAAAGAAGACCCTCTATACAACTGCAATTATATAGCCTTGAAAGCAAAAGTAATGTTTACCCTAAAGCAAATGCAACGATTTACACCCTTTCTCTCCTTATCTATCTCTCCCCTTTAGGCATATTGAGGATTTGCTGATGGAGCCAAGGTTAAGTACCTTTACAGATGAAAGAACAAGCTTGGCATGCTTTTCTTGAAACTCCGTAAGGTCCTGCCTTACATTTGAGACTGTAGGAACGTCTGACATCTCAGAATCATCTGCAAAAAGTTAGGAAACATCAGCTACCGGAAAATGCAAATTGTAAAAAATAAGCACAAGATTGCATCGATTCTGTTGTTATGCCAAACCAACACAAAATTACCAGCCCGCATGCCTGATACCAACTATAAAAACATTCCACTGAAACTAAGCAACCAACAAAGGACTCCCTACGAACCCCAGAAATTGTCACAGCATAACCTCAGTGGAAGCACGCAACCAATGGAAAACTTCCCTTGGAAGCTCAGAAGCACCCACGGCGTGACCTCAATGACTACTCTATGAAGAAAAAAGTAGACAGGCAAAAACAATAGTCATACACGAGCTTCAACTAAGGAGTCGATCAGCATTACACGCATCGGCCGTGCACAAGAACTCGAAATATGGCAAATGCGAGTAACACAGATCAAAGTGATTTCACTAGAGGATTGAAGCAAGTATGATCTTTAGGTTTCTGCGCATTCAATTATCGATTGAGTTCTGCAATAGAACGTGACCACGCAAAGATTCAGCCGAAACTCATTTGGTTTCGACTCGACAGACAGAAGTACGCCATTTCTAAAGTAATAACGGTCACCAATCGTCGGACAGCTTCTTACCTACCAAATGTCTACCAGAACGTCAACCAATCTAAATATACCCTAATGAAGCACCTGGCAGGGGAAAATCCCGGAAGGTGGTGACGTTGATTTCCTTGACGAACTCTCTCAATTCATCAGTGACTCCGAGCTTCTCCGGATCCAACGCCACCTCCACCTCCTCCTCCTCCTTCCGCGCCCCCGTGGCAGACCCCGTCCCGGCGAGCGCGCCGGAGCCCTCGGCCAGCGACTTGAGCCGATCGGCTCGCTTGATGGCCTCGAGCTTGATCTGGTCGGCTCGCTTCGACGCCTCGGCGGCGATCTCCCTGGACCTCTTCGCCGTCTCGGACACGATGTCGGAGAGCCTCGAGGAGCCGATGGTGAGCTCCTGGGATCGCTTCGCGGCTTCCTTGGTCAGCTCCTGAGACCGTTTGGCGGCCTCCTCCGCGAAGCTCCGAGCTCGGCTCCACAAATCCATTTGGCTCGAGCTCAATCGCTCTGCTCCTCGTCTTCGTCTTCGTCTTCGTCTTCGTCGTTCTTCCTGATTTGTTAGCCTGAATTTTTTTTATGATTAATTGGGCCTCCGGCCTAATTATTCGGGTCGGACTCTTTCCATGTTGATGAAAGCAAGCCCCACATCGAGTCACCCGAGACATTGACTTATATTATGATTTTATTTTTATTTTTTGGCGTCGAAAACTTATATTATGATTGATTCACAAAAAATAAACGATTTCAATATTTTTTTTAAAATTTAATTGGTTATGTTATTTAAAAAAAATGAATTAGTGAAATTTTTTTCATTGTTCACAAAAATCTTTAGGCATAAATTATTATCAACGATGAAATTTCTTTTCATTGGCTAATTATTTTGAATTATATAAATGATTTTTTTTAGAAAAAAAAATCTTTATTGAATTGCCCATTTTTCGTAAAATCAATGGAACTTAATCTAACATCGAATTCATCTAAATTTTTCTGCTTGTGCAATTTGGTCCTCTAATTTTTTCCCGATTTGCATCGAGTTCGGGGCTCTTAAAGGGCATAAATAAAATGCTGGAAATGACTTTTTTTTTTTCCTCGAAAGAAAGATATTCATTTCATATTAGAGAGATATACATCACTTCAAAATAAAAATGAAAATCCCACAAAGCAAGTAAATTTGAAAAGTGAATTAACTTAGTCCGGTCTGCAAAAACCGGCTTATTCTTCAAGGACAGGTTGATCATTGTATCCAAGTATAACGCGCAATCAATCATCGAATCTCGCATCATTATCGGTAATGAGCGCACAGCGAGAAATCTCTCTCCAGTAGCTACAGCTTTGTCAAAAGGCGGTGCATGTCTAGGTTCGACATCTGCTGGAAATGATTTGGAAATAAGCAGAAAGTACAAGCCTTCTTCTTCTTCAGGAGTTTGGACCGTCTTTTCCTCTTCAGATGAGCTCCTTTTATCGTCCATGGATGATTGGCTCCATCTATCAGTCAACGCCCTTGGGCCTTGGTAACCCCGTTCCCGCCAAAGAATTTGGCTGTAATAACTTGTTCCCCTATTTATCCTCGAAGCCAATTTGATTTTAGCCAAACTTTGTGATCCGGCATCGACACTTCTACTGACATCAACTTGGCTATCAGTCGATGGCCAGAACTGTTCATGTCTTGTCTACTTAATTCTATTCGCTCCTCACAGTCGATGCTGATGCTTGACTACCGATATTTTCAGTCAATCTCAACTCACACGTGCCGGTCAACTTACCATTGACTCCTTCCCTGTAGGTATACCTTGAATGAGAGGCTTTTATCGTGCTTAAATAGCTTCAGAAGAATGTGTTGCCTTATGCTTAGAAGAAGGAAGAATGGCAATAGGAACAACATGGTTGGTGATAGGCACCAACGTCACCCCAAAACAGATGAGAAGATACACAAATTGGAATAACGTAAACATTGGGATGGTTTGGATGGTACGAATTTGACAAATGAAGCATGAACTCCTTCCAGAAGGAAAGGTAAGATCAGGACAACATAATAATTGTTAAAAAGTCAAGCCCAAAAACTTAAATTGATAAGCGGAGGGAGACCACATGAATATAGAGAGTATATAGGACTCATTATCAAGGGATGTGAGACAGCATAACGACTTTAACACCCCCTCTCACATGCAAGCTGGATTACGAGCGACACGTGGAATTTGACTAATGGGAAGTGGACGCACATTCACGAAAAGGACAACACTAGCTCTAATACCATGTTAAAAAGTTCAATCCAAAAGCTTAAATCGATAGGTATAGCATATGTGACCTATTGTTGATGTGGGACTACACAACAACTTCAACAATAATTACCTGCAAAAGCGTAAATAGTAAAAGCATGATATTTGGAGTATTATAGGGTGATAGATCATATATTCTTAGTGCAAATTATATATTTTCCACTATCATACATCACAACTTACCTTTACTCAAAAGTAGAGTTAACTCGCAAGCAACCTCCGGCTCACCGCATCAAATAAATTCATAAAGTATGAGCAACTAATAAGGTGCGCAATTTACTTGTAGTGTCGACCGGATGTGATGAAGAGAACCAAAATCCTTTCCCAGAACTGATTCTCCAGTAGACTATTGATAGCCCTATAGGTGAAGTAACCCCGAAGAACTGTTGTAGGTACTGGTTTAACGACAGCTATGGACTTACTGATATTCCCATCATGCTTTGCTCATTGACTCTTACGGGCAAGTGGGCATCGATGTACTTCTTGGGGTCAAATTCAGCGTTTCCATTTCCTCCGTCATCCGCTTTCAAAACCGCCTCCTTCAGATCTTGCAATTCCTTAACCGTGGAAGTGAACTCCAAAAGATATCCACCATGCTCAATGCCAACTATAAGCTATGCATATTTTTGACTTACGGTCGGAGTCTTGTCCATTTCAATGAACACTTCTTACATCTTTCCATAAATCTTGAAATTGGCTGCTCGTTGCTTCATGCATCCCTTTGCACTCTGAACCATCCTCTTTCGAATCATCTGTAGAGCTCCTTTTAACCATAGTTGAGGGGGAAAAAAATGATGCTTGCGCTACCACCGAATATGGAACTTTCTTAACATTCCTTCCGAACCTGCCTATTGAGAAAGGTTAGACTCTTAGCATGCATAGGAGACTACGGGAGTAATCCATCGGAAGGAGCAAGTCCGAGCAATCCACATAGCAACATCAGAAATCCAATGCGACAGTGCTTAGCAAAACATTCGCCTAGAATCCTAGTTTAAAGGAAATGGGCATGATCCAAGCAAAAAGATGTCGTATTTACCGTCCTAAATCCTTGCAATGTTCTTTTGTAGTGGTGTTCCTTTAATTTCGCGTGCTTTGGCTTAGTTTGTGATTAATTCAAATGTTTTGTAATTTGGTTGTTTCTACTTCTCCATGGCACGTCTTAAACCACTGTCTTACCTAGAGCTTTTGTTTCTTACACGCACCCGACAGAATATTGTTTCGATGATTTGGGACGAAAATGCAAGGCACAGAAAGCTGCACATGCAATTTGAAGAAGTTTGCATGTTTTGTTTACAAAATGAATCGGAAACATGCTTTCGCTAAGTTGAACGGGGGCATTCTCGCAAGGGTGTTTCCGCTCAGGCACCAATGGAGGAGGTGGAGATGAGATTTCCATATAAGTGACAAGTCTATAAGATCTAAGGGGTGAATGATAACCATTCTGTTTCAAAAATAAATTTCTGGCTAGAAATAGTTTTTTTTCTATTTCTGTTTCTGAATAAGTTTTTGAGCAAAAAAATGTGTTTGATAACGACATAAAATTTCTACTTCTGAAAAATGTGTCGGCCGGTTGTCGGCGGGGGGCGGCTGTGGTGACCGGTGGTGCCGACGACCGGCGACGGCCGGCGGGTGGTGGTCGGCGGCGACGGGTGTTTGAGAAAAAGTGAGATTTCTATTTCTGTTTCTCGGAAAAGTAGAAAATTTTTGTTTCTCATTTCTTCTTCAAATCTATTTCTGAAACAATTTTTTGTTTCAGAAATAGAAAAATAGAATTATGTTACCAAACAAGTTTCTGTTCCGGAAATAGGTTTTGAACAGAAATTTTGTTTCTGAATGGATTTCATGCACCCCCCAAATTTATCAATAAGATTTAAATAGCAAGTAAAATTTCCTTTTAGTATTGCTAATTGAGTCCTCAAACTTTTCACGTTTTGTCAATTTTGATCAGAAATTACCGACGTAAATAATTTTTAATAATATTTGAATATTTGTTTAGAAATTTTCATTTGTTTTTCTTTTCTTCTTTTCTTCTGTTTTCCTTCTTTACTTTTTTTTTTTTTAATTTTCATTGTTCACTTTTTCCCTCCACTGGCCATTGTTGGGCTTCATCGATAGCCGGTGGGGGTCGCCGAGACTCGGCGAGGGCAGGCCTTCACCAAATCGGACGAAGGCGAGGGTTTCTCTCGCCAGGCCGGACGATATTCAACATATTGAGGTACGCTATATTTACGTATCGAAATGGAAAGAGGCTGCCCTTGTGGCTGCTCTTTTTTTTTTTTGGTTTAATCTCCAACCTCCCAACTGTCCCTTTTATCGTGGATGCATCTATACAATATGTCTCAAAGATAAATAATTACCTATCCAACCATCCTTGCATTTAAAATTCCACCATGATAATTCCCTAATATGTTTATACTAGTGGCGGCAACTGAAGAAGCTTTGCGAGTTATGGAGGAGGGGCATGCCTGAGAGGGTCATCTCCGACCGGTGCAAGCATTGGTGGTTGTCGGGAACTGAAACTGGTCCTCCATCTGACCTTGAAGAGAACGGGAAACGCGTGACATGTCCTTGATTATTCGGAGTGTCTCTCGGTCGTGTCTAGTTCTCGGTGCCGTTCTGTTACCAATCTCCCGTCGCATCACTCGGGGCAGATTGTCGGAGGTTCGGCTCGGTTTGGTTATGCGTGACGGGGCGACATAGTCACCACGGGGAAGGTAGCGCCTCTGGAGATGGGGCCGGATCGCGAGTGCCCAAGCGAAGCGTCCTTAAACTCTAGTAAGCGCCTGGCCCCAAGGCCACAGTATCCGCCCCCGTTCTATCAACGAAATTTGATAATGTTAGGGGAAGACAACAACTATAACTTGTTTGACAACAAGGATATCGAGAGCAGATTCGTCACGGGGACGTGCAAATTCAAGCGGGGTCAAACCATGTCCTTTCACATGGCAGCTATTATTTATCCTGCTCGTACGCGATTCGAGCTAAGGTTCCGTTCGTTTTACGGGAAATTTGGCACTTCTGAAAGTTACATTCCAAGAAGTCATTTTTTTCAGGAAAATGATAAGGGATAATGTATTCCATGAAAATCGGTTTCGGAGAAAATAATTGCCAGCGAAAACGTTTTCGGGTATTTAAATATCTTTTGATGAGGTAAAGATAGTGAATAAGAAAATGAATTTATTATGCGAGAAGCGAAACTCGTTTTTCCTCATTTAACTTTTTTTTTTATTTGAGTACACGAACAATGCTTTCCATCAATAGAGTAGTTTTCGGACATCAAAACCCTAAAAAATCCAAAAGAATTTCCGTCCAACAATATATATTTCGAAGCTACAATCAGCAGTGTCATTTTCGCAAAGCTGGGATTGGACCAAACCGTTCATTGATGGATTGGGCCGAATAACCGAACCAGTGGGTCTGGGTTCGGGTCGTCATAGCTCGACCCGTATAGCAGGCCCGCCCACCCGCTCAAAAATCGGGTATAATCCGATGCATGCGCGCGCATTGATGATCTTGAGTAGAAGAGCCATTTCGTGCCCCACGCACGTGCGATGACATTGAAGATCATCATCGACCCGGTCCTTCGATTGTACGAACCAATGATTCGACGAAAACGATGTTTACCTCGACGTCGAACCTGCTCGATTGAAAATTTTCTTTCCCGGCCAATTAAATAATCATTCTTCCGTTCGGTCGTCGGCTTTCTTCGATCCCCGAATCGGGAGGACCGGCGTTGATCTGGACGTTCGCCCAGCATTTGGATGAAGAAGTCTAGTTTTCAGTAAAGTGAATCCCGAGTCCATAAAACAATTCTCCGATTTCCCGAGTCAAAACCTAAACAGATGACCCCGAAATGCGAAGGTGGTTTGCAATTACCGACGCGGAGAATCGAATCGAATCGAGAACGTGTTCAGATCACGCCGGTAACCTTTTCTTGGTCCCTCGATGAATCCCCATTTGGTTCGCGCCGATGGTCATGAAATCGAGCATCGCTTGACCGGATCGCTAGCCCGAAGACCTCGACCTCGGGTCACATCCTATCCTAGGCCCGCGCCTACTCCACGATGCTAGCAGCTCCCATAAGAGAAACATCGGCGAAGCACCATTTCGTACTCCGAACCGGCCTTTTTATCGCTTTGTTTGGCCAATATCTAATACCGTACAAAATACACCGGCATATCATTCTCCGTGAGCTTCCTGACTCAATTTGAAAGGCAATTTTAAATCCAGAGACAATAAATGGTTTGAAAAATAGTATCTTAAAAATGATCGCTTATATCTCTTACAAAAATATATTAAACCAAAAAAATTTCACGGCCTGGCAAAAATATTTGGCTTTTCATTTACTAATTATTTCAAATGATACAAACGATCATTTTTGGGAGAATATTTGGCTTTTCATTGACTAATTATTTTAAACAATATAAATAGTCTTTGGAAAATCATTTATTTTTTGCGAAACAAACGGAGGCCGACCACACGCCAATTTGATCAACAGCTGCTGATGTTTGCTATACATAAAGGTATAGTTTGGTTCGAAACAGTTCATGTGAAGAATCCCAAAAATGTTCGTGGTGGGGGGCCTCGCGAAAAGTCAAGACAACCCCCGGATCATGGCCGAAATTACAACTCCGATTGCTAAGACATTAAAGCTGTGTGAGCCCCCGTTTGATTCGGCATCGTGAATCGGCTTTGGGATTCTAAAGTCACTTGACCAATTGCAAACAGCGTTTGATTTGTTTTTTACTCAATTTTAAGAGAATGCATTTATATCTCCAAAGGCCTCTAAAGGACCTTAGCCGAAAGTATAGGTCCAGAGGTACTTTGAAATATTACATTTTCGAAATGCTAATAGGCTTTTTCTTCTTCCAATTTAACCCTAGTTATTCTTTCATAATTACGGAAATGATATTGGAAACGCTAATTCTGGCGAAGGTCTCAATATTCGGCGGACCACCGACGTGTGGCCGGCGAGCCGCCTCTAGCCTCACTTAAGGACACTCGACCTCGGGCGAGGCATGGGTCGCACGAACCCGGGCGACGACCGCTTGGGGTTGTGCTACCCGGGCGACTTTCGGCCTCGTTCGCGTCACCCAAGCGATGGCCACTTGGGTCGCGCGACCTCAAGCGAGGCTGGCAGCGGCTTGCCAATCCTTCACCGGTTTTGAGTTTTTTTTTTCTTTTAAATAAAATAAAAGGGCCTTGCAAAGTGCAATTTTTTTTTTTCAAATATCATTTTAACCAAAGTTGTTTCTATTACCAAATACTACTTACATATCGAAAAACCCTTTTCGCCTAAAGACCTTTACATTTTCTCAGAGGTACTCTCTCAAAACCGAACCAAACGAGCCCAAAATATCGTTTGACATTATTTGAGAACAGATCATATATGTTCCTTAAATTCATATAATCTCCCTTTACTCATCGGCTTGATATTTTGAGTTGAATTTTTTAACGTGGCAATGGAGGTCGATTGACACGACGGAAAAAGAGAAAAATATGGAGATGTGACCACGAGATCTTAGCTAGGGTTTCGTCCCACCACTAACGTCAAATGGAAGAACTTAATCTTTGTTTAGAGGAATAACAATGATAACAAGATGGAAGGGAAGTGGGGGGGGAAAGGAAACGACAACGGAAATGCGTCGATTGCATGTGTTGTTGTCGTGGGGCTTGGAGGGACCAACCAACGTTGGAGACGCGGACACGGTCCAAATTGACGAGACTCGCTAGCTCTAGCTCGCGTCACATCGCTATCAATGTCCCGTGTCCGAATCGGCACGCACGATGTATCTATCACAAAACTAGTTTTCAATCACGAACAATTTCAAATCGGTTCTTTTCATTTCGCAAAAAATCGAATTCGGCATCCTTGATCTGAATTTACCCTCCGCTGAAAATGCACGTGTTCGCACAAGTGAATTTTGTCCATGTCAGATTCGCCTCACCAGCGGCAGCTAGACTGGCACGTGTGCGTTTTGACGGGATATTAGACAGAATTCTAACGGAGGGTAAATTTGGATCAGGGAAATCAACACATGTATTATTTAAGAGATGAAAAAAATAATTAGTTTTGAGTAACTGTGTCGTCCAATATCGGTTTGTAAAGAGGAGAAGACATGAACTTGTGGGGGGGACCAAAAGGCCCCAAACAGTAATCAATTCCAAAAGCTCACAACTAGTCCTGTCGAACCGCCTCCTCCGACGAAATTTAAACGGCATTTCCCTGCACTAATGGACCGTCGCATTAGTTAAATTATATACTAAACTATTTTTTTATAGTCTACCTAATTTGAGGACCACAGCCACGTGGACATTCTCATGATCGGTAGTACCTAATGTCGTAAAATAAAAAAAGAGATCGCAAGCTTCGAGATTTTATGCTCCGAACATATAATATGGGGTCGAACTTTGCAATACCTCCTTTTTTTTGTGTCAAATATTAGTACAATATATAAGATATGGTAATTTCAGGTGGGCATGCAAAATGTTTAGATCGCACGACACTATCGTTATGCCCGTGTGGTCCCGACATCACAAAATGAAATTCGAACGTGGATCGCTTCCCTTTTTCCTTTTTGTGAGTTGGATCACGAATCACTGATCGTCAGTGCGACAAGGGACCAAGCATTTGGTTAAAGAGGAGAAAGGGAAATTGCATCGGAAAGTACACTGATGTTTGAGAATTCATTCCATCGAAAATTTAGGGATCAGATTAAGCAAATTTGGCAGAAGATAATTCGTAGCATTGATTTAGGGACGGTGGGCAGCGTAGTACATGAGGATGCCAAGGTTCAGCGGGTGCAATAATGGCTCTGAAGACTAATCGTAGAAGTCCACTCCATCTACGGACCGGCGCATGGCCGTGTAGGGTGGGCTGTGCGTGTACCTGCGCGAGTGCTTCGGTTATTTTTGCCTTCCTTTGGAGGGCTAGGAGATGAAATTGGGGACGGGGCCCGAGAATAGGGTTAGAGCGATTTCGGGATCGGTTCAAATTTCAGATTGGAACTTGGAATCTACTGGTAAAAATTGACTTTTCGATACTCTTGGATCTTACCTGTCATGGGTTCCATGATCGATTCTAGGGTCTATCCAAGTTCTACATGTATTCTTAATTGATCGGCCGTAGTGAATCATCATCTCTAATGACCACCATTTCTTATTACAAGCCATCGACCCATAAATCATATTTAGGTGCACAAAGAATATGAAACGTTAACAAAGTAAAAGTCTCAGTTATGGATGTCACTAGAAATGAAAGCTCATACTGGTAGTTTCAGATTGTATAGTCAAAATCAGAAGACATGGAATATTGCAAGATCGGGCGAAGGCATTGAACAAAAGAAAAAATACGAAGACTTGGTTCCGCGTTCTGGAACTTGAAACCTACCTATTATAAATTCGGAATTGGTTTCCCATTTTTTTGGGATTTGGAGCCTACCATATATAGATTTACCACTCACCCCTAGGTTGGGTGGGGCCCAACTTGAATGGCGTCTCCTAGCCAACCGACTGGGTCCATCTGGCCGGAGCCCATTGCTTGGTGGCCTAGGACAAAGCCCCTACACAGAGAGGGGACAAGTTGATATCTTTTGCGATCTGTAAAGATGGTGAAAGGTGCCTGGCTTGGAGGAGAAAGAGAGAGAGAGACCCATTGGAGAAGAAGGCAGGGATACCCTGCAAAACTCCATCTACATTTGGAAATAGCCAGGGATACCCATCCAATCCAGGTATACACGCAGATTTAGAGATAGAGAGAGAGAGAGATGTCGACGGAGTAGCAGAAGCGACGTCGTTTCCGTTGGTTTGGGTCAGGTCCTTCCCACGATCGATCGCACTGTCCCGTGTGCATGCCCTTGCCAGTGCATGTCGGGTTCGGGATGGTAGTGACCCACCTTCCAGAAACCACAGAAAAAAGGAAAAAGAAGAAGAAGAAGAAAGGGTTACAGACAGATCTACTCGTACTTAACCTACGCCGCTCTCGAACGGCAACATCGGATGGTCGAGAGACGGTGGGGATTACTGACTTTGGTTTCCCACTAGCTACGGACGACCATCCTTACGCGTCCGTTGTGGGGACGTTCCCTGTTGCTGCTAATCCACGAGGAAACGGAGGACATCAATTGGACATATTGACGGGATTCGGATTTAGGCTACCTATTAGCCATATCTCCCAGACAAAGGTATTGGACGGCAAGAAAGAACAGTGGTAGGTGCGGCCGCAAAGGCTTATGATGCAATGGCCGGTTTGTCCGGATGTTGGGGGATGCTGGTTGTGCGGAGGTCTGTTCGGCGTGATTGACGATCGGATCGAACAGGTGAAATCGACACTGAGATGGCCACAAGCGCGCACTATTTCGTGATGCACGATAATGCCCCAAGGGAAGGAACGGAGGGTCCTCATTGGTTCCCTTGTCAGAGCGTGTTTGGACGAGATATCGAGCATGGATTGGCTCTTGAGTGGGGTTTGGACTTTGGGACAACGTCCATCGACACCCACCCATCTGCGCACACTCGGTGGTCGGTGCACCGACGAGTCGAGCACGTGTCGATCTCGAGTTAGCGCGCACACGTCGAGTGCATCCTATGTCAGACGAATGATATTTCCTAAAGATCAAGGATTTTAGAAGAACGATCTTTCGAACGTGATATCGGAGCACGGATCACAAGCGTACCAGTTTGACGTACTTTCCTTCTCTCTCTCGATTTTGTCTTAGTGAAGTTTTCGGAGAGGAAAAAAAGAAGAAGAAAAAAAAAAACGCTCATCCCAAGTATTCGATATCGGAGAATGGTGTTTGGCATTCCTTTTGGCATTTATGTTGTTGGTCTTTTTCACTCGATGAACAAGGATGTTTGGCTCGAGTGATCGGTCGCATTGATTGTTAGGTACACATAATTTATGAGGCCGAAACATCGGCCGAGCACGACTTAACATAGAAGAAAACTTGCTACATGATGTAGATAGCCACCCTAAGATCCTTAATGGTGGGTGTACTGTCGCCGATGAGCGTAATGAAAGGTAATAAACCCTAATCAAAGCGTGTCCAACCGATCGACTTCATACGGCACCGAGAAAATTGGTACAAGTCATTTCTTTGTCTACCAATGTTAGTACTAGGAATCATGTCGTTTGTATTAATGTTGATTCATATCAACTGTTGTCCGGTTGGATCTGGCCATTTTTGTCTAATGGGGCATACCATAGCGATTAGCTGTTAATGGTTCACAAATCTTTTTGATTTGAGCGGTCCAAGTGAAATAGATAACCATTTGGCAAATACTTAGGGTTTGTTTTTTTTTTTTGCGAAAAATGAATGTTTTGAAAAACATTTTTTTTTTCTTAAAAGTGATCGCTCGTATCGCTTACAAAAAATAAATGATCGAAAAGTATTTCCACCATTCATGAAAATTTTTGGACATAGTTCGTTGTGGACAATGAAAATCAAACATTTTCATCCTACCGATTATTTCTAGCGGTATGGGCGATTTTTGGAAATTTTTTATCCAAGTTGTTTATTTTTTACGAGACAAATGGAGCCTTGAAAAATAGATCTTGTCTATATTGAGTTGTTCATTGTGGAGGTGAGATAGAGAGAAGAAAACGTGCGACGATATCTTCTGTAGGTACGCTTTTCTTGAAATGTTGTGAGGACATAGTTAAAAGTGGGAGATTTTACAAACAATCTTTGTATTGTTGCCGGAAAAAGTATTGAAAATGTCATAAACCTACTATATTGTACAAATTCAATTATAAACTTTTTAATTGGACGACTTTTGTCCTAAATTTATTATATTGGTACCAATTGAGTCCATCGGCTAAATTTGGGCTGAAATCGTTGATGCCGACACCCGGAGGTCTTATGTGGCACGACACGTGGACATTTTTAAAAATAATATTATGATTTTTTTCTTTTCTTTCCTATTATTTATTTTCTTCTTTTTTTTGCTAAGAGCCAACAAGGGCGCCGCCGGCCACAAGGGAGGGCCGGGACACCCTTGCCGGATTTCGGCAAGGGGCTACACGCCCTCACTTTAACCGATGAGGGCGTGACGGCCCTCGCCGGATCTATGTGAGGGCCGCGACACCTTTGTTATGGTTGGCAAGGGCAGCGATGCCCTTGGCTGATGTCAACAAGGGTCTCCAACTCACAGTAAAAAATAAATAAAGATAAAAAGAAAAGAATAAATAAATAAATAAATCGTATACTATTATTAAAATTTTAACACCGACGTTCACGCCGGTGATTTCTGGTCAAGATTGATGGATAGACTCAATAGGTACCAATGCAAAAATGTTTAGTACTAAATTGATCCAATTAAATGGTTTAGGATTGAATTGGTATTGACACCATAGGTTTATGATTTTTTCGATACTCTTCCCTATTATTCCTCTTATTCAATTCTGGTCATCATATTTTATTTCGTGACGGATTTGGTTCCTGAGCTAACCTCCGCTCATGATTTCAATTTTAGTCCATAATTTAATTTCCCATCTCGGTCTCAGAGTAAATTTTGCATTTCCATCCAAAATGTAGATAGAACTTGCTGACCTAGAGCCATAGACGAACACGGTGATGTTGGCATGTAAAAGTAACATAAGCATAATAACCTATGCATGGAGCCGTAAAGATTCGATCCGATCCGATTTGGCCAAATCACTAGAGAGAAATACTCAAGTGGTGACCGTTCAGGGAAACCACGAGTACGTCATCGATGTGTGCACTAATTATAAAACGTTGATGCTATGTGTTAATCTAAATCTTTCTGTCAATATTTTCATTTGCATGTGTACCTCCCGTGTGATTGATAGGTCCAAAACCGTATCTCTCGTGTGGCCATTGAGTCCGGACTTGTTGGTAATTGGCTACGATACTACTATACTAGGTAAATATCCTATGATCTTCGAGAGAGAGAGGGAGAGAATCAGTAAAATCTACATTTTCACTCAACTGGCTTTTATTTACACGTAATTAGAAGAGGGCATTTGTACCCGAACAATGCGTATAGAAAAATAAATTATCTATTTTAGAAAATAACAAAATATTGAACTATATTCTCAGTATCTAATAATATCTCTACCGAAACATTCTAACGGGAAAATCTCCAATCCTCGTAAATATACCTCATCAAGCAAGAAATCACATGTTTTCGGGTAAATATGTCCCGTCGCACCAATAACAGAAGTAAGACGCTAGATGAGTTCAGATGGATTTATCACGTGAACATATTAAGTGATAGGGCAAATTTCTTGGACCGTTTGTTGGATATAACTCACTTATTTAAATACATCGCACCTATATATATATTATAATCTAGTCATGTTCCTCGTTGAATATTCTTATTCAGTATAAACCAGATTCCGACCATTAAATAAAAAAAAGGTATAAACCAGAGATTTCTCAGTGAACACTGGTCTGTGCTGTGCAGTATTTGGTTGGTTGCAAACTGACGACTGACACGGCACAGTGTTGTACACCGCCCCCAAAAAAAAAAGAACCAGTTCCGACGGTTAGCCAATAGGAGGTCGATACGTGGCATCCCCTCCACCAGTCGTAACAGACAAACTTCCCCAGAGATCTCAGATGAAAACAGAACACTGGCCGACAAGGCGACAACGGGACATTTGTGGACAGCAGCATCGGGGGCTTCGGCACCGTCCACGTGTCCGGAGCGGACGGGCCAGATCCTCCCCCGCGGGGGTGGGGGCCTATAGTGGCACCTCGTCGACGATGTCAGGAAATCCCTATTTTCACCTCCCCCTAATGTTGCCCTCAGAAATAGCCCCTGCCCCTAGTGCATGCAAATCTGCCATTTATAGTGAACGCACATCGCCATCACAGATCTTCAACGGAAATATCTCCGATTGGACAATTTTTATTTTTATTTTTTTGTTTTTTTTTTTTTGGAAAGTATGCTCAAATTGCAACGCTATTTCTTAATTAAAAAAAAATGGAAAGGCAAAAAAAAAAAAAAGAAGATAAAAATGAGCAAACCCGACATGGGATGTGCTACGACCAAAAAAAAAAAAAAAAAAACTTGGGATGTGCTAACACGGGGGATTAGATTTTATGCAAGTCCAAAATTAGATTGGCATGCCGTACAATATTGTTACATTCGCATAGATTATCAGTCTTCGCTAGGAAATGCATAGCGAGGCACGTAACGGGAGGGTTTTCGGCGATTAAGGACAAAACAAGCATCGCGACATGTGGTATCCACATTTAAACTATCAAATACTGAGTTTTCGGTGCGCTCGACGCATCGTCGATTGTTGAGTTTGGCGAGACTCCATGGTAAGAACCACAAGACTCCATCCACTTAGCAAAATGTCTCCTCTTTTATCAGCGAAGAGCATCATATGCAAGTCGTGTCCATCTGCTCAATATCTCAAGCTCTTGGGTCGTGACCTTTTTCCTACGTGGTATCGAGTGTATGTCAAGATTTCAAATCCCTATACTCCAAATCATACTTGTTGTTCGTGATGGGTTCGAAAGTAGCTCGCACGGTAGGAGCCATGCCTATTTCACAATATAGGGCTGAGTCGACCCGCATCACCAAAAATGTGGCTATAATATGCCCTTATGCGCATGTAATCTCACTCCGTTTAATTACTTAATTTGATATTTTTTTATTCTATTTCTAACTCTCATATCTCTCTCTGACTTTTATTTTGCCTCTGTGCAGAGCGCGCGAGTCGAACCCCACACCTGCATTACTAGCCTCTCCGTTCTCTCATTCCCTTCATTAGTAGGGCTACATTCCTATCGACATAATTTAAGTTTTTGAGCCGATCTTTGTACGCCGGATGTAATAACCAGGCAATGCGTCCTCCTTCCCTCTAGACATCGTTCGTCGGAGAGCCGAACTCTACATAGACTTGACCGAGAAGTGATTAATGCTAATATTATCACCTAAAATTATGACCCAGGACCAATCTACCCTTTGCTAAGTCGGGAGAGGTCACGGTCATTACTCTCTCGGTATTCCTCGATTTCTTCAGGGTCAGGTAAGTAATTGCGGGGGTTGGGGGCGATCTTGGTCATTTCACATTCCTCCCATGGGAAAATAAACGAATAAAAGAAAAATAGAAACCTAAATGCGGACGGATATTTCTCGCTTCGGCTCGCAGCTGGTACAGCTCTCGCCATCTTCATCATCATTCTCGCTCTGCAAGAGAGAAAAAAAAAAAGATAGCGTGCGCACGCACAAACCCAGGCAATCGCTCGCACCCCACCAAATGTGATCCATTGCCGATCTCTCGAGCATCGCGCAGCGCCTCCGACGGATCCCGGGTCGTTCGTCTTCGAATCCGCCCCAGTCTCGGGTTCGAATAAGAGGAAGAGGAAGTTGGTTGCAGAAGAAGGAAGGAAGAGGAAGTGGGTTGAAGAAGATGCAAGATATTCACTCGATCGCGGGGGGGCGGATGTTCGGAGCCTCAGCCGCCGCTGCCGTCGGAGACCGGAGGCTGCGGCCGCACGGCGGGCATCACCACCAACACGGCCACCACCAGAACCACCAGGCGCTGAAGTGCCCCCGCTGCGACTCGCTCAACACCAAATTCTGCTACTACAACAACTACAACCTCTCCCAGCCCCGCCACTTTTGCAAGAGCTGCCGGAGGTACTGGACCAAGGGCGGCGTCCTCCGCAACGTCCCCGTCGGCGGCGGCTGCCGGAAGTCCAAGCGCTCCTCCAAGCCCAAGTCCTCGTCCGCACCCCCGGAGCCCCCGGCGGCGGATGAGGATCCCGCGAGGGAGCGGAAATCGAGCTCCCACTCCAGCAGCGAGAGCTCCAGCCTCACCGCGACGACCACCGCCGTCGCGACGGAAGCGGTTTCGGCGCCGTCTTCGGTGTCCGACCAGTCGAGCCTGCTGAACATCAACGACTACAAGTCGATGATCTCTCAGAGCATGAACGCAGACCCTAGCGACTCCGGCTACCAGCACCCGGCCGCGGAGGTTGGGCTGTTCACCGACATGGGAAGCTTCACGAGCCTGATCACTTCCTCGGGCGACGGTCCGTTGCCCTACGGGTTCAGCGTCGTGATGACCCAACAGAATCAGGACCAGGCCCAGCAGAACCAGTGGCACCGGATCGCCGCCGGCGCCAGCGCCGGCGCCGGCGCCGGCGACGAGATGAAGATGCAGGAGATGGGCGGCGCCGGTGGGTTCATAGACCAGAACGTGCTCTTGGATCTGCCCACGTCCACGTCGCAGGGGAACAGACCGGGAAGCAGCGGCGGCGGAGGAGGTTTCGGGCCGCTGGATTGGCAACCGAGCGGCGATCAGGGCCTGTTCGATCTCCCCAGCGCCGTCGATCACGCTTACTGGAGTCAGAGTCACTGGAGTACGGACGGAGACCAAGACCCACCAGGCCTGTATCTCCCCTAGAATCTCTCTCTCCCTCTCTCATTGCCTTAACATCCCCCCCCAAAAAAAAAAAAAAAAGGAGGACGACGAAAAGAAAAGGCCTTTTTAAAAAAATATAACAAATAAACGAAAAAACGTCATATCGAATTATATTTCCAGTCTTGACTTTTGTAAATTTTTGCTTGTGATTTTCTTGGTTTTCTTCCCCCCCCCCTTTTTTTTTCATGGGTTTGTTCTTGATGTTTCCTGTGCAGCTGCGAGCTAACGTTCCCTTGCCCATTTCTCTGGCTTGCATTTTCCTTTTTTTTTTTTTTATTTTCCCTGATTTTTTTTGGGGTTTTTTTTTTATTTATTTATGTAAGCGAAACTTAAATTATTGGTGGAGATATAGACGGGATTATAGAGTGGGTTTTTGCTGCGCTCGTGCCTCGTTTCGGTAACTCATTGAAACCAATTTGCATGCGCACTTGAGAGCGCGCCACGTGACCGCCGTTTCGACCAGCGCCGATGATGATAACGACGTCGATCGCTTGCGGGGGAGGAGGATCGTACGGACCAGATTTCGGGGGGCGGGGGCGTCGGTTGGGCGGGTGGGGCCCCTCGAGGCCGGTGGGGGGGGGGGCGGGCAAGTGACGCGGTTATGGCCTCCACGTGGCGATGGCGACGGGACTTTGGGGAGTGGAGGACGCGTGGGGCACCGTGAGTGGTCGGGTGGCGGAGTGGTCGGTTTGTCCCGACCCACGCTGCGCTCTCGCCCCACTGAAGCCCCCAACATTTTCAGTGCTGGGGACAGCAAATTTGCATGCGTTTTCATAAGCAAATTACATACGACATATGTTGCGAGACAAGAAGTACGAGAATCCGTTCTTTTTTTTTTTTTTCTTTGGATGATAAAGCTTATGATTTTTCTGCGCGATTAAATTCTTCGTGCTTCGTGAAAAAAATGTCTCGATACGCGAGGTGGCGGTCGTGGCGTGGCAACATCAGAGTGAGGGGGCGAGCGTTGTGGATTCGGGCTCGGATGTGATCTTTGTGACGATACCCCGGGTCATGATTCTCGACTTATGCAGTGGAGGTGTTCATGGTGTGGGTGAGCATTGGTTTTGAGATATAATAGGGAATCGAATAATCGGAATGGTGGGAACCGATCCGATTTCAAATTTTAAGGTTTCAAAAACTGAAAATTTAAAACTTGGAACAAGCCTTCGTGATTATTTTGTTCAATGTCTCCACTCGATCTTGCAATGTTCTAGTGTGTAATATGAAATCACTTTGAGCTTCACATTTATGATTGAGATTTTTACTTTGTTAATGTTTCATAATTTCGGCGTGTCTAAATATGAATTGTAGTCAGTGGATTGTAATATTAAATGAAAGTTATTAGAGATGATGATTCACTGTACTCGTTTAATCAAGAATATATGTGAAATTAAGATAAAACTTTTTGGATTTTAAGAATTGAAGAATCGATTTCGACGAGTAAGTTTTCGATTTTAATGAAAGCTGGACCAATTCTGGAACCGTCCACTTCTCATTCATGGTAGGGCGGGTGAGAATGGGCAGCATGACGAGCCGATCACAATTATGTACGTCGGGCTTAGGTCGGCAGGGCAGGCGAAATATCTTCACTTGCGCATGAGCCCTGGGGAGGGCGTCGCGGGGGGGATGGGGACGGATCGGATGACGTGGAGGGGGCCAGGTGGGGCCCACGTTAGGTGTGTGGGTGGTTGCTGACTGGTGGGGCCGGCCACGTGCAGCGGAGGGAAGAGTGGGGGGCGGTGTACGTGCAAGACGGATTTGGCGCTTTTGGCGTGGGGGTCGTGGGGGCGGCGAGGATGTGTGGATTTGAGATCCTCCCCGCCACCACGTCGGTTCATCCGCCCCCTCGCCCAAAAAAAAAAAAAAAAAAAGAAAAAAATCTAGTTGGGATTCTCATGTACGTATCGAATTCGAACAACTGCCTACATCGTTAGCGAGCTTTGTAATTCATGCGCGTCATCGCATCACGCGGCCGATCTTTCATGACGAATCTCTCGATCGGAACTGTCGACCATACGGTTCATCACGCGCCGGGGCTTGCGCAGGCCGGGGGCCGGGGGTGTCCCCTTCGCCTCTCTACGCACGCAACCTCTTGGTAAGGGCGGGCGACCCATCGCCATTAATGTCTGTTCCTATCAACCACGTCGCCCGTAGCCCCATCATCCTACGGCAAAACATGCCTTGAATGAACTAGAAAAGCTAGCTGACGGCCAGAAAAACCTAACCCACGTTACCTTGGAAGGGCAAGGAGGGGGAATTAAATTTTGGGACCGGAACATGTTAAACCTCAAGGAGTGGTCCAAGGAATGGTTTGTCAGAGCGATGATGCAGCAGCATCGGCCACCCCTCTCAGAAATTCCTGCAAGGTGTTTGATCGTGACCCGCCATTACTAGGGCTTTGCCTAATTTGCAGGGGCTAATTCGATCTTGGGTTTGCTTCTTTTTTTCCACCTAACGTGCTTGACAATGGAGGATCAGGGGTGTCCTTGATGATGGAATTGATGGCACGGTTGAAAGTGCGCTCTGATGTGGTGACTAGTCCCCCGCCACCCCTTTGATCTCCATGAAAATTCCAGATGGGGATGATACGAGGGCGCGCGCTGAGGCGGAACCTGCGACCAAGCGACCGATCTATTGAGACGTAGTTGTGTTCTTTCTGCGTGATTGTGATCGACGAGTTACCTTAACTTTGCCTGTCGATGAACGGATTCATCTTCGTTCTGTTCAAATGCCGCGCCATCCGCAACGATCATGGAGCTCCGTCGTTTAGACGAAGTCCCTCTGTCGACAAAGGACAATCGGTTTCGGCTGACCGTTGGTGAAGGCCATTAGCTTCATTAGTCTTTACCAAAGTCACCAGATGCATAGGAACTTTTGTATCACAGTATTTCGGCGAAAGCAAGACCAACAAGCAAAATACAATTGACCAACAACGTCAATGCTCCCAGAAGTATATGATATATGACTGTAGTTGAGTCTCTCACTGCACACATGAAGAATAATAATGCAATTTGTGGTGCGGTGACTATTTCGCGATTTCGTGAGCAATCTCATCGTCCGGATCGCATCGGCCTATGAACTTTGGTTTGCAGCAGGCGAAGAGTGTCCACCACGGCCTGTTCCGCTGCTCCTGCGATCTTGTCCGGTCGGCTTTTGCCATCTTTAGTGGGCTGCCGTTCCATTCGAAGGGTAATCTGTTCATGCGCGAAAGACTCAATTTGATAATCCTCTTGGTATTGTATAGGATGTGTTGGGAGGGAATTGAAGCTTACAATGGAAATGAAAAGGACCTGGAGCTGGTTGTACTGCTATTTGATTTCGAGCGGAGGGAGATGCTACGCAAATACGGTGCCGTATCTGACTCCCTGGGAGGAGTTGCGATTGGACTAGCAGCAGAGAAATAGGCATCGCCGCAAACCTGTTTCGTTACGAGTATTTGACCTGATTCCGTTCCGGTTTCTGACATCACGCTTCCGAGCGTCAGCTTACTCTCCACTTCAAAAGCATTTGCAAATTCCAAGCTCCCAGGACACTCTTGTCTTTGGTTTTTGTCGGGAGGAACATCGGGCTCGATTGCTGCCGCCGTATATGATGCTGAAGAATTTGGCGTTGCTGATGTCTGGCCTGGAATCTGTTACATCAGACGATACCATTTAAATTACCGCGAATAAGATGGTGTGCGGCATGCCTGTGCGTTCAGTATTCACAGAACCCTTCCTGGTTTATGTTTTCTAAGCATCGACATGCCGAGTGGAAGATGAATATTATGAAATTCAATGAGAAGCCAGCATGTTCTTACATGTCCGTGTATCGGCGGCATTTCAGGTGAAGTATTCTCAGCTGGGATCTCGTCTTTCGCAGGAACATCTGCTTTCTTCTCCGTCGCAACCTGTGCAGGACTGCGTATCTCTGTTCGTTCCTTGGCGGAGCACTTGCTTTGCCTTGGATTTTAAGACATACGAACTAGAAGTCTCTGTCCATAGAGCATGTCTAGCCACTTCGCTCCCGCTGCCCGCATCTGAGTCAAGTATGCATGAAATGGCGTTGTGGTCGAGTTCACAACCTCGCACCTCGCTCTTCCCGTGAGAAGGTTGTCGCTCACCAGGAGCGCTTGTTTCTTGCAAGAATGCGACTAGCTCTGGGAGCCCCAGGTCTATAGTGGACTGGTTATGTACTTCCTTGCACCATTTTGTGTTGGCACAAACTGCAGCATGCTTCACTAAGTTGTCTGTCTCATCAAATTTTCTACTTACACCGAGTCTATTGCCGGCAGAACGATGCAAGAGCACCCCGTGACGTTGGCTTTCTAAGTCGAGAACAAAGGGATGCATGTCCTCGTAGCCCTGTTCCTTCAACTTCCTCATCCTGCAAGAACTTTGAGGTTGACAAGCTAGCGATTGGTCGGCGGAAAATAAGTTATCTGTTCCGGGATTTATGTCTAAACCTGTAGGAAACACAAAGTGGACAGAGTAAGCGTCAAAACCCCTGAAAGGGCTTTTCCTTGTAACTATGTTCATTGTTGCTGCAGAACTTGCACAAATTCAAAACCAATATTCTTCCTCATTCTTTACGGATCGAATTCTACACCTCGCAGTAAATGTCATGACGCAGGATGATGTATTTTCTACCGTTCTTACACCAGTAAAGAAGATAAGAGTTGATGGAGTAGCGGCATACAACATATACTCTTGCAAACAGACTAGTTCTGTAATGCAGTATAATGTAGACTTCTATTGGTATTGCATAGATATACCCGTTGATCGACCTAACCATCGACTTGAGCCGAGCTTCATAAATTTCTTCGAGGATTAACGAATATATTGAGCAATACACGCAAACAAACTGGAGGGCAATGCAGAGAGGCAGAACCTTATTCTGCAATTGTCTTCAGAGGCCTAAGTACCAACCTGTTGCATCCTGAGGATGCGAAACGGAACTCAGGCCAAGCCTACCCGCTTTGCAACCTTTCAAAGATTGAATGTCAAATGAACAAGGATAAAAAGCGACGTATCCTTGAAGTGTCAATGTCAAAGAAGATGATAGAGCGAAACTGCACCGGGCATAAAATCAGCATGAGAATCCCTTCGGCATCTGTTGTCCATCTGGTTAGCGCTAGTTAAACCGGCATGAGAGGACCAGATCCTTGCAATGCCGTAATATCAAGACCTTTTCTTTCCCTTTCCATCACCGATTTTCGTTCTTTTCTCGTCTTTCGGCATGAACTAACAAAGATAAGGCCACTGTCATGAAGCAGAAGCGTCTCTTCTACTCTCGGAATAGACGTCACCCATTGGGAAATATGTACTCACAGTAACGAATAGCACATGACCCTTCAAGCAGTTGGGCTCTTGCTAGATACATGACCATTTCCAGGAATGCAGTTGATTTGCATGACCACCTAGCAAAGAGACAATGGAGACGTACAGAGTTCGAAGGACCGCCGATCAAAACCGCTCAGTGAATCCGAAGATGTTTATTCTGTCTCAGACGAAAGCGGAAACAGAAAATAGCTACAATGAAGAACCCGAAATGCACATAACAAGCAAACCAGAAAAAATAAAATGCGGCAATAGTTTGTCATCTCTATCTTACCATAGGAGAATACAGAAGAACATGGAGCACACAAGACACCGGCATAATCAGCTCAGCAACTTACCCAGATTACTCCAATTCTGTCCGCAGGCCTCCGGCCTCAATCTGAAAAAAAGTTGGGGAAGGGCAAGAAGTTGAGCGACGGAACGAAAGACGACGGGGAACGAGTTGTGGAGAATGGAGGAAAACAGTTTAGGTGATTTGAAATGGCGACCCAAATGTTTCCGGTCGAAGATTCGGATCACATGACCGGCTCTTTCTATCCTAATCATCGGCAAAATCAGCTGAAACATCTTCAAATACTCTTGTGGACACAGTTCTTTCTTTTCCCCTATTACTGCAGCTGGTTTCTCATAAAAGCTCATGAAACTTGACTGGCTCTTCTGGGTGCATTGCTCTAGAGCAGAGTTGTTACAGATTTGATTGTAATAGAGGTCCCTCAAGAAAACCCTCCGGTTTACCGCAAACTTAATTATTTCGACCGCTGAAAATTCCCAAACTAGCATAAATATGACAAATTTACTTTCTGTTAGATTCCGTTAAATTGGATTTATACCACAAAAAACCTCAAATTGATACACCTTTTATGAATAGAAGGTAAAAATCTTAAATGTATACATCCGAGAATTATCATGTGTCATCCAACTTAACAATTTGGAGATATAATTTTACGGAAACTAACGGAAGGTAAATTTGTCACATGTATACCGATTTGAGGTAAATTTGTCAAATGTGTATCGGTTGTAGGGTTTTTGGTGGCCAAAAAAAAAAAAGTTCGGAATAAATTTGTCACAAGAATACCAGCTTGGGATTTTTTGTGGTATTAACCCATTTAATTGCATTCCCGTTGCCGAGCAGGGCTCTTCAATGATAAGTTCAGATTGAGCTATCCAATGCCAGTTCATTAGCCTTCCAGTACAGCATGATGATCAATTAGAAAGTGGGCTATAAAGAAACGAAACAGAGGAACCGGAAAGGAGGACCAGCTTCATTGATGCTAAAAGCAGAGACGCCCTGCTTTTTTCAAATGGGTCGTGGGCATATGTCAACTAGAAGTGCAAGCCAGGATTAATTTTCTTGGATCAGTGTTTGATCAATACCAGAGAAGTTTTGTGACCGTGCAGACTAAAGTCTGTCTTCTGTCCCTTCTCATTTAGTCTCTCTCTTGGGAAAAGTATCACAACAAGTCCGAGACATATTGCATCGGTATAAACTCAATCCTAAACGTTTCAATTGGTTCAATCTAGTTCTAAACCTCTTCACATTAGTGACAATTTAGTCCACCTGGCCAATTTAGGTTGGAAATCGTTGATGTGGATTCCGGCTGTTCTATGTGGCACGGCCGATGCTACCTTGAACTTTGTCTTTAATTTAAATATTCATATTTATTTTTTTAATTTTTTTTTTATTTCCTTTCTCTTTTTGCCAATGGCTAGTTGCCGGACACCAGCAAGGGTCGGTCTCATCGGGCCGTGCCTAGGCAAGGGTGAGTGCTAGGAGGCCGACCCTCATTTGTCACCGGCCACCAGCAAAAATAAAAGGGAAGGACAAAAGAAAGGAAAAAAAAATGTAAACAAAAAAAAATTCATGTCGGCGCCAATCATGCCTCGAAGGACGGACGACATTCACATCAGCAATTTCTGACCTAAATTGGCCGGATGGATTGAATTGGTACCAATGTAAATAAATTTTAAAATTTAAATTTGCCTAGGTAAAAGGTGAACGACTGAATTGATATCAAATTAACAATACAACATGTTTACGACTTTTCTTGGGTGCTTTTCCCTCACTCTCTTCATTCCATCACTCTTTCTATGGGCTTCCTTCTCGTTAGTTCTTTGTCTTGCATATTCGAGAATTCAGAGTCCATTCACATTTGGGCTTCAGCTTGCCTTGATACGGCATTCGACTGGCTTGAAGCGGGTGAAATGAATCCCATGAAGCCCCCATTCAATGGCGCATGCATCGGGTCCGGTTTAATCCGGAAACTGGACCGAACCAGCTTTGACCGGCCCGATTCAAGGCCGGTTCCGGGGAGCTCAGGTTCGGTTCCCGGTTTCAAGACCGGAACCGCCGGTTCTACTCAAGAAACAGCTTAATCCGGTATCAAATTGGCTCAACTAGTCTTGCTCCCGTGTTAAACTGGCTCCGAACCATTTTTAAACCCTTTTTTCAGGGAAGAATAAAAAAAAGGAAAGCACTATTGCATTCATAGAAAAACAGACCTGTCTTCAAATGTAGAAACAACGACATAACTACTTGACCAAAATATGTTTTCGTAGTGAAATTGTGCAACTTTCGTATTCTGTTAAAAAAAAAAAAATCATTTCTTACGAAACGAAAAATGGACTGCTTGCCGGTTCCAAAATTTTGGAATCGCGGGAGTCACGGGATTGGTTCCCTGTACTAGATTGGGACATAATCCATCCGGGAATCGATCACATCTACCTGTTACCATACTTTTTTACTCGATGCGACCATAATTTCTCTCAACACTCGAAATGACCATGACTTATTGACAATAAGTTCTATTATCGAGCTAGTAACTCCTGGAGTAACCATCACAGGTTCATTGAAAAAGAATAATTATTGAAAATATAACGTTCGATTTCGAAATACTATGGAGAGCTAGAGAGACATTAAGACATAGCTTTGCTCGAGATTTCAGTGTAACCCTTGCTTGGATAAGTTCGTACGGTAACAAGTATATCTAATCCTCAGTTGAATCTCCTAATTCCGAGTAAAAAACCTTAAGTAAAGGAAATTTGGAAAAACAAAAGCCTCAAAATCTGCAGCACTGAAAGCGGACTCGTGGAACTCTTTGCTTCTTCGAGTACGGCAATCCCTCCCCCTCTGGCTTTGGCATTTGCACTGGACTTCCCGTCCACTCCCACCTCAATCTGCAAAATTATTTCAAGATCAAACACTTCATTTACGCAAATGTTCGCGGGTTGTTCCATCCGAGGACTAGGTCAGATCGACCAGGCGCTGTCGCAAATGGTCGAGTCTTACATGGGGAAGGAGAAAGAGCCGCGGCCGCTGCCGTCTGATTTAATAGAATCCGTCCGTTCCGTCGTCTCCTTTCTGATGTCGCTTCCATCTTTCTTGTCCTAATGAGTTTATTTAGAGGAGGAAGGAAAACGAGTGAGCTCTTGTACTTGTACTTGCAGTATGATAACATTAGCACGTAGGGTTCCTATCTTTATGATGATTTTTAGAAGATCGAGAGTTCGTCAACTTCTAGGGTTTATGAACTCGACCTTCTTATTCGTGCTTTCGCATTCCACGCCGCCTCTCGATCCGCTGCCTTCGTCTTTAGACCGAGTATTGTTGACGACTTCATTCCTTAATGCTTCCATCTTGCTGTGACCAAGCTGCATTCGGGAAGATCGAGAGTAAATAAGATCGATATCAGACCACTTCCCTAGTGCAAAAATTCGAAAGACTTAGATCTCTCGCGACGTACGTGTTCTATCTGCATGACACGGGCAACAATGGAACGATTTTCATGTCATCGGCGATTGCCAAATATCGTGTGAGCGACATCAATTATCGTAACTTAAACTTTTGGAATAAACTTGGATGGGGGTGATGTACCGACCTCTGGCCGGTTGACGGGCCTTGGAGCAGTCGAAGTCGCGCCATCGACCTGAGCCGACGACTTGCTGTGGTGGTTATCCTTGACCACGTCGAACGCGCCGTCGTCTCTGAAACAGAACACTATGTAGTCTTCATCCTCAGGAAGGACTTTCCAGCTAGTCGTCTTGGTCATCGCCGCCGCACCATCACCTCTGATCTTGGCCACAGCATCGCACGATCTCTTCTTCATGGTCGTATTGCATCTGCTCTCGTCTCTCTGATCAACACCCATGTCCTTCTTCTTCTTCTTCTTCTTCTTCTTCTTCGTCTTAGAAAAACGAGAGGAAATTTCTGTAAGTCCAAACCATGAAAGCTTCATGATCATATATAGTGGCCCAGTGTTGTCGGTCTTGCATGCGATCTCGCAAGTCTCGTGACTCTCATCATCCATGGATTGGACTACTGAACGGTCCGTTGGCTTTGCGTTTCTGGGTAGAATCTCTTTGAATGATGATGGCGATGTGGAGAGAGAGAGAGAGAGAGAGAGAGAGAGAGAGAGAGAGAGAGAGAATAACGGGGATGGGATTAAATGACGGCGAGAGGGAAATGCGCAGATTTTGAATTTCGAAAATAATATGGAGAAATGAATCAGAGGAATTTGCATGGGATTCGGATCGTATTTATTGCTTTTATTGTACTAAAAGCAAGAAAAAAAAAAGGAATAAACAGTGGACGATGAACGCTTCTAACGACGGTTGCATAATCCCATGTCTCATGAACCGAGGTTCCATGCTTCGTGCATACGCACGTAGGATTGTGCATCGTTCTGGTCCGACCAGGGAACTAGACTGAACTGGCTAGATCTGGTTGGTTCTCGGGCGACCTGTCCGATTCCCGTTTCAACATAAGGAACCGGGCTGGATCGGATTGAGGGACCGGTTGACTAAGATAATTGACTTTTTTTTTCCTTATCCTAAAGCAAACTCTAGTTAAAAAATTATTTTTCTATTAACGTCGAGAAACTCCTACTTGTAGGGAATAGAAGAAAAAAAAAAAGAAATAGAAGAAATCATCGGCTCCGGGATTGACCTTGGAATGGGACGGACCTAGCCGGTCGGTCCAATCCGGTTCGAGGACCGAGTAGGCCGATTCCCAATCCCACAAACTGAGAACTGACCCTGCCCGGTTAGGTTACAAGTTTTAGAGCGAGAATCAACCCGGCTTGAAGCTGACCAACATTGCATACGAGTCAGCTACGTATCGTCGCTTGAATGGGATGATTCGCCAAAAGTACTTTCGGATGACTGAACTCGAGATAAAATCGAAGATCCGATTGACTTTTCTCGAGATGCTAAAACTTAATTGTCTCCGAACCGTCAACTTTCGCCCATGCGCATCTTCTTGGCTACGTGCATAAAAGGGACATGCGCAAATTGAAAATTCACCTTTCATTTTGAAATTGGATCATTTTGGGCCTGAGAGCGGAGAGAGGTCCACAGTCCGACGGAGAGGAGACCAGCTGGCCCACAAAATAGTGAACTTGGATCGGCCCATAAATCCCCGTTCTATTACCGGTTTGACCGGGTCCCATTGCTCTTGTCTGAACCGTCGGGAGGATGAACCAGTCAAAAACGGTTCAACCGGCCCAATAGGTGCCGTTCGATCACATCATGGTGTTAAATCGAATGAACGATGTACAAGGCGAAGGTCCAATCCCTAGGTCGGACCGTTGGACGTGGATTCCGAACAAGTGATCTTAAAATGTATTAAGACATCTCGATTTGGTGAAAGAACATACCAACAGGTCACATCGCACTAGATCAACCGTTTCGTGCTCTTCGTGATATCGATAGGCCGGTTCAATTGGTCGAACAAGCTGAATCGAGGATAGCCCGCTCGTCCAGTGTGGTCATCGATACGATTTTAAAACTTTATTTCTCGCGTCGGCGCATGAGAAAATGTTTTGTTAACAGATCATTAATAAAGGAAAACAACCCCCTTCTCACCTAACTATCCGAATGGAATCTGCTCCCATTTGAATCAGAACAAGAGAAAAGGACATGAGGAAATGTTCGTGACAAGCTCTTCCATCTATGCCGACTTTAAACAAAGAGTCCTCAAGTTGCACATTTGTGCGTGGCAAAGCCTTTGTTTATGCCATCCGAGAAGGACATGGCAAAAGGTTAATACCAAGTCTTTTTTGTTTTTCTTTTCTACTAAATTAGTAGGGTACAGACATTGAGACCGGATTACCCGAAATCATGTCAAACGACCCCGCAAATCCCATTAGTCGGTTAATTTCAGACCTTTCGCTTATTCATGTGTCTCCGACTCGGAGCATTTGCGCGCTAGCGATGGGATCTGAACGGATGACTTTCGATTTTCCGAACTGAAAATCCTGAATGTTCGACCAATTGCGGGCACATTGAAGAACGTTCCTTTTTTTTTTTTTTTTGGGTGGTCTTGCTTTCATGGAAAATGAAGTTTTGGCTTGCCGATCATGATAACTTACAAAAAATATATTTTTCTCACGTGGGAATCTGTGTTTTTCTTTTACGGGAAATTCAAGCATGGGATAAATCCACAAGCACCAGTGGACACAGACGAGTTTGCTTTAATCCAATGGCTTAATTCTCACAAAAAAAAAAAAAAATCAACTTTACGTTCGGTCTCAATTCTATCCTAATTTTTTGTCATCTTAAAAAATTTCGACTTTCACTCCAGTCTCAAATATGTCAATGCATCCAAAAATCGTAACTAGTTTCTTCAAAATTATGAGCATAAGGACAATTAGAATTTCATTATTAGAACTCGTGTAATAATAAAAACCCTCACCTTCGCATAGAACAACTAGGGGTGTCAAAACTAAATTGAACCGTGAATCAAACTAAACTGAAAATTTCGTGCATTTCAGTCGAGGTAATTGAAAAATAACAATTCTTTTTTCTAATTTGGTTAATTTTGATTTGGTTAACCAAAACGAATTAAAAATCTTTAAATAACTATTCTTCTTTTTTTATCCTTTTTCTTTCTTTTATTTTATTTTCTTTTATTTAGGGCAAAGGGCCGGCTGCCGAGGGCTAGCGAGGGCTTCGTGGCCCTCGCCCAGGGGCCGGCGACCTTGTCTCGGCCCGGTGGCCGGGCTTCGCCGTATTTGAACAAAAAATGCAAAATGCAAAGAAAAGAAAAAAGAAAAATAAAAAATCGAACCGAACCGAACTGGATTTTCAATTTAGTTCATATTCGGCTCAGGGCGAGATTTGGTTTAGTTCAAGTTTACACCTTAATGGTTCAGTTCGATTCGATTTTTTTGAAAAACCAAACTAAATTGAACCATTGACACCCCTAAGATCAACAACAACAACCATCTTATGTGGATTAGCTTGAGGAAACCAGTGTCGATTTTTTGATGCGGAAGCAGGTTCGGGACAAGAGTGAAAGTAGTTTTTTTTTTTAGAAAAAAAAAAAGAGGCTCAAGGACAAAATTGAATTCGAACTTAAAGTTGAAATTAACCCTTATTCCGTACGTTCTCAAATTTAAATTTGCTTCATGAAAGTTGGGGCCATTTCGTGGTTGAACATATTAAAGAGGCTACAAGCTCAGTTATAATTATAAGTGATTTTCATTCGCTTTGCCTTTTAATTCAAGTTATCAAATACCATAATAAAAAAAAGAAGAAGGGAAAAATGGCCTCGTCCCCATCGTTTTCGTTCCTTGTAAGCAAACAAGACCTAAAATAGAAAACTAAAATCATTCCATGAAAACAATTTGTACGTCATTTCGTATAAGAACAATACAATGCAAATGCAATCTTAAACACATAAGCCATATTTCAATACCTAGGGCCCGTTAACTGTTTCCGGATAATAATTCTCCGATTATCCGGCATTTGAATGAGAAAACGTTATCTAAAAATTTGAAAAATTTGAAAATTTGAAGGAAAGTATTTTCTTATTTGGCCAATATTAATTAAATTGGCAAAAATATTGATGACATTTAGATGCTACCTTTGAATGTGAATGTCTTAATTGGCAAACCTATGACATGGTGCCGGCGTTGACATTGACAAATTCAACAAATTTTAACAATTATTTTTAATTTTTAATTTTTTCCCTTTTCTTTTGTTTTCTTTTATAAAATCTTTAAATGAGGCCGGCAACTCTAGCAAGCGCATCGTGGCCCTTGTTGGCCACTGGACAAGGGGTTGGGCCAAGCCCTCACGGTGGCTAGTGAGGGCGTTGCAATTGTCATCCAGATCCGGCAAGGTAGCCCTCACTTGCGGCCGGCGATTGCCGAGGCTACAAACTGGTAGAGGAAAATAAGAGAAAAGAAAAAAATTCAGAAAAATTACAAAAATTATCCACGTCAACACCGGTGATGCTACGTAGGACGGCCGACGTCTATGAAAAATAGATTCTTTATATCTGTTACTTTTCCGTCATTCAAATGCCGGAAAGTTAGAAAATAATTTCCGAAAATAATCGACTTTCAAACAAACGGATCCTCGTAAGGAAAGTATGTCGTACCGATCAATTGATCGAGGGACTGGCTGCTGGAATCGCGATGGCTGTCGCTGGTGCGTGGAATGAACATCTCTCTCTCTCTCTTTCACTCGCACGTACTCACATACATATTATGCGCTATGATTTGTCACATCCTCCCCTATCATGATTCTTTGTTGTTATCTTTGTATTAGAGAAGAGGCATGCGGTAGTTCTTGCCATATTCAGAACTTAAAATAATTGTAGGAAACAATGAATTGAATTTGTTTCTTGCAACAATTTAAACTTTAAAATAATTGATTGCACACTTCACTTCAAATTTAATACGGCATCGTTTCACTACAAATTTGCCGAACTATATAAGCAAATGCCTTGACTGGACACTCTTTGTAACGGCCCATTTTCAGCCCGTTTTATCCTTGGCAGAAAATTCTTCCTAAGTCAAATCTCATCAGACCCTATTCGACATTAAATTCTGCCAAATGCCACAGTTGATAAATGAACTTTACATACATACATACATACATACATACATACATACATACATACATACTCGCCATCATTCAATTTATTGTCATTGAGGTTGCTTTATTCTTATGTATAGTAGCTCATCAAATGCATACGTTGTAGATAGAGTCTAATTTCGAGCCAAGCCTCAAACTTAATCATTCAGTAAATGGATAATCTTCGTATCTCATTCTACGGTCTTGAACCTGGACTTGAGCTCCACGGCTTGGGCCACAGTTTGCATATAGGATTTGTTTAGCAAGATCCATGCAATCATCTCAATCGGGTTTTGTCAATGCTCCGTTGCATGCTTCATGGCCGTAGCAAGAACCATGGTTAGTGTAGTTATTGTAAGCGTTTTCTGATGTATGCAAAGCATTTAGTGTCCGAAAACAATCCAAAGGTCGTCGGAATATAGGTTGATCTCACTACTATACGCCTTTGACTTCGTATTTTAGACACCAATTTATCATTATAACCGCACTTGACAATAGTGCAAGAACAATTCAACCAAAAAGACAGGAGTGGTTTCACAATATGTGGAGATATTGTATTCATGGTTGGACCATTTACACCTTCACTTTCCGGTTACGTTTGTTTTTTCTCCATTCTTTGTTGCCTCTCTCTCTATTCTTTAGAGCAATATTTTTATAGAAGAATGGAGAATGGAAAATAGAGTTGAAAATTTTATTTTGATGAATGGGGAACGAAGCTTTTATAATTTATGTGTTATCTTATGTGTTTGAACTTTTTATTGTTTATAATTGTATATGGCTACATGTTTGAACTTTTCATCATTCATAATTGTAAGTGACCACCTATTTGGCGGATAGGGATTTATGTTGATCATCTTTTACGTTGAGTTGTTTTGCTACTCTTTTTAGTTTGATCATCTTTTACGTTGAGTTGTTTTGCTACTCTTTTTATTTTGCTTTAAAAAATGAAATCAAAAAAAGGAAAAAAAAAAAAAAGTTCACGGATAGACCCTAAAACCATATTGAAAAAATTGGTTGGGTTCTAGAATCAATTCTTAAAAAACAAGGTAGGCTTCGGGTTCCAAAAATTGAGAACCGATTATAACATAGTAGGTTCTAGACGTAGAACCTAGCCACCATGGAACCGATCGCTCTTGGTATGCATACAAATTAACCCATCCTCACCGTTCAATAATGTTCACTTCTTGTGCACAAGTCTCATATGAGGAAGAACTAAGTCAATTCCATTTCATGATGACCGTGTTTCGATGCCAACCGTGTCACCCAGTTGAGCCTTTTTCCCAGACATGGCTTTCTTTTGATGCCAATCGCACAATCCTTGTCCAGTATTGTTCGCATCGCTCAATTACTGTTTCGTATGCCACCTGCATCGACTGCTTTCTGTTTCCCCTCCGATGTTCGACTTTTTCGCTGCTCATTTTGAGAAGTCACCACTACCACCAGACTTGTTGCCCTCAGACGAGCAAGAACCTAAAGTTTCACCACAAACATACGTCAAACACCACCCCACCGTAGATCCACCAAGCCGACGTCATTAGAGGAACAAGTTTTCATGGTACTTTGACATTGATTTCAAATTCGAATTGACTCTTTTGAAATCATCTTGAGCTTGAGGGGATGTTACCGATATTATAATATTTACTAGATTCTTTATATTTTTTTAGATCATGCATATACCTCTTTCCATTGTGGATATCTGTGATTAATTATATTTGGCATTATACTTATCTATTTATCTTATATATTAATCTAATGAAGCCTATAAATAGACTTCTTCTTCAAGATTGGAATATACATTAAAATTCTTTATTTCTCTCTTCCGCATTATTATTCTCAACTCATGTGACAAGAGGAAGAGAAAGGAAACATATTTAATAAGAAATATTCATTTTAATACCACAAAAAACGTCAAACTCATACACCCATGTCACCTATACCCCCAAACTAATTTTTGTGTTAGGAAAAATTCCTAAACTGATACACTCATGTCACACTTTTCCCCAAATGGTGCCACATTTACAATGTAATTTTTTGGGATAAATATAGTACGGATATGCTAATTTTGGATTTTTTCCTACACGAAAAGTATATGTAACATGGATGTACTTGTTCGGGAGTCTTTGTGACACAAAAATTAAACGTGGTAGGATGTTCGGATTTAGGGATTTTGTTGGTATTAACCCTTCAAGTGGAAAAGAACCTAAGTAGTATCGACATTGACATGTGACACACCACACTACACGATACGACACCTCGACAAGTCATTTTTAAAAAAAATAGAGAATTCCGACATGTTGGGACACATTGTATTTATCATGTACTTATAAAAACATCAACGGTGAGTTACTTCTTATTCTTCTTCCGTTAAGGATTCACGATTATGTTTTTTGGGCTAGCTGTGTATATTAATATTAGGGTAGTTGAGTATCCGACTTATTTTTGGGTCGAAAAGTATATGACTTAAGTATATATATATTTTAAATAAATTTAAATATCTCTAATTTAATGAAAATGTTTAAAATTGATCCCGTGCGTATCGTAATAGCATGTCGAGACGCTAGACTCTCATGTTGTTGGCGTGTCTTGAGCGCCGACTACGTATCGATCGCATGTCGACTAATATCAAGAGAGTGTCGGAGTGTCGGACATCACACGAAAACCTTCAGAGAGTATTGGTGTTTTCTAGAAAAGGACTACCTCATCCTAGACCGATTCAGCCAATTGAAATTGCTTTCGCAAGCAAGAAGGCGGCAAGCCTACTTACCAGGTGCTTCTTGCATATTTTAGGTCCACTCAATACTAGCTTAAACTTTTTGTCAAGATAAAGTAGTCCTATCTCGTGTTTACTCCTCTAAATCGAGATTTCTGTGGAATGTATAATGCAATCACACCTTCATACTCAATTACAATAAAGGGTCACAATGTCATTAGACTGTTTTAAGATGCTTTACGAATTACGATGTTTTTGTTCTTAACTACCGACCAATCATAGCGAGGACAAATACGGTTCTGATTTTTCTTTTATGGGAATAAAATTTTCGTTTTGTCCTTTTCTTTGGTAGGGTCGGCAAGTATCTGAGGTAGGCCCTGATCGCCTTATTGGGTCTCGGCTGTCCCTGACACACACAGGCGTTGTTGCAGAGAAGAGAGAGAGAGAGAGGCGCTGGCGGCGGCGGCGGGGAATGGGGTGGGCGATAGCACTGCACGGAGGAGCAGGGGACATCTCGCTGTCTCTGCCGCCTGAGCGCCGCCTCCCGAGGGAGGCCTGCCTCCGCCACTGCCTCCAGCTCGGCGTCGACGCTCTGAAGTCCAAGAAATCTCCCCTGGACGTTGTCGAGCTCGTGGTAATCGATTCACGCTAGGTTTCTCTGTGAGCATCACTTTTACGTGTTTCGCGATGGCATACCGAGTTCTTTTAGCTAATGGGCAGAGGAAAAAAAGAGGAAAAAAGATATATTTTTGAGCTGATTGGAGAGTTGTAGATCTCAAATGACCCATCTGCTTTCTTTTTCTTACTTTTATATTTCTTTGTTTTTAGTTTATGATGGTGTTCAAAGCAGTTTGAGTTGTCTAGTTTTAGTATGAGATCAAGATATTTGAGTTCTACTTGTACACTCTGTTTTATGTAAATCCGGTGTTCTGAACACGAGTATGGCTTGCTTCATCTTGCGCTCTAGTGTCTCTTTGAGTACAGTGAATAAACCTGGAACCAGATCGAGAACATCCTAGCCTAAAAAGGTGTTTCGCTCTTGTTGATTGGAAAATTTCTATGGAAGAATTTCAGGTCTTGCTTGAAATTAGTGCTCAAAAAACATCAGTACACAATTGAAGGAGGTTAAACAGATTTTGGTATAAGAAACAAAGAGGGAGAGCCAAAAGTTGCTGGCTTTATACCTGCCGGTGTCTTGAAAGTCTTGAGACATCTTCCCTGTAGGTTACATGATTGATGACTTGCTTGAAATGTGAACTATGCTCTTTGAATTTTTCCTATGATGCGCAGCTACAGTTTTCCTGCGTGAGCCTATTCCTTCACTAAAAATTTGGTTGTACCCTTCTTACCGTGTTCGGGGATAACCAGGTCCGTGAGTTGGAAAACAACCCTCACTTCAATGCGGGCAGAGGGTCGGTCTTAACCAGCAATGGCACTGTTGAAATGGAGGCTTGCATCATGGATGGAAACACAATGAAATGTGGAGCTGTTTCTGGGCTCACCACTGTTGTCAACGCCATATCTTTGGCACGACTAGTCATGGAACGAACTCCTCATATATACCTGGGATTTGATGGGGCAGAAGCATTTGCCAGGGAACATGTGAGTTTACCTTGAGTTACCAGGTTACTCTCCTTAAGTGGAGGAGGTTTGATCTACTCTAGCATTTCTGTACTCTGGAACTTAATTGGTGATCAGAAGACAAGGGCAGACCTTTTCTTTCTTGGCCGTGTTTCATATTTCGCTAGATGTTATTGCTCACTGATTCTACCTCTCTAATTCAATCAGGCCCTTTTAGCTTGCTAAATCAATTCTTCAAAGATATAAGGATTGTGCATCTCTTTAGCTTCCTTCCCAATTCTGTAAGCACATACACATGTTGCATCACACGATGCATTCGAACCACTGATAGAATTGCCCTTTCAGTTTTCTTGTTTTACAATTCATTGAGCTTCTAATGTTGTGTTCGGTGGAAGTTTTGATCTTTGTTGACTTCTCAAATATGCCAGGGGGTAGAAACTCTTGATGCTTCTCATTTCGTCACTCCAGAGAACATTGAAAGGCTAAAACAGGCCAAAGAAGCAAACAGAGTGCAGGTACTTCCCTCATTTGAATTTCTGTGTCTGCAAATTGGATTTCACATCTTCAATCCTTTATAAGTGCCCTATTTTCTATTGTTTACCAATAATCAACCAATTTTTAGGTTAGTGCTAATTCTCAAGAACCCAATTATTCATCACACTAACTTCGGAGAGACAGGCAAAAGAGTTAAGCTCCCGTATGCAGAGGTCAACAATTATGGGAGATGACTTCCTCCTGCTATACATTTTGTGGTGGCTGAAGCATCAGATCCTTTTAACCCCGGAACATTACAAAGCCCCTTGAAGAACTTGTTTTTCTTGCTTGTTTGGTTCAAGAATCACTAGATAACCCTAGTTGGAATTTCTTTCTGTGCTCACATATCTGTCATATAACCACAGATTGATTATACGCAACCCATGCAAAAGAATGGGAAGGACACTGCCACTGCCAATGGCGACAGCCAAATTGGTACTGTGGGATGCGTCGCTGTAGATAATGATGGAAATTTAGCTGCGGCAACTTCTACTGGAGGTTTAGTCAACAAGATGGTTGGAAGGATAGGAGACACGCCCATCATAGGGGCGGGGACGTATGCCAACAGTCTATGTGCAGTATCAGCTACGGGCACAGGTGAAGCTATAATTCGTGGAACTGTCGCGAGGGATGTGGCCGCACTCATGGAGTTCAAAGGACTCTCCCTGGAAGAAGCGGCCGCCTGCATTGTGAAAGAGAGGGTTCCGAAGGGGAATGTTGGCCTCGTCGCTGTTTCTGCAACGGGAGAAGTCACCATGCCTTTTAATACGACTGGGATGTTCCGAGCATGTGCTACCGAGGATGGGCACTCGGAAATTGCAATATGGCCTTCAATGAAAGATTGAAATGGTTTAGTTGTTTCGGGCAACATCTTATCTTCACCATGATCAAATGCTTGTGGTATATGCGGCAGTTGTAAAAGAACTGCGCTCGAAAGATTGTCCAATTTGTCAATGTTCAAGTGTCGTACCTATATACTGCCATTATGGTGGCTGTTGCGATGAAAGAGCGGCTTTCGACTGTCTTCCTCGTCCTTAAAATCCTTATTTCCTTTCGCAATAACTGAGTTTAAGTACCTTTGCAGATCTATCAGTAGCTTGATCTTTTGCATCGCCTTGCTAAAGTTTCTATCACTGTATTACTTACTTCCATCAAGTTTGATCCTTGTTTGGCCGAAAAAAGAGAAAAAAGAAAAGCTTTGATCCTGAAGTTTGAAATGTCTCAGAAAGAAGGCACTCCAGATTATCAGATTTTACTGCAAAATGAGCCTTCTGTCATTTTTGCTTAAAGTCAATATGTTTGTCAAGAGAACCACTGAGATCTCGACGCTGAGCGAGCAGCAGCCTATGGTCATCTGTAATTGCAGTCACCTATGTTGTCCAGAACAGATGACAGACTGCCGTGGTTCGATAAAGATGATCTATGAACAACTTATGAAACCAGGCATATCGCACAAACGTGATCATCCAATGGCTTCATGTAGTTACCAAATGATGGTCAGAAACCAGCATAAATATTTGCTGGAAAAAACCGAGCATAAGATGACGGAAGGGCAATGGTTCAAAATAAAAAGAAAGTCCACAATCTATATCAAATTATGTTGTCCTCCAGTGAGATCTCAGAAGATATGTCTCAGTTGATGTGCCATCTTAACCCTTTGGCCCTTCGGTCCTTCGGATCATGCATCTCACATAACATATAACTTGGACAGGAGATATGACAATAAGTTGAGCTTCAATACGCAGCAAAAGCAAGTAGAATGCCAGCATAAGTATCAGAAAACCATCATCTGTCTAACTGTTTCTCCAATAGGAACCGTCACAAAAATGCCTCCACAGGCCAGACGAGCATCGTAAGACAACCAGTAACTTTTCCATTCCCTCTTAAAAATGAGATGAGATTATTACAAAATCCGCTATTCAAAGGGGGGGAAAAAGAATATCTCTATACTTGTAGAAAGCTAACAGAAAATTCCACCAGAAAAATTTGAAGCCTCATATCTTTTAATGAATTTCACTATCTCCTCTATAAGAATAATCCTAATAATTTGACATATAATTAAGGAAAAAGAAGAAAAGAAAACCTCCTAACAACATTCAAAATTTTTCTGCTTGTAATAACCCTATGCTAGAGCTGCAGCAGCTAGGTGAAAGTGTTGGTCATTGCATGAGCCACCAACAATCAAGAGGTAGAACATTTTATGCTGTGACACAGTCCTGGAGAAACGGATGGCTTGTATTCACATACCTTTCCCACAGAAGCTTATACTTGCCAACACCCAACTTGAGCCACGGCTTCATATTGCCATTGAAGTGAATGACAGCTGCGCTCTCTATTAGACGACTATCGATGTTCATGTCATAGCCCAAACCCAGCACATGCCATCGTCGATCAAGTGGCTCTGTGAGTCCATAAAAGGCTAAAAGGCCAGGTGGAAGCGTGCCAAGCTTCCACAGTGTCCCATCTGCATTCTGCCGTAGCCAATAATGATACCAAGACGTAACATTTGCTTTCCTCCACGCAATCAGATCAAAGACATTCATTCCGAATGCCCACCCACATGCTTGAGGATCAAACTTGGTGCTTATGAGTGGATTCGAAAAATTAAGATACCTGTAGTAGCGATGAAATGCCTCCAGGCATGTCTCCACCGCTCCATTAACATTTCCATGCAATTCCAACGAAAGCAGCGGTGTCAATTCCTTCTGGACGACAACATCATCTTCAAGAAAAACCACCTTCTCCAACTGCGGGTAGATATCAGGGATGTAAAACCGGAGGTGATCTAGTAAAGATAAATACTTTTGGTTCCACATCTTTGGCTCAGCATCTGCATCCGACAGCTGTTTTACGATAGGAGCAAAAGAAGCATTCAGCCAAGTAAACTCCTCGATATTCTGCACTTCTATGGTCGCTCCTTTGAAGTCATTGCGGTGAAACCATGCCTGCATCGCTCCATAACTTATTCCATTCGTAACAATATGGAAGACAAGCTGTTGGGGATGATCAGCATTAGAGACAGTAGAATTGACAACTACAGATGTTGCCAGCAAATTATCAGAAAATATGCAGAAGTGATACAGATTGTTGTCGACAAGCCGAGGAGAATATACAGTCTCTTCTGCGAGTTTTTGCAGTGATGGGTTCCTAATCCAATTGACGGTGAGTTTGACATTTAGGCAATGGAGGCTTTTTGGTAATGCTTCCGCTGCCAGTTGTCCAAATACTGTGCTCTGAACTATAGCTGCATTTGCACGATCTTCAAGGGCTTGGATATGGGATTTCATTGTTATTATTGTGGTTGCTACATCATAGTGCGCATCTTGTGCCTTAAAAATTAGAGAAGATAGGCTTTTGATGATTGGCTCCGCCTCATCGAACGTGACAGGGTCTCCTCTCATTGCAGCTTTTGAGAGTAAGAGTTGGCAACTTCGTATTCTTGAGCTCAGTTCCCAAGCAAGGTGAAGGTTGTTGTGTTCCTTTGCTATGACGACATATGCCTTGGCAAGTGTCATTTGCTCTGCCAATTGCCGAGAAAGTGAGGTTGTGCTCACTAATTCTTCAGTAAAATTTGAAACCCGATGAGCTTCCCGTTGAGGACTTTCTCTTCTTTCCTGAGATGCATTGTCGAAATTTATACCTATATTGATTACAATGCCAACAGTCCAGCAACAGGAAAGCAATGGGAAATTTTCAATTCAGTTTTGACAGGGCATAAAAAGTGAGGAGAAGTGACCATTTTGATCCTAAGTACATCAAAATGATTATCAGCTATACTAGAAACGCCAATCTACACATTCTGGCATCGAAAGCTACGCAAAACTTAGCAGAAGAGACAACATATCTAACTCTGCCAAAGTCAACGAACCATCTCAGCAAACCACGGCAAGCATACATCTGTTACGCTCGCTCATAAATCCTCTACCTCTAAGTGCAACAATGTCAAGAAGTATGATCTAGCTAGTTTCTCAGCCACATGCCAGACAGATTAACTTCCTCATATTCCCCTGACCTTTCCTTCTCCATCTAATCCCTCTTAAAATTCTCTAGGTAGAAAGCATAGTTCAGAAGAAAAATTATCAGGACTAAAACGATCAATGCGGTCACACATGCGAGTAATTAGCTACCAGAGTTACGGTAAGAGGTTTATCTAAACGCAAGAGGAACTAATGCCAAAGGGCAGAACGTCCACAAGTTAAAAGACAAGCAATTCAACCAAGACACAGCCAATTCAAGTAACAAGGGACTGGAGATCGCAATCTGAAAATCAAATTGAATCCGCACGAGGCCCCGGTAGTGGCACCACCAATCAACTAAAATCAAATTGGTACTAGGGATTTCCCTTTAATTACCGTGGTCAACAAACGAAACAGAATCATCCACAGAGAACCCTGCAATTATACCTGCACAGGATTCACGCTCCGATCCTCATTTTGAATGTGCTGAACCACGAACAACAGCAACCCCGCGACCAAGAACAAGCCAAGAAGTGCCCAGACCCAACACCAATACTTCCTCCGCACCGGGCGCCGGAAATCGGCGGCCCGCCGCCTCATCTTACGGCCACTCCCCCCACGGTTTTACCACCGAATCAAGAATTCACGAGCACCCATTTCCCAGATTCGATCAAAGAAGCTGTCAAAAGGGTGTACTTTCTCGTGCACGCCACACGCGCGTCAAGAACCCATTGGTGCGGCGTGGCGCAGCGCCACCGATTCTTGAATCAAGAAAAAAGACGACGACGACGGCGACTGACCGCGGAGCTGAGATTGGGGAGCTCGACGTGGTGCGAAATTACGTACGAGCGATTGGCGGGTGTGTAGAGAGGATCGGAAAAGAGAAGATCTTTGAAGGGAACGGACGCTTTCGAGTTGAATTGAAAGCGATGGGGGTGGGGTCGAGGGGCGTTGGGGTCAGAAAATCAGTTCCAGTGGGAGGGAAACAGCACAAAGGGCGACGGCAAAACACGAACATGTCATGTGAAACCACGTGCCGCCAAGTCACGTTGTCTTGCTTTTAAACAAGGTTTTACAGACACATCCTAGGATTAGGGAATCCCATTATCCTTTTAACAACGAAGAGGTCCTTAAATTTGTGATTTTTCCAATCATAAAAAGGAAATTGTTATCACCCCTTGTTATGGAAAGCTACTAAAATCAGATAAAAATCTGTTTTTTGAAGAAAGCTATTGAAATGGTCAAAATCACCTCTTGATCATGGAACAATCTTGGTTCGAGGTGAGTAGTTTGAAATTATGTAAGCTAGAGCATCGGGTTACTAAGATTATGGCCGATGCCCCACTTTCTACTATTCAAAAAGGCGAGCGACCTTGAACAAGAAAGGTGGCTGAGGGCTCTTTTTTCATATACAACACAAGCCATAAATAGTCTTGATAATCGAACTCTACGACTTGTTACTAAATTACCTCCTCAATCCTTGATGTGTAAATGAGGATGCAAGAGAGGTATAGTTCTCTATTAGACAATGGATTGTGTTTTGTCACAATTTTTTTGTGGATTAGATTAGACTTGAATTCTTACCTTTTTTATATATTCCTAGATAGTGGATATGAGCCTTTGATTTTTTTTTTTTTTTTTAATTTCTTCTTCGCTTTCTAAACCGGTGGCTCGCTTTTTCTAAGTAACGAGGAAGAGGATCCACCAAGAGCCACCTTCATTAGTATTATGACACCAAGCCCTTAACATGATAAGTAGTTATAACTCGAGTCAAAAAGATATAGACATTCAACTAATGAACTTCTCATGAAGCTCATGGGAAGGTTGACCTAGTGGATAAGGCTTGGGAGTCATTCTTCCCTCTCTTCTTCAATATTTCTGCTCGTGATACGGTTAACTTTTTCTGGTTGATTAGTAGATGTGTTAATGCTTAGGCTACGTATGGAACGTTTTTGTTCCTGGAAAACATATTTGGAACATAAATATTTTTTTTGTATTTTTGCTCCTAGCTACGATTTTCGGGAATAAAAATGCGGTTGGCAAGTACAAAAAAAATATTTTTTTCATCAAAAGGACGGATTTGCAACCGGTGGTGGCGCGATGTCAACTATGCCGACTATTTCGAAGATGGTGGGCGGTGGGGGCTTGCACGGGCTCGCCCTCGAGTTGTTTCTAAAAAGTGTTCTAAAACCTAGAAATAAGTTTTCTTTGTTTCTTTTTTTGGCTTCAAAAGTGTTTCTTTTTTTTACAAGGAACACTTTTGGAACATTTTTTAACCACACGCATTTCTATTCACTTCCGGAACACTTTCGAAACAGAAATACTTTTCAGGGAGTGTTACCATACAAGCCCTTAATTACCTATTTCATATAAAAACTTACCTACAACATATAAATAAGTTGAAAAGCATTGTTCTCCACGGAAAGTTGCTAATCAACTTAATGCTGTTTTGTAACTATTAGGTGTCATTAGGAACTTCTTTGTAAAATATCAAATATATCGACTAGTTTTTGTTAGTTTTTTTCACAATGGACTAATTCCCTGGCAAAATCTTCAACTTTATGTACAACTCCAATTCTATCATAAAAAGTTTTTCGTCTAAAAAAAAAAAATCTCCAACTTTCTCTCTAATCCCAAATCCACCTATGCATCCAAGAATTGCCATTGATTTCTTTAAGATTATCAACATTATAAGACTTAGGGAGTGTTTGTTTGTGGGAAAGTATTTTTTTGAAATTAGTTTTTCGGATTTTCACTCATTTGGTTCATCGGAAAATGATTCAGTCAAAGGAAAACACTTTCCGATCAATGAAAAGTTTATGTGCAAAATCGGGAAAGTGAATTTCCCAATCTTAAAAGGTGAAAACACTTTTTGAAATTGCTCATCTTTAATTTTGATATTGTACTTTAATGTTTTAATATTATTTTATGTTCTTTTTTTCCTTTCTTTTCTTTTCTTCCTCCATTGCCGACGTTCGGATGGACCACGGTCTAGCCTCAAAGGCCGTCGGAAGAAGAAGTCACATAAGGATGAAACCCTCACCCAAGGCCGTCGAATTTGGTGACCTTGAGGCTCACCGGTGGCCTCGACCTGACCAGGTGGCCTCGAGGAACGTCGGTGGCCTCGGGTAGATCTAATGAACCTCGAGCTCACCCATGGCCGCCGACATTGCAGAAGGAAAAGGGATGGAGGCAGGAGGAAGAAGGATGATGAAGTTGCAGAAGGCAAAAGGAAGAAGAAGAAAAAAAGAAAAAAGAAGAGTAAAAATATAGAATATAATTTAAAAATTCGATTTTTTGTTGCCTAAAATAAAGTCATGAAAGTGAAATCATTTTCCAAGTGAAAATCAAACACAAAGAAAACTTTTTCCATCACATATCACCAAACAAAGGAAAACAAATTGTTTTCTTGGAAAATGATTTCCCGAAAAATCATTTTTCGAAAAACATTTTAAGTGAAACAAATGCACCCTGAGATTGTTAATGAAGATGCATGCCCTAATAAAGAATCTCTTACTAACCTCAATATTGATAATTTTGAAGAAACTAGTAAAGATTTTTGGATGTGTGGACAAGTCGAGACTAGAGTAAAAGTTGGACTTTTTTTTTTCTTAATAAAAGTAGTTCGAGGAAAAATTGGGATTGAACCTAAAATGAAGGAGTTTGTAGGAAACTGGTGCTTTCATGGTGGTATTAGAGTTAGTTTTTTGAGGAAAAAAAATTAATGAATTTCATAAGTAAATAAAAAAAATTCCTACCAACCTCTCATTACCGAGTCATCCACATTATTAGTGACTTTGTCATAATAACTCAAAAGTAAGTATCGATGTATCATGTGATCATATTAGATGACTTTCACAATGTTGAAGTACTTTTTTGTATCGCAAAAATAGGCATAGATTTATCCAATGTTAGTAAATCCCTCGCATGATAAGTACATTATCATCAATTGCTTTTCACAATAAATGGGAAAATTTTCAATCAAGGACCTAAAATATCATCATTTTTCAAAAGAATGGTTACAATGTATTTTGTTTTACTAAGGGCTTGAATAACCAAAATAACATTAAATAAATGTATGAAGTAGACATTGTTATTTTAATTAAGGATTTGACCTCGCTAGCTAGTTAAATATTGCGGCATGTCAAATGAATTTTCGTCTAAAGATAATTTTAATTTTAAATTATTTATTTATTTCATTTTTCTCATTTTTTGCTATGTTGCAGCCTACAAGGGGCTGCGGCCATCGCCCAGTGACCCTCTTCGGACATCCCGGTGGCCGATCATCGCCATTGTAGACTAGCCAGGTTGGCCTTATTAAAAGTATTAACAAAAAAATATAAGAAAAAAATAGAAAAAAATTCATACAAAATAAAGGACGTAAATGCCCATGACTAGTTGAAAGATTTGGCCAGCCAGCTATGTTAGAACATTCTTTGAGACTAATGTGATGACTTCAAGCTTTTATTTTTGAAAGGGTTAATTCAACGAAAAACCCTAAATTGGTATAAAAGTGACAAATTTACCCAAAACTATTTTTTTTCCAATGAGAAAATCCCAAACGGATACGTTTGTGATAACTTTTCACAAAAATGGTATATTAGTGATAAATTTACTCTTTGTTAGCTTTCGTTAAATTTAACCGTCAAATTACTAAGTGAGATGGCTCGTGGCTGTTTATGGGTATACCACTTTAAGGTTTTCATCCTCTGTTTATCACAAGTGTATCAATTCGGGACTTTTCGTGCTATTAACCCAATTTAACGAAGGATAAATTTGTCACAAATGTACCAATTTGGGATTTTTTGTGGCGAAAAAATTAGTTTGCGGTAAATTTATTACGGGTGTAACGGTTTAGGGTTTTTGATTGTCAAAAAAATAGTTTGGGGTAAATTTATCACAAGTGTACCGGTTGGGAGTTTTTCGTGATTAAAAAAATAGTTTGAGGTAAATTTATTACAAACGTACCAATTTGAGGTTTTTTGTGATACTAACCCTATATGAAATAATGTCCATTTTGAACTCACTCTTGAGAAAATAGTGACACTTCATACCCTTATTTAGAATTTTTCTTAATAAATGAAACTTAAATATATATATGTAATTATGTTTTTGTGGATTGCTATGAGAATCTAACATTTACTATAAAAGGAAGGTGTGTGAACGAATATGTATGGATATTTGTATAGAGTCTTTTAACATTTGCTAGCTCGTACTATTATTTATTATTATTTTTTGGATTGTTGCTTTTGGTGTATAACAAGTTTTTTGCTATTTATCAATGTATTATTTTGATGCAAAAAAAACAAAAATAGGTTGTGGATCTATGATTGAGATTGTATCATCCCTAATAGAACTGTCAAGAAGGCATTTCCGTTTAATCTAACGGCCTAGTACATTGAATGATGTGAGGGCCAACTCCTTAGCCTTTTCAAAAAAAATGAGAATTTAATTATTTTGTCGTACGGACGAATCAAGTCTGGAGGATCATTTTAGTCAAATCCGATTTCTTGGGCACTTTTTGTAAGTAATTGAAGAATGTGTCTTGCTGATCTCACTTATAAACGTGTTCAGACCCTAAATTAAAATTTTTTTTCATAACGAAACTTAAGTATTCTTATTTTAATAAAGTTTTGTCGATTGCAATGAGGATATAACATTTACATATTAAGTGGCTTGTGAGTTTATAATTTGAAAAAGATTTAAGGTGTTCGACATTAGATAAAAGTCAAATCGATTCAATAGATCAGGCTTTCTATTGAGTCGAGAACTCAATTTTTAACCGTACGAATTGACAAATATGGAGGATCGCATGCGTCAATATGATGTCCTACCACTAAAATCTTTTTTAGTAATTGAAGAATGTCTAAGCGTCTATGTATAACTAATGGTTCCGTATTTTTTTCTACACAAACAATACATTGATTTTAAAAAACCGAATCGGTGGCATATTAAATGGTTCGTGAGTTTATAATTTGCAAAAGAGTTAAGGTGTTCAAACATTAGTAAAGTCGGCATCTTACTAGATGTTGGGCTCGAGACTCGTGGTGGTAGGCTCTGAAAGCTAGCCCCTCCATGCGTAATACGTGTCCTACCTAAAATCTTGTTTGAGCTAAGCTCATGTCAATATGGTTGCATTTTCTCTAAAAAAACAATTCATTGAAAAAGAAAATTCATTAGCTTATTTCCCTTCTAGCTAAAATATATGACTAATCATGTCTTTGTCTTTGCTTGGCAAAAGACAATGCATACATAGACATTGTAAAGCAAGATGATAGTACAAAGATTATGTTTGGACTTGGCCTCTCTCACCCTAAAAGGCGGCTCAAATGATGAAAATTTTCTTTATACTTATAAATCGACCCCAACTCCTCGAGTCCGTATGTGTGGGTCCAAATTTGTTGCTAACCCGATCTCCGATACTAGTATTGGGTGTTTTTGGACATCTTTCACCCCAAAAACTATTTTAAAGGATGAAGGCTTTCATTCATATTTATAAACCAACCACCAATCTATTGCACAATCGATGTAAGATAACTCCAACAAATTTAAGGGAGAAATATATATTATTTGGAAAACATATGTAAGTCTATGTGAATTCATTAACAATTGCAACGAACCCCATGGCTTATTCTAATTCGAATAGATTATAAACGATTCGGGGCGAGTACTTATTTATTTATATTAAAGTCAAGCTAAAAGCCAAAAATTCTTGTGACGCTTGGTGGTGATCAAGTACCCACCAAGACTCTTACTCTTCCTCCTCACACCGACGGTCATGCAATTAGCATTCTCAATGCAGTACTCCACCACTCCTCCACAGCGGAGCCGCCTCCGGGACCACCGCCTCGTCAGCCACCACATCATCGACTGCTTCCTCTGGCCGATCGCCAGCAACGACACCTCCCGCCGCTTGGCCTCTTCCACTATGATTGGACCCTTGTTATTTCTCCCTTCTCTTATGACCACCTCCACTTGTACCTAAAAAAAAAGGACGGATAAGAAAATGGATGAATAATGATCTTGAGATTGAAGACGTTCAAGGCCCAAAAAGCAGATGGATCAAAGGAGGAGGATCCACCGACCCACTTCATTGACAACAAGCAAGGCAGAAATGCCCATAATGACCAAGTGAAGTCTCATCGTCCCAATTGGTACCACCATTTCAAAAACCGTACCGAGCCGACCGGATCAGCCGATTCGATCGAGTATTGGTCCAGTTCTTTCGCCGGTTCAATCTTATAGTTAGGTATTGCTTGGCAGTTCGATTCGATCTTCAATACAGTTCAAAAACATTAACCGGTCACAACCGGACTGACACCTATTCCAGCAGGCGGTGTCGCCCGAATTTCAAAACCCGAATCGGCACATTCTTGGCCTTGCTCATGGATTTTATCCGCATTGTATTCTACAAATCAGCCGCTATCTACATTGTTCTTTAACTCTTAACTAGTCAAATGAGACTCACCCCTGGCCTTCTCTTTTGGCACGTGCTCTTCATGGAATGCAAAAGCTCCCGAGCTCTCCCATCAATCTGCCTCCTGCACTCTGCAAACGAAAAACAAATTCAGATACCAAATTTCCTATAAATTTCCAAAATTTCATTTGTGACGTCATAAAAAGGAAAAGAAAGAAAGCAAACTCAATTTATTTCAATTTACCTCCTTCATGGGGCTTGGCTACGTGAAGGAGAACAATAGCGTCGTCTTGGCTTTGGACAGTTAGAGAGAGCGCCCATTCAAGAGCGCCCTTTGCTTCGGGGCTCGAGTCCACCACCACCATCACCCTGTTTCCCCCGCCGCCACTGCCGGGGCCGCCACCCGAGGAGACACCATCTTCGCCACCGCCCGAGAATCTGGGGTTCGGGGCCTCACCGTCGTCACTGCTGCTTCGAAAAGAGCTATGGTTGATCTTGAGTCCGGCGCCGCTGTCATCGACGGCACAAGCAGCGCAAAATCTCGGCCATCGGATGCGCACCTTCTTCATGTCTTCTCTTCTAGGGATCCCTTTGTTAATTAGCAGACTAGAATGTGATTTGGTTTATATAGGCTTCCACGCTTGTCTTATTGACTTTATAGAGCGTAGTGTTTCTAGGAAAGGTCTTCATTAAATAAAGAAAGGTCTTGTCTTGGTTTTGAGCTTGTCTCTTGTGTTTTCCAACGTTGTGTGGGTTTCGTCCGTTGATCGTGCTTACCATGTTCTCCAACAGATGTTGAGTTAGGTAGAATAATCGAGAGCAAGATGCCCATGAATACACACACATATAGTTTAAATGGTTCACACGTTTGGGTTTAATCATATGTCAAGAGTGCACGAATTGGTACTCACACGTTTTGGACCTAATTATTGGTACAACAATGCTTCGTTGAATAGGTCTAATTTCCTAATAAAATTCCTAACTTTAGGTCTAATCCTAATTCCGACCCCGCTCTTTTTTTTGTCTAGAAAATTTTTTAAATTTCACTTCAATCCCAAATCTAGCATGCGTCCAAAAATAGCCACCAATGCCTTCCGAATTATCAACGTCGGGGCCAATTAGAGGTCTCACTTCTTCATCAACACCCTCACATTCATATGAACCAACAACATCCTCTTGATGTGGTAATCTTGAAAAAATCAATTGCAATGTTTGGACGCATGGGTAGATTGAGAGCTAGAGCGGAAATTGGGAATTTTTTCCAAACAAAAAAAGTTCTGCGTAGATTTGAGATTAAATCTAAAGTTGTGGATTTTTTTAGGGAACTAGATGTTATTAAACCGGACAAATGATGCATTGATCCGCTAAAATCTAGATCAAACTCAAAATAGATTTACATACCTCTTCGAATTTGAATCGAACTTACATTTGAATAAATACTTCTTATGTACATTACGAATTGCGATTTGTGTTAATCCATTTTCACCTTATTGTGTATATTACTTAAGATTGCAACATTTAGCAAAAGTCCAGGATCATCGAGAGAGAGCCTCAAGTCTGAACACATCGAAAAATCCTGTTGGATCCATCGTCACTAAAAAATATAAATTAATAAATTATGTGTCAATTAAGATTATTTCTTGCTCTACGTCACATCAATTCATAACTCATATGTGATTTCCGGCGGTAAATGCGCATTGTACGAGTCTGACACCAATGAGGACTTGGATCACAATTCACACCCAGAGTCTAGTGCCTCCCTTTGGTAATTATCAATCAATTAATTACAGAAGAGAAGAGGACAAATTACAAGGACAGCACCCACCTTCTAATGTCAAACATCGTTGTTGTACTCGTAGCAGCAGACAAATCACGGGTCGTCCTATCACCAGCAGGAGTTTCCTCAATTCGTTAATAATCAAATGGATGAATTCAAGACCATTTAATCAGAAGTAGCTCCAAGTCGACTTCGTGGTTGGAGGTCCTGTTGATCTGTCACGCCCCAGACGTGTCCAATTCACTTGTTTTTTTTTTTTTGTTTGGATTAGGACACGAAGTCAAAGCATCCCCATTGATGATGAATTTCTCAACACTACGCCATATCTTGTCAATTATTGATGTTCTGATTTTTATTGTCTGCACGAAGTTATTTTGGAAGCTCTAGAGTATTTTTTGTTGTCTGGACATTTTTACCGGACAAGATGGACAAGATAAGATAGAATAAGATATAGATTGAATATTGATTGAATGTCAACAAAATGGCTCTCGCCACCGGCAAAATTTCATCTCACTCTACTTGTCGTCCTCAACCTCCTCCTCCTCGTTGCTTATGCTGGGATGAATGTTGATCGGTCAGATCTCCGAGCCCTCTTATATGTCCAAAGCTACTCGAGCATCACCATCCTGTAAAATGAACCACTAGTTCGGTCACCATCTTAACACTTGCTGCAGATAACTCGAGTGAGGCTCAGCTGCAGTTAGATGAAGGTGCGGCTGCTCATGCAAGTAGGTGTGTGAGACACGGAGGACAACAACTATTGGTCAAGATCTAGCCATGGTGCTCGAGGTCTGGTTGAGTTGAACTCAGGCAAAGTGGAACTTCATGGCCGAGATCGAGTTGAGCTTGTCACCAAGAAAAGTCTCATTGGGGGCGACCAGACAAAGCTGGGTGGGTGGCTATGAGGAAAATTATCAAAATAGCCATAACCCTATTGCAATTGTGTCGATTCAGTCATTAATCTTTGTTTTTGTCAATTGAGTCATTAACCTTTTGCATTTGTGCCAATTTAGTCCATTTGGCCAGCTAGTCTTGAAGTGGATAAATTTTAATAATAGTTTTTAAGAATTTTAATTATTAGTCCTATCGGCCCCAACAAAAAGAAAAGAAAGGAAAAGAAAACAGATAGGAAAAAAGGTTTTCAAAAATATAAAAACTATTATTAAAAATTATCAATGTCGGCACCGGTGGCGCCACCGGTGGCGCCACGTCAACACCGACGGACTAAATGGAGTGAATTGGCACAATTGCAATAGGTTTATGATTTTTTTTTAATGCAATTTTTCCTAAAATTGAGTGATGCTTGAATTATGTAACCTTTCCGTGTGGTAAAATTGAAATTTTAAGTTTGCAAAAAGACAACATGGAGTAAGAGGTTGCCGGTGACCTGTCCCTGTATCCAAAATTATCGGTGGCTATCATCTTATGGATTAGTGGATTACTGAAGCCAAGAAATAAAGGGTGATTATCACATTTTGAATCAATAACATTTCTTTAAATATAAAGGTGGATACCAAATTCAAAAGTTTATCTTATGATTAGCATAATTATTGTGCAAAGTCGATCATTATACTGATTATAGATTGCAATGTTATGATTTCAAAAAGACATGCTAGGATTATGCACTCCTAAAAACCTTCAAAAATAAATAAGAAAATCACGATTAGGAAACATGCATTTATAGACAAAAAATTGCACACAGAGGGTTCGAATCCTAGAAAAGATATATCATAATGGATGTAACGATTACATATTCATGAAATTCTAAAGGCTATGTTTGTTAATCTAGGTAAAAGTTATATGTTCGATTCCCGTCCGAGACAAGATAAGGCGTTTGCGAAGATGACTTTACATGCATCTCGTCCACCGTCGCTTCATTATCTTCCTTTTGACTTTTATGGGAACCATCATTGTCCGACCACGTCGTCGTTTGCGAACCGCCATGTGGAATCATGGAACGAGACTTAAAAATCACAGGAGACATTCGAGGACACTCGTCGTCTTCCTTATTGGCTGAGCACGAGGGAACCGACCACATGGCCCAAAAAGGTTCTAGAAGTCCGGTTGGGAATCCAGTTCCGTCAATTTCGGAATCGATTTTCAATGGGATACATAAATCAGTTTGATTCTGTGAATTATGATGGGATTGACAAGAGGGTAATGTCCGTAGGAATTCTCCTTTGTAGTTATCATTTCTCTATTGGAATGATTGGTACCACTGGGATCAATTTGATCATTAATTAGCTGTCGAATTCACGTTAGTTCAATATTAATCCTAATGAAGTGTACCTAATTAAGTTGATCGTGAAGTCCCCGTAGTGTTAAATCATTTGAAATTTTGATTCGTACACTCTTATGCCGCTTGCAATTTGGACCGTCGAATTCGAAAAGAACGTATAGGTGGTTAGACCATATTAAAGGAAAAGATGACATTCGATTAAACCGTTGAGTAATATTGTATATCGGTTAGGAACTTGTTATGAAAAGACTTTTCGAATTGAGGTGTCTGAAGATTTTAATCGGTTATTAAGCAAACGGAAAAAATCATATTAGTAAAATTGCTTGATCAATTTACTCTTTTTTTCTTCGCTTTTTCTTAGATTTATAAGCTCTTCTATTTGAGTTAACACTTCTATTTGTCTGGTTTGTTAACTTATTTTAGTTAGAAGCGTAAACTATAGTGGTTAGCAGATTTTTCCAATCCAGTCACTAATTAGTTTTCGTTGTCAATTTTTATTTGAAATAGTCGCCAGCAACCATTTGATTTTTGATTTATAAATAATCAATTTCTCTTATCTCTGACAAAAGAATGACATCTCCATTTACCCTTAGCTATTTTTTATTTCCTTTGGAAAATGCCTAATTTTATCGACTATCATACGAAATTAGCAGCATTTTTTCCGTGTGACTTATCAATTTTCTCCGACTTTGTTAGCAATTGGATTTTCAATTCTCATGTGGAGTGTGTCTATTTCACTGAAAAGTTCAGAATAAAAGAAAATAGTTAGTTTTTATTTATTTGGTAGTCGATGGAAAGTGATTTCCTTTTGCCAAATGGAGAAAATTTTTTTGGTCATATCCAAAAAGAGAAGTCGTTTTCCCCCGATCTAAACTTATTGCTTTTAGACAATGGAAAACTTTTTCCATAAATCGATTCACCTTCCACCATCCAAATAATGAAAATCAAGATATAATTTCCTGAAAGTAATTTTCCTTCAAACAAATGGACCTTTAGAAACAATTTGTTAGTTACCTCTCCACGGTCAACCAATTTTTTGTTGCTTCTCTTATCTTTGAAACACACACTAAATTCTCTTATTATTTACCAACGTTTGTATAATTTTTTATTTAGTGACTGACCAATCGTTGTAGTGACAAGATAATCCAAATGCAAAAATTGATAAGTTAAACAAAACCAAATACATGATAATAGCTAATTCAAATGAGAGTTGTTAATCCGGAACTAGTCGATAACTCAATCGAAAAAAAAGGTTAACAAATCACTTATATTAAAATGAGTAATTCCATGCAAGGATGATAAATTAAATGTGTTCACTAAAAATTTATAAATTTTAGTAAGTAACTTAAATGAGAGTTGATAAGTCTATATTACTTTGTAACTTAAATATAAAACAGTTGGCAAGTCACTCTAATTAAGGTCTATTCTAAAAAAGCTAGTAAATTAGACATTGCCAACAAATGCAAATAAAATTTTATAAACAATACCAAAAGTTGGAAAGTTCTAAAAAAAATTATCTCTACTAATTATTCATGGAGGTGTCGGATGGATGCTTCCCCGTTTGGCGGTACGAGGATTATCCAATGCTCGTGCACCCCATCCCATCCAATCTTTCATTGGATCAAGGGCAATTGCATGTCGACATATCTAAACTCGACCCATCTGTTACGTTGAAGACTCTCAATTGACGGGAAAAATACACTAGAAGTGCCATAACTTTTGTACGGCGTTCACTTGAGTGCCATAACTTTCAAAACTTTTACTTAAGTGTCATAACTTTTAAAAATCGTTCACTTGAGTGCCATGTTGACGTGGCAGCTAGAAAAGCTAACGTGGCGGCCGGAAAAGTAAGCGTAGCATGCCGGAAAAGTAACCGTAGACACCCGAAAGCTGATGTGGCATGCCGTAAAGGCGACGTGGCAAGCTGGAAAAGTGCCGTAGCACTCAAGTGAACGATTTTGCTCCGACATAGCACTCAAGTGAACGATTTTTGAAAGTTATGGCACTTAAGTGAACGTTTTGAAAGTTATGGCACTCAAGTGAACGCCGTACACAAGTTATGGCACTTCTAGTGTAGTTTTCCCCTCAATTGGCTAAGGAATAAATGTTCATAAGTAATTGAAACAAGAGTCGTAACACAAAATTAATAGATAATTTAATGAAAGAAAAGTTGAAAAAAGTTGAGCTAACTTAGGTTGGTAATCTCTAAAAGGAATTGCAAACGGTTATTAATTAAGGTAGAAAATATTTAGTAACACAATAGAAAAGTTGGTTAATTAAAAAAAAAAGTAAGCACTGTTACGTAATTCAAATAAGAGTCTACAACAAAAAACTAGTAGGTAATTTAATTTGAAAAAAGTGTATGCACCACTCTTAAGTTAGGTTGATACTTTCATAGATTTAGTAAATTCGAAGTTTTGGTAAGTCATGCAATTAAAATTTGTTGAGCTAGTAGAAAAATTGATAATTTACAAATTACAAAAATTAATAATTTAATAAAAGTGTTGGTTAAGTTACCAGTAAGTTATTCGGCAACAACGTCACCGCGTTCTTTTGACCAGTGGTTTTTGTTATACTTACTAGGAGTTAGTGAAATTTAATTGCACAAAAAATATTTTGTATCTTTTTAGCTCATAACTATAGAATTTTGTAGCTCTGTTTGTTTTGCGAAAAATATGAAATTTCTGAAAAATATTTTCCATGAAATAATTTTCTTATAATATTTTTTTGCGCTTGGCTCAAACCCGAAAGTGAACCGAAAAACAGTTTCGTCGATTCATAAGGACTTGCGCTAGTGACTTGCACATGGGTATCCTACAATTGGGCACGGTTTCCGGCATCCCGAGCCTCGATCCTCGGCTCTCGAGCACTAGCAAGAGCACCAATCCCAAGAACATGGTACATGTGCCCGGCTCCTTAGTGCCTTGGAGGGACCCCGACGTTCGGGCTCAAATTTATCAAGGTACGGCTTTGGGGTGCCTAGGTCCCTAATGACACAAGTTGAGCTCGGGTCCATAGAGATCGGGCTCAATACCCCGACACTAATGCTCGGTTAGTCTTTGGCGCCGGCACTCGAGTCCATTGAGGCGGGCCTCGGATCTCGGCACTTGTTCACAAGTCTATCAAAATCGGCCCTAGATCCCGGGCACCCGGGCCGTGTTCATCAAGGTCGGGTCCTTGCATGGGACACCGAAGCCGGGATGTGGGGTCCATGTCCATCAAGGGTTGGCGGAAGACCCTAGTGCCTGTGGCCGGGTCCTCGATGCCTAGGCCCAAGCCCATCGAGGTTGGGGCTAGGTCCCCGTCAACTAGGTCCTAACATTGGGTACCCGGGGCCCAACCTTTATGGACTCAAGGCTAGGGCGCCGAATACCAAGCCTAGCCTTGATGTACCCGAGTTGGGGCACTAGGAATTCGTGCAAAGGCACAAGTCTTGGGCTTGGCCTTGATGGACACAATCACGGACGTAAGGACTCGGGCCCAAGCACTAGGGTTCTAGGCCTAGCCTTGACATACTTGGGTCTTAACTTGATTGACCCGAGCAATGGTGCTAAGAACCCGGGCATAAGCATTGGGGTCTTGGGCCTAACATAGACGGACTTAGGCTAGGCACTGGGGACCCGGGCAAGGGCGTCGGGGACCCGAGCTCGACCATGATGGACCCCTAGGCCCAAGTGTTGAGGACCCGGCTTCGATGGAGTCGGACATGTGCACCGAAGACCTAGGCATGAGCATTGGGTCCCGGTTTGGCCTCGATGTACCCGGGTAGGGGCACCAGAAACCCGAGCACTTGCACCGGGTCCTCAACCCCGCCTCAATGGGCTCGGGTGCGGAGGCCGTGGACCTTCACCTTGGCACTAAGGGCTCGAGCCCGACCTTGATGGGCTCAAGCGAAGAGGCTGTGGACCCTTGCCTTGGCGCCAAGGTCCTCGACCGGCCTCGATGGGCTCAAGCGTAGAGGTCGAGGACCCTCGCCCTAGCTTTGGGGTCCCGCACCCAACATAGATGGACCTAGGCTTAGGTGTAGGGACAAGGACACACCCGGCCACGATGGACTCATATTCGGGCGCGCGAGATCTCGGGCTCACTTTGGTGGACCCGGGTGTGAGCACCGAGGACACGAGCCTAGCCTTGATGTACCCAAGCTTGACCTAGATGGACTCGTCTTTGGGCGCTAGGATCCCGGGCACGAGAGTTCCGAACCCAGTAGTGATGGACCGAAGCTTGGATCTTGGCTTTGTCTCGACGGATCTTGGCTTCTCCTCGGTGGACTTCGATAGACCCAGCTCTAACATCTAGACCTGGCCCCGCTACCAAGGGTTGGAATAAGCATTGGGTTTTCCATGCTCAAGCGCATAGTTTCTGATATAAGTGTCGATAGCTAGTCATACTTTGAAAAATGATTTTCGATGTTTTAAAGAGGCAATCAATTTTCCTAAGTTTAAGTACAAATTTTCTATTGACTTATTTTCCTGAGTGATCCAAACATCGAAAAATGGGAAAAATATTTTTCGTGAAACAAACGGAGTCTTAGTCCTCGTAATGCTTGTGAACTGTATTAACCAAGACAATGGCATTCATATGCTTCTCCATTTACTTCATGAGTATTAACTTCCATGTATAATTTGACATCCATGTACATCGTTATACATAAATGTAATGCGTGCTACACATATACGGAGGACACACTGAGGAATACAGAATGCTGCAAAATGCAGATCTAAGTTTATTTCCCCTAGAGCAAGGGGTGAGAGTCCCATATGATATGGCAGCAGAACTTTCCCTTTATGTTAAAGCCTTAACTTAGATGGCGGAGCATCCATGGAGGAAGAAGTGTACCGGCCCGCGGCTGAGTCAGGTTTTCTCTGTCGTCGTGCCTGTTGTGTCTCGCTTGATAAGTGCCACCACTGCATAATTTCACACACATCTTATTGTTTAGAACAGGCAATGGAAACCAGCTAATCTGCTAAACTACTTGCAGAACATAGCTTTCAGAATTTAGATAATTGAAACTGGAGATATGTCCCAATTGTCAACTGCACTAGATGCATTCACTTGACTAACTTTATAAGCTGCATTCAATCTGAAATGCTACAAGACTCAGGGAAAAAAGTACCTCATACCGAACCCTTTACTATAATAAGTACTTGAGAAGTGCTATACTGTTGTGTAGAGAAAATAGTATGTTTTAGAGATTATCTCGTCAGTTTCACGTGGCAGAACGAGTGTCGGTGTGCAGACATGAGAGCATCCTAGCGTATGTGCCAGCATTCGAGAGATTGAAATCTCGAGAGAGAGAGAGAGAGAGAGAGAGAGAGAGAGAGACTTGATGTCCAGAGATGGCAAGTTGAGGGGTCGAATAACAGGTGAGTCAAGTGCATGGTCTTGCTGCTCCCACTGAGCTTGCAGGGCTAGGGCCTTCTCCTTCTCCTTTACCTGTTTTCAGCAAAATAATTTCAAAAAGCCATGAGCATGTACTCTTTTTCTAAACATATATCTCCAAAAAGGTGATTTTACTTAAATATAATGAAACTAAAAGAAACTCTTCAGGCAAATTCATTGAAGCAATGCTAATGCTTCACGAGATTTTGAGAAATTTTGCTACATCAGTACCATTACCAAAAAAGAATACCATCATAACCCTTACACCAACCATTTGTCAAGTCATAGCTAACAAATATATGTCTCTGGTCAAGCAACGGTGAAATACGGTCATCGTACATCGGGAAGCTAGTTTTTGGACGGGTTATAGAGAGCTAGCTCAAATGACTACCGACTTCTTTTAATTTGTCATATGTCCAGATGTATTTGACTCAAAAGGTGAGTCCATTGAAGAAGATTAATTACTCACTTTCTTTGTAAGCAGGTTGTTTTGCTCCTGCAATGCCCTATCCTGTGGGAAGACGAAAACAGTCAGCAGATCTTCAACCACTATACTGGTATCTGGAAAAACTGTTGCAGGGTTTAAATTTGTCCTCAACGTGATGAACATGGTCAATCACAAAACAACAATCATATATTGGTCAACATCTCTCACCCATCTAAAGCCCTATTATTTGTGCTTGAGCCACTCTAAATATAGTCAACATATTTGCCTATCTAGATTAAAAAGATAGCCATCATGTTCTAAGTATCACGTGAAAATTTTCTTCTACTGTGCCAACAAATTTGATAGGCATACCTTTTTCTGAAGCACTGAGATTGATTCATGCATGAGCTGATTCTGTTCAGCAAAGTTTAGAGTGCAATCAGCCACACCCAAGACCTGACAATAGTAACATTGGCTTTCAAATGAATCTCGCTTGTACGTACCTTTCTCGATCTTATGTGTTTAAGAGCAGAATCAAGTTGCTGCTCCAAATTTTGCAGGTCTTTGAGGCTCAAAGAATCAAGATCTTCTCCCATGAAATGCCTGAAACAATCAAGCAAATATCGAGATTCGTTAGCTTCGAATAATTTTCAGTTCTGGCAGTAACTTCGTCTCAGTACACATATACCTATGATTTCTCTGTAAAACTTCAAGTCTGGCCTTGAGCTTAGCATGCTGCAAAGTCCAGCTACCCTGAAACACTCAAACGGATTTCTCTCTTAGTGGATATAGAAGCTTCTGCGATCGGGTAGAGAAAGCCACAGCTAAGGTACGGGCTTGGAATGATAGCAAAGAGAAAAAGAAATCAAATACGAAGAACCTATTCTTTATTCGTGCTTGTTTCTACTACTGATCTAGGATTTAGTGCTAACTGATTTGTCATAGCAAAAGGAGCTCTTTTTATTTATATGTGAAACTATAACAAGATGCCATTCTTGCTTCTATGATTCTTGCATATCAAATTTATCAGCAAATTTAAAGACTTGCACGTCCAGTGATATGCACAGATTCTGCACATTGCAGCTCGATGGGTAAGTACTAAAAGTCGAGCGGAACATCGTTGTTGGAATTTATGATCCAATTTCTAGAAACATCTAGCATGGATGAGATATTCGGCATATATATTTGGGGAATAGTCTAGATTTTTGTTGAAATATCGAAGACATTCCTGAAAGTAGCATTGAGATATTCGTAGAAAAGTCTAGATATATCTAGGAGAAATCTAAGATATTTCTAGAAAAGCTCCACAGAATATTGAAGACATATAAAAAGAACAGAAGAAGAGGCTAATTCTTTAGGTCTATCAGAAGTTTCTGGTTGGGTGTCTTACTATCGATTCCGTCTCACTTGCAAGAACTTGGCGCTCCGCGTGCGAGTATCTTTCATAGCGTTCGAGAATTCTCTCCATGCTGTGAAAAGAAGCAGAACCGAAACATGTGTTACGAAGTAAGTACGTTTAATAAGATGAAGCGTCTACAAGATAGAAAATTGAAATAAGACTTCCAAATAAGATCATAACCACATAGGCAGATGGAAGTATGGTATTGCAGTTCCCTCACAAGTCTATATATATGTAGAACGAGATTATTATCGAATTGGACACGTACTTAGCCTCACGACTAGTTGATCACTGTCGATGAGCACTTGAAAGCAGGCTTGAGAATAGATTAAAAGCTGTTAATCGACAAGATTATGAACGAGCTTAAAGAGCAAGTTTAATCATGAGCCACGCTCGTAGCTGGAGTTTTGCTTTACTACGAAAATGGAGGTCATCAAAAGTGGCAGCATGAGGGGCATTGAAGACGACCCAGTACGCAATCCGGACAATAGTGATCAGCATCAGTGGCCATCATGGGAGAGGAACAGAAAGAGAAAGTTTTTCTTGTACAATAGTTACCCCAAGTCAAGATAGAAATGCCGGATGTCTGTCAACTGGGTCAAATGGTAATTTCACGCTCGTACCACCACCACCCTCTTGAGCCATCACGTTCCACAAGCGACGTTGTCACAGTTTGGAGTGAAAATGTATGTTCCAAAGATATAGGAGGATGCTTACATCATCCTTCCCTCAATTTGAGAATCACAAATTAAGGATTTGGTTCACTACTTATGTTTTCTAATCCTTCCCGGCCCCGTCTTCTTCACTACTAATCTCCATCTTCATTGGAAAATCAGTGTTAAAACCTGTTAATGAACTTCTCAGGGAAAATCTTTTGGAAATAATATCATGATTCCTACCATTTTCGAGAAAGTTCATGCTTTCCATGGTATTCCTCTAGAAAATTTACTTATAGTCAAAACAAATTTCACCCAAAAAAAAAAAAAAAAAAAAAAAAGCTCGAGAAGATGAGTTGCGCTGCACAATTCCTAATCTACTGCCTGAAAGCAAGTTAATTGCACTTATTCTAAGCATAAACTACAAAACCTGTACTTTCTAGCCGAATTCATGCAATTAGCCTTAACGTTCAAGGTTAGACCCAAGTCCAACCAACCCCACAAGAGAAATTGCATCTTCAGCCTCTTCTTTGTACAGACCCTGATAAGAGTTCAAACTCCAGTTGCTATATAGAGGATTTGCCTACACTTCTTAATCCCTTAGCTGTCCTTGATCACGAATGCATTATCACGAAAATGATTCATTTAGATCGAAGATGAAATTACAAGTTGAGAAAGGCATATTCTACTTTCTTGACATCCAAAAAGGAAAGTTGATTCATCATGGCAAATTGTGACGGATGGGAAACAAAAGCATATAATCATTTTCACTGGAAAGTGAGATTCTTTTGTCTTCTCATTGCAAGAACCAAATTAATCACAACAATTCACTAGGATAGTCAATGTTCTCCGATGCATATCGACACAAATGGTCACTGAATTTCAGAAAAATATGAGATTCAATCCATTAACTTTTAATTTGTCTAGTTTAGTCCCTGAGTTATTGCGCTCATATTCAATTTAGTCTTAATTATACAAAAATGTACAATATTGTTATTCTACTAATTCAAGTTTAGGGACGATATTGACCCATTTTTATATAGTCTAGTGACTAAATTGAACATGTGTCAAAAGTTCATAAACGATATTGCACATTGAGCTAAATTTTAGGAATCATAATAAATAAATTAAAAGGTTAGGAAGCATGTTGCACATTAAATCATAATTTTGTATCATTTTTTCCTTACCCAGAACAACAGTTTAGCCGCATGAATCCACTGACTCAAGCGGTGGAAGAAGACAAATGAACCAAGACATGTCTCTTCAAACAAGAAAACACATCACATCATGATTAAACTTCTGGGTTATCCAGAAAGGAATTCTAGCTGCGTAAATAGCCTTCCCTACGAAGAAAGCTCCAGCTGGATGATTAGGCCGAACGAATCATCCTCTCCAAACTTCAAAAATCACGCGTTGGAATAGTAGGGAACAGATTGGAATGCTAGTGAACAGATCCACCATCGCTTGCAAACTTGCCGAGTGCTCTGTGCACAATATTTAGTGTGTGCATAGAGTCACCATCCGTCCATTCAGGAGCATAAATTAGAGTTAATACCATAAAAAATTACAAATTTATTTATTTAAAATAAATTTATCTCAAATTATTTTTTTTATCCTAAAAAATTTCAAATCGATGCACTTACAACAAATTTATCTCAAACTACCAAAAATTTGAAGTTGGTACACACATGATAAATTTATCTTTGATTAGTTTTCATTAAATTGGATTAATTTAGTGAAAAAACTTTCAAATTGCTACACAAATGACAAAAGGATGGTAAAAATTCTCAAACTGTCATACTTTATTCAAATCAACAATTTGACGATAAAATTTAATGAAAATTAACGAAGAATAAATTTGTCAAAAGTGTATCAATTTGAGATTTTTATTGATTAAAATATTAATTTATGATAAATTTATTACCAATGTACTGGTTTAAAGTTTTTTTTTTAAAGTATTAACCTTTTAAAATACAGACCCGAATGCTGTTTAGATTGTAGAGTGCCCTAACATCAGTTAACAGCAAGCATGCTTTCTTCATATCCAGTTCTGATTATACGCAACATCTCCGAGGACGACGAAAAAGATGGTGGAGATGAATTGATCTGTTCAAAACTGAGCCCTTTTATGCAGAATTAAGAGCTCTTTCACCACGTTACAGATGGAGTTTATATTCGCGTTGCGCCTTCGCACTTCAAAACGCGACATGCTTTCTGCTTCATTTTTCATCAGGTGCAAGCACAAAGGAAAAAAAAACTTTCTGGAATTGGTAAAGAAACAGCAATCACGACACGACACCTCTGAATGCCCAAACCTGAACACGCAAAGAAACAAGAAGCCACGAAAACCGCGAGGGCGAGAGGACATTCAAAGGAAATCAAGAAGTGTTCCAGAACGGGGCGGGCGGGCGGGCGGGCGGCGGAGACGGCGGGGAAGGAAGGAAGGAATGGTGATGGAGGCGGGGTTTGGGGGGGTTGGGTTGGAGGGAACGTTACCAGGAATCGGAGGAGTACTCGAAGAGCTTGCCCTTGGTGGAGAAGACGACGAGGGCGACCTCGGCGTCGCAGAGGACGGAGATCTCATGGGCCTTCTTGAGCAGACCGGTCCTCCTCTTGGAGAAGGTGACCTGCCGGTTGATCTTGTTCTCTATCCTCTTCAGCTGAAGCCTGCCCCTCCCCATCCTCTCCCCCGCCGCCAAAACGGCAAGAAACAAAACAAAGAGAGAGAGAGAGAGAGAGATGGGGTTGATGTTCTGTCTGGTCTGGTCTGGTCTGGTCCCTAGGGTATATTCTTGGAGGAGGAAGGAGCCGGGAGCGATCAACGGCAGGGGGACCAGGGAAGAAGAAAGAGCAGAGTGAGAGAGGAGGAGTGGTGGCTTCTGAGTGCCATATGTGGAAACGGCAGTGGCTAAAAACAGGCCTTTTTCGGAGGTCGGAGGTGGTTTTCGGATCCCGGCATTGGAAAACCGGGCCGGTTTCGTCAACAACGTTGTCGATGCCTGATTGGATCCGGACCCGCTCGTGAATAGCGTCCGCGGTTTTTTTCTCTTCTCTCTCTCTGTGCATGCATACCTTTTCACCTGTACGTCTCGCGTCTTTCCTCCTCTTTTTCTCTCTTTTCTTGTCCTTGCCAAAATCTACCATCACCATTCAAAATATTACTATAATCGTATAAGCTAACAAGATATATATATATATATATATATATATATATATATTTGTGTATGTAGACGTGGCCGGTTCCGGTTCGGAACCGCCGATTCTTAGGCCCAATGGCTCTTTTCTCCCGAGGCTCCTCTTTTTTTTTTTTTTTTTAACGGGTAGGAATCGGCCCGAAACTGGAGATTTCGGGCCCACGGTTCCATTTGGCCATATCTATGTGTATATGATAAGTGTGTTATAAGTCTTAAAATTTGTCACGAAAGTGCGATTGAGTTCTAAAACTTTTAAAAAGTGCAATCAAGTTCTTAAAATTGTCGGGAAGTGCAATTGAGTGCTAAAATATTCAAAAAGCGCAATTGATAGAATGACTTGATTCCATCAATTTGACAAGTTTTTAGGACTCGATTGCATTTTTTTAAAGTTTTAGGACTCGATCGCACTTTTGTGACAAGATTTGAGACTTGATTGCATCTTTTGAAAAGTGATAGGATTCCATTGTGCTTTCATGCCAAGTTTTAAAACTTAATTATAACTTTTGAAAGTTTCAGAACTCAATTACACTTTTCGTGACAAGTTTTAGGATTTCCGGTGCACTTATCCCTATATAAACTACATGTGAGCATCACGATTGACTACATAGAATAAGTACATATTTCGAACCTACGTATTTGTATTACCCCGGTTAGTTCGGTATCTAATTTCAGCAAGTACGAACGATTCCATGTTTAGGTCAATAATAAGGATGTATTTATATGCTTTCCGTCCCCACTTGCTTCTCTGAGTTTTGCCTCCATTGAATTTCTCTGGGACCAACGTACATTTATAGAAATCGTGTAGGAGAAATTGCACTGACAAATCTATAAAAGTTAATAAATGCTCTTAAAACCAAGATGTTATAAAATAAAAAATAAAAGGCCTAACATTGATTATTATCGGACTTTTTCGAGTGTAAGAAACACTGCTTCTATATATAAAACAAATGTACTTAATTTCTTTGCGATTATAGATCATATTAGCCCTCGTTGAGAAAAAATTAAAGTTCTGTAGTTGGCTTGCATGTTACGGCTATTCCAACTTCTATTAAATTGGGTTAATACTATGAAAAATCCTAAATTGGTGCACATGTGCCAAACTTATTCAAAACTATTTTTTTAACTACAAAAAATCCTAAACCGACACACATGTGATAAATTTATCCCAAACTATTTTTTTGACCATAAAAAATTCTAAACTTGTGTATCTGTAACAAATTTACCATACACTAATTTTTTTACCATGAAATACCCAAAACCAAGATACCTGTAATAAATTTGCCCTCTGTTAAATTGAATTAATATTACGAAAAATCCTAAATTGATAAATTTGTGACAAACAGAGGGTAAAAACCCTAAATCGGTATACTCGTCAACCGCCATGTGTCATCCAACTCAGTAATTTGACAGCTAAATTTAATGAAAACTAATAAAGGGTAAATTTGTCACGGATGTACTAGTTACGGATGTATCGGTTTAGGAAAAATTTGTCAAAAATGTACTAGTTTGGGATTTTTTGTGGTTAAAAAAATAGTTTTGGGTAAATTTGTCACATGTATATCAGTTTGAGATTTTTTGTGGTATTAACCCTATTAAATTTCGAGTTGTATTCTCATACCTCACCTCTCCCGGATTAGGTTATTGCAGATTTTTTGTCTCGATTTTTTAGTTAAATTTGTGCTTTATCAACGATAATCTAGTGACCATTGTAATAATCATCACCATTCTAAGAAAATTCCAAGAAAATCTCTTTTTCTTTACATTGCAAGTTTATGAACTGAAAATGAGGTTGTAAAGCAAAATTTGCTAATTATTTCTTCTACGGCCAACTTCCTAAGGACTAGATGTTAAGATGTTCGATTTGCAAAGGGGTATCACGCAAAATCCATTCTTCGCATAGCAGAATCTCTTAGGTGAATGTATATGTAGTAAAACGATGATGGACTAGTTAAAATGTTTGGCTCCGTATGATTAATGTGGGATTCCACCAGGCTCCAGTATTTGCTAGCAACAACACACTGGAAGCAGTCAATCGATGTAGATGGATTTGAAATCTTATTCAAATCCAATATAGCACCTTTGGATACATAAGAAATGTATGGAATCGATTCTTTTTAATGAATAGGTCTGATCGCAACTTCGAATATGGAAATTCAAAAGGATCAAATAGGAAATGATACTTTGAATCATAGAATTATAATGAAATATATGATGGACAAGCATTTATCGAATTTGAAAAGGAGTCAGACGAAATGGTTCCAATCCTCTTATTTTTATTTCTCAATCCGAGAGATCCATGAATTGGGATCCTAATGTGTAAAGATATAAATGGTCCAATGGGAGCAAGAATTTCCAAGAACATTTTGAACATTTTGAACATTTTGTTTCCAAGCAAAAGAACCGTTTTCAATTAATTTCTTTCACAGAAAATGAATATTTTGGAACATATTTTCTTAAAAATGTTACTTATGTCATATAAAATAAATAGTCCATGGAAAATGTTTTCATGACCGACAACGGTTTATATGTAAACATTTTGGTGCACGCTGAAAACAATTTACGAGTCACTCATGAGTTTTTAGCATTGCAAGGAGGGACTGCCAGTGATGTATACTGGAGTAAGGTGGGGATGATGACAAGTTCGCATGGCGCTCGTGGGTTAGGCTACACACGTAATGTAAGCGATAATTTTTTCGTTATAAGTGATACAAGCGATCATTTCTAGAAAATTAATTTTCAAATCTTTCATTTCCCACGAAACCAATGGAGAATGTTATTGTTTTCGACAACAATTTATGTATAAATATTTTTTTGAATAACGAAAATATTTTCGTATAGTCATTTTGAAAGTGATACAATCTAGCATTTTTCAGAACATGTTTTTTAAATTCATTATTTTTCTCTAAACAAACGAAGGCTAAGTATATAAATTTTCTCCGTGAAGATTCTTGTTGTATTGTCTAACTGCTTAACTAAACAAAAAAAATTAACCCTTAACCCTAATTAGTCGCAAGAAATTTTTTCCTAGGAAAGAGGAAAAGCTTTTGAGTGGCATGCAGATACCAAGCCAAAATATTTTCTTGTTGCCATTAGCCGCAGTTTAAATCTTCAGATAAAATTTAGCTATCCGTACCATATTGGTGCCCTTTGTGAATTTGAGTGATCCAAAATCCAGCCTCACGTCGCACATGGAAGTGATGTAGGAGATTAACATAATAACTTTTTATTCGAATTTTTCGTCGTGATCTAGAATTTTCACCGTAATCCGACATGCTCGAATTCAGTCTTGTACATTTTGTATTTATGTCAGTTCAATCCATCCGGCCAATTTTGATAGGAAATTGATGACGTGAACGTTGACTTGTCTTACATGCATGGCCGGTGCTGGCGTGGATAGTTTTTAATTGTGATCTAACATTTTCGAATATTTATTTATTTATTTATTCTTCTTTTATCTTTTTTTTTTAATTTTCCTTTAAAGTGCCCTGCGTGAATAAATAAATAAATGGAGAAAAAAATATCAAAATATTATCAAAATTGTCCACGACAAGACCGTCCGCGTCACATAAGACGGTCGACGTCTACGTCAATAGTTTTCGGCTAAAGTTGATCGGATGAACTGAATTGACACAAATATAAAAGGTTTGTGACTCAATTGACAAAACCAAAAATATTTATGACTGAATTGACATAAGTACAATAAGATTAGGACTTCTTTTGGTTTCTCAACTGACACGTGGATCCGAACATCGAACCGTCGCACCATCAAGAAAGCGCAGCCCGCGCCGCTCTCGAGAGGCCCACGAGACCATTGGGCAGTTGGAGGGGTTCCTATTTTCTACACGCGAGGTGTGGGCCCGGCCCAGTAAATAGTATGATATTGCAAAGCATTTGTGCTTGCTTTGTTGTCGACATCGACAGCTTGTTTGGCCAAAACTAGGATAAAGAGGGGGGTGAGAGGAGAAAATATTCTCTCTCTCGCCCTCAAGCTGCCCCCATCAACTCTCCTTTGTCAAAGAAAAGAAGACATGGACGTCGCGTCGTGTTTGCTTCTTAAAGCCGACCGGATACAGAGCGGTAGGCGAGCCACCGCCAGTGATCTAAAGATTCCAGCTTTCGAGTTTACGTAATCGTTGCGCGTTACTTGCCGCCATCCACCGAGCCACCGCCGGTGACTCTCTGCCTCCCCTCCCCTCCCCGTCAACGAAGAAGGAGCCAAAGCCTAGTGGTCGAGGTCGAAAATTGTCCCAACGGTGAAAGTTGGTGTCTTTTTATGTGACGCCCGAAAGTTTGAGTCAAAGTTATCTCTCAAATGAAAATTTTGTGTCTTTCTATGCAACATTTGAAAGTTAAAGTCGAGGTCAAAATGGTCCCAAACAAAGATTGGTGGCCTTTTCTTCGTTGCGCAGCAGCCTTTGATTTTGCTATCAATGAAAACCCTTGCCACTCAATTTCGGAAGGCGGTATAAAGATGAGCTGCAATGAATAAGACCGGAACGTGATGTATGGTTTGTCATATAATCGTGGCTATATAGATGCTTCCCAATGATTTACACAGCAGCAAGAGGCCGAGCGACAGGACCATTGGTGGCAACAAATTTTTGCGCTTCAACGAAGCCAACTGCGTTGACAATCCGATAACCGTGCCTAACAGGACTTTCCGGGTGATAAGAGCTTGTCGATCGACAAAACTTCATGTACTAAAATGGAAAATTTGAGGGGAATCGTTGAACACAAGCGACGGATAGAGGGACTAAAGTGAATGCTTCGCCGTCGACGATACATTGTAACAGAAAGTTATGCAGCTCGATATTGCAGGCAGCGGGTTCGAAAAGAATTACAAATGCTTACCTTGTTTCGATTACAGGCTACACAAACATTATCAAAGTCCTGATCATCAGAGAGGAAAGTGTGGCCTTCCTCTTTTTATGTCATCAACAGCGCCGAAAAATACGTACTTATTGTCTTGCGAATGACAAACTACAAAGTACACATGCACAAAATCACCAGCTTGATTCAGACTCCAGGTTTATGCAGCAAGTTCAAACCATCCATCCCGGAATGAATCCGGCGCCGTTTTGGCTTGAAACCATAGCATTCATCTCGTCCAGACATGCCGGATTGTATCTGAAGAGTAAGAACATAAACAAGAAAAAAGAAAAGAAAGTCCCATCGGTCATTCGTGGCGTCACGATGCTATAAGATGTCTGTACATGTAGTCTTTAGTGAGTAAGTGGAATGAGGATGCGAGTAGTCACCCAATTTGCAGCGACAGGTTGCTGTCCATTGGGTGGAAGAACCCTTCCGGTTGAGGAGGAAAGAGGCTACATGGAATGCCGCCACCGCTGCCGCCGGGACCTGCTACTTCCCAGGCAAGTTGAAAGGGAATTTGCGGACCCGCTTCTTCCAGCTAATTGTGAAGTACAGAATTTTTCAAATTCAATCAATAAGTGTTTTTGAAGCAGTGGTATCACGATGATGAATCGAATTCGATTATTGTATTTTCCCACTAATCCACCATGCTTACTGCATCCATTAGTCTGCTTGTCATCAAGATTTCTAAACTACAGTGAGGTTTATGCCATAAGCTCAGGTTTAGGAAGCGGATACAATGGGAATTACACAATCAAAAAGCTATAAATTTTCCAGGAAAAGCAACTTCTACGAGTCTTATGCTATCTACCAATGCTCTAAGCTTGGCAACCAAATGAATGGCAATGGAATAGTTCTACTAAAGATTTCATGATTCAAAGAGAATGTGAGCATTACAGGGACAGCATACTAAGCTATCTTGTCACATCACGAAGTAAGTTTGTGTGATTGGCCCCAAAATGCGACTTGCGAGTACCACAAGAGTCTTCCGTTGGTAATTTTCTTCGAAGGACGGCACGGCAACTCTAGGGAGAGTATGCGTGCGTGCACATGTGAGAGGAAAATGCCGCACAAGAAACAAGATTTAGGGTGCTAAAATAGCAATAATTTGCGACAGAAGCTATAGTCTGAATGTTCAATCGAGTCCTTCCTAGTTTCATATTCCACCATTTAATTGCAGGAAACCATTTTTCATTGCAATGATGGGTAGCTTCGCATTTGCAGACTCTGAGGACAATGTGTTAATCTCAGTTCCAGGAACTAATAATAATGCGAGCTCTGTGAGGACAGTGTATCAAGTTATTCTGTTTATGTCTGTGTGTCGATATGTAACTCCATGCCGGTTAAATAGTTGAAACATTCAACAGCACTCAGTATAAATCGTGAGTTTGTAATTAATACATGGCCAAAATGCACAGCAGGAAAGATTCAAGACAAAAAAATACTGCAACATGAATAGGAGGCGAGAAGTGTGATTAGGTGCCATACCTTCCTCTTAAGGACTTTGTTGGTCTCTAGTAGCATGTGCTCCTAAGTAGACAGACAGCATCCATCATTGAGCAAGGAGAAGAACAAAAGAAAGGGAGTGAAACCTACTTCCAATCTAAAATGCCCGATAATAAATTAATTCGTACCCTGTTCTGGAGATTGGCGAGTTGATCGAGCATGAACTGGGTCTGCAAGATTAATCAAGAGCAATCTAATCATCCAAGCGATAGCAGGTTACATTACAAAAATATGCTCATGACTCATGGGAGCTTCCTTTCTGATTACCATCTCTCTTTTCACAAGTTACCTTTGTCGACCGGATGTGCTTCAATGAACTCTCCAGCTGAAGCTCCAGATGCTCAAGCTCTTTACTGTCTAGTGAACCCAAATCTTCCCCAAGCAGGTTCCTGTGACTCACTCATATCCAACCTCCAGTTAGTAATCCATGGAACTTTGATCACAGTAATTAATGCATAATTTTTTGAGAATGTTGTAGGAGAGGCGGACGTATAAATTTAGATTAAAAGGGCAAGAAGAAAATTTCTGTGAATCTTGTTATCGGCCTTATGATAGCTCGAAATTATTTAAACAAAACACAAAGTGACATGTATTTTTGCGAACATGCAAGATCAATTTGACACTTGTGGAAATTTTATTATCAGATTCACAATAGTAAATGCTGTACTTACTTTGTCCTGGGATTTTCATGTACTTAATCTCAAAAAATTGCCAATCGTGCCATGAACGTACCAACTCAAACTGCAGATAGAGAGGGATTCAAACCTTTGAGATCGCTGGAGGACCTCAACTCTTGCTTTTAGCCCTAAGTATTCCTGGTAGCTGCTCTGCTTGGCAATATAACTAGGATTAAAGCTCCATATACTAAACAAGTTAGCACAACAACCTGATAAACACTGGCCCTAGTAAGTAAATAAGCACCTTACTAGGGATAAATCCTGCTCTAATCTTTTTGTAGTGGTCAGGTGGTATGCTCTAAGCCAGGTTTCGCGCACCAAACTATGTTCACTTCGTTATTTTCGTCACTTTCATAAGCGAATCATATAGAAATGGATTTATTGAAACAAGATCTCTCTCTCTCTCTCTCTCTCTCTCCCTCTCCCTCACACACAAATACACATACACATGCGGGCGGGAACGTGCCCAAAGAACGAAGAAAGAAAAGACCAAAGGTACCTGTGTCTCATCGATTGAGCGGCTTGTGTTGAGTTGTGCACCATAGCTGCACTTTTGGTACCTTTCAAGTGTTTTCATCATGCTAGGGCAAGAAGGCGAGTGGTATCAGGAAATTAACACAAGATTGAGCAAAAGAGCACTAGGTTATTACAAGAGATGGAGAATATGGGAGATGACACAAAAACCATGTTATGCTTCAAAAGATGCCCGGTTCAAATCCAGGAGTACATAGAAAGGCACATGCGTGTATCGAAACCGATACTTAGTAAATTACACGCCCGTACTTCTCATTGCCCCCGAAGAGAAACAAGATTACGCATACTTTTAGCGATCCTTATTGATGATGATGATGATGAGGTTGGGCCTACCTTTATTATCAAATGCCAATGCGAATAGAAAGGATGTATGATAATTATAAGACAATCAATCACGTCTAGTCCTCTTAATCAATCAATGCGAAAATTAAGGTCAACTCTATTTAGTATGTTGTCAAATGATGGCTAAATAACTCGAGTTGAACGACACATGCTAAACATCTTGAGGTATAGCGTTCGAAGATCCAAAAGAGCTATTATTGGGACGGGAGGGATAGATAATGTAATCTAATGGCGGGGTGAAGAATGATCTATCTAATGAATCTCTATTGCTTGCCCTATGTGAATAGCAATAGATCCTCATTCTATAGAAGTTAATTGTCATTAGCGGCCTTTAAGGATGGCTTGTTTTATTTTTCCATTTGGTGGATATATAAGTTACATAATGTGTGTTTTTCTCTAATGGCTTAAATTTTTAGAACAAAAGATTCAATATTGCTTCTGTAACACACCGTCAAAGAATAAGTTTTCCACAATTCTTTCTCCCCCGACTATCTAGTTTGCATTCTTAATTAAGAAATAATATGAAATTAGTTTCTCTAACAGATTTAGTTTTTAGAATAGATGGTTGCACATTCAGTTCCAACACTTGCATAATATGTTCATATTACATGTCTCCGATCCATTCTGTTAATCGATTTTCCCTTACTCCAATAAACCTCGTTAGTGAATTCGAAGCATCAAGTTGCATTTGGTAACAACCAAAGAAAAGGCAAACATTTAACCTCAACAGGGTCAATCAAAAATCAAGAAAAGGGTGTGAATCTCGATTGCAACCCACGCGATCATGCCTCGAGAATATATGGTCGTGCCTCGAGAATATATGGTCAAAAAAGCCTTAAATCAGGATGTGTCGTGTAAAAATCTGAACCCGTTCCATTAATTAGTCTATAATGTTTTAGTACATTACAAAATGTAGGGAAACAAAGAAATATCCAGGACTCCAATAAACACTGTTCCAAACAAATAAACATGCAGGACGCTAATACACACTGTTCCATCTGGGTCGAACAACGTTATACATAACAGAGTAACCAGAAAACAAGGAAACCCCATGCACGCTGAAGTTTCAAAAGCAGGTCCAGGCCAATGCATTTGATAAATGGCAACAGCTTGAAGAAACACAGTAGTTCGAGAATGAATTTGCAGACAGCTTGAGTTGACTTTTTCCCCCTTGTTTTAGCTTGTAAATTGTAATCAAGCCGCAAATTTTCACTGTGCATGCTTCTAGGGTTTTCATTGTTCACCAGACAAAAGAAAGAGTAGTCTTTCCTCTGTCGTTGCAGTCATGTCAAATTTAACAGCACAAGTGAAGTTGTTCAGTGAAGTATTGCAGATATATTTACTGGAGAAACATCTGATCTTGAATTGGGTTTCCATGGCGAATGTCAGCGGAATTGACAGGGAGAAAATATCATACACCATGCTACTGAAAGAAACCCTTTGAGGGGTTGATCACTAATCCTGGAAACCCTTTCCATGAGCCCAAATGAGATAAAAAAAAAATTTATAGGAAAAGGAAAGCCACGGACCAAAAAAAAAAGGGGATAAGATCTGAATCTGATCGTTAGTGGACCGAAGAAGAACCATTTTCTGAGAGCTTTGCCTTGTTTAAATCTCTAGTCTGAGAAGATCAAAGACACCAAGAACCCAAAAAAGAATAACAAAAAGTTTGATGGGTGCTCAGAGTTTCAAAAGACAAGATCCAACACCAAGAGATCTAGCAACCCTCCTGATAAATGGGGAAAAACCCACAAGCAGAAAGCTAGAAATAAAAAATAAAATAAAGAAGGAGGTTTTCTTGATGATGAGGTGTTCATGTTGAAGAGGGTTAGGATTGCAAAAGAGAAAGCGGGTGATCAGATTCAAAGAATTCAAGGAAGAGATCAGAGCTAGAGCAGGAGACAAAAGAATACCTAGAGCTGCTGCAGAACTCATAGAGCTTGCCACGGCTGGAGAAGATGATGAGAGCGACCTCGGCATCACAGAGGACCGAGAGCTCATAAGCCTTCTTGAGGATCCCATTCCTCCTCTTGGCAAAGGTCACTTGCCTGTTGATTTTGTTCTCTATCCTCTTCAGCTCCACCCTCCCCCTTCCCATTTTTAACACACTCACACACTCTCAATAATAAACCCCCCCTCTCTCTCTCTCTCTCTCTCTCTCTCTCTCTCTCTCTCTCTCTTACCAGTCTTGGTTAAGAGATGAGAAAACTTTATGAAAGGAGCATGAGAGCAGAGAGTACCCAAAAGGAGATAAGAAAGGATGAGTGCCTTCTGTGGAAGAAATGGAAACCCTGGGAAGGTTTTGCATTTATAACCATGTTTCTGTGTTTGGGTATGTATGTTTTCATATATATATATATATATATATATATATATAGTACATATTTATTGGGATTGTGATATTATCTTTGCCCTTGCTCACTCCACCACAAACACACCCAAGCTCTGGAAGCCTAGGTTTTCCACTGGTGCAAACACATTTGTTTCTGCATAATTCAATTACCTGCATCAATCCCCTTTTCTCTCTCCTCCCTCACCTGTTAATCTACCTAAGATCGGAGGTCTCATTGTATTGATCATCTTAGATCTCTTCTAGTGTGAACCGCTTATCACGGACTGTTGGATGTGCGAGTGAAATTCGTATGTACTTCTGCTGCTGCTGCATTGTGAAGGTTATACTGTTGTTAAATTCACTTCGATGTACATAAAAACTCATGTACCTAAAGATTGAGAACGTGGTTAGAATTAATGAGACAAGGCATTGCGAAATAACGTCCTGAACCGGAGTCACTAGAACCGAACCATGCAAATCCCCTTGAAAAAAGCTCGAGTGGATCCGGAAGCGCGAGATAAGTCGAGAAGTGCCATCGGATTCATCGTATTAATGTTCAAATTTTCATATAACAGGTTTGTTGCGCCCAGGAAGATCATGGACTGGAGTGATCAAGATTAGCCTCCATAACAGTTTGGTCTGTGGTTTTTGAAACTCTTTTGAGGGGTGGGGTGTGGTAAATCAAGACGAAAGAGGTGGGAGAGAGGACTCCATGTATGATCCGGACATCCCAGGTGACCACACTGTCACGTCACGCGTTGTTTTCTCACTGCGCGACTGTACACAAAGTGGAACATGGGATTGTCCAAGGTTGCACCATTGTCTCTTTTGGATGAAAGCACCGCCCTTAGGAAAGGAAGTTGGAACTGACTGTACACGTGTCAACAACCCATTCGACTTCTGCAATTAGAAATTTTGAATCCCCCTGCTTCTTCTTCTTTTGTTTATTTATTTATTTTGATTATATTTCTGGTCATTTGCTAATATAACTTATCTTTTAAAACCAATTAATGTCACCCTAAACTTCAAGACAAATTTTGCATCACTTTTTAACATTTGAAGTTTTTAGAATATAAAAAAAACGATGATATCTTTCGATGCATAAAAAAGATGATGCAGTTTACGACAATCTTAATCATGTGCCCTAAAAACGACGTAGTTTTAATCACATATGAGCAATGTAAGGATCGTTCTCATTAGTACATATAGGCATGTTTGATTGATTGACTCCACATTCCACGTCTAGCACAATATGGTAGAGTACATATCCATTTCAGGTGCGTGATGTAATTAATAATATGATATGATATGAGCGAGATATATCATCACTTGACATGTGACTTGAAACAACATACGTACTCACACGGCAAGATATGAAATTAAAGCATGTCGTTCTATTAACCCTAATCCGTGCGCAAAAAACACAAAAAGTCCAAAGACTTGTCAATTCACGACACGAATCTCATCTCATACTTACCGAATACAACCATATGTTCTTGGTTAAATCTATACGTGTGCAGTTTGGTTTTTTTTTTTTTGCCTTTTGCCCAAAAATAAACCATTTGAATTTTGTCAACCCTTCAAAATCAAATTATTTTTTAATAGAAAGAGCAATAAAAAACCCCGAACTAAAACCTGAACTTTTTTTTTTTTTTGTGACACAAAAAATCTAAAATTTATACATGTGTGATACATTTACCATTCGTCAATGAATACCGTTAAAAATACGCCTATATGGACGCCGAAAAGCAAGCAGTATTGTCATTGCTCACGTAACTTAAGTGAAATAAAAAAAACGTTGCTTTGGCTGAAAAATCATCCGATCGAACCTTGACAAAGGGTAAATATGTCACATAACTAGAAGTTTTGGAATTTTTTGTGTCATAAAAAATTACGATAAACGTGTTACACAAATATAAATTTGAAATTAATGTGTCAAAGCGAGTACAGGCTGAATTTTGTTTTAATTATTAAAGATGTGTGATAAGTGCCACGAGGTTATATTACTAAGATTCATAGAAGAGACTGAAGGACAAAGGGGGCTCTTTTCTGCTGTGTCTGTCCATGGGCTTGCATGGCTATCGAAATCCGTCCTTAATTAGACTGATTAATCGGAGCGAGATAGTGAGGAGTCACAGTGGACGCACACGTGTCTCCCTGTGACTGGTTGGTGGGGGCACTGCTGGTCCAATCTTCGGGTGACGCAGACCAATGGGTGTTGGAAGAAGTGCAGAAAATTACGGCTTCTGGATTCGCCAAGGACACGTGTCAAGATGGGCTCACGCTGTGATCCAGCGGTAAGAAGAAGCTAAAGTAAAAACTTTCTTTTTCCTTTTTCAATTACAAATGATGGTCAGTAGACTCAGTACTCTGAAAGGAGAAATAGATTCTTCCATGAAAAGTGTCTTAGGGTTTTTTTTTTGTGATTTTTAATGTTAACTTATTTTTTATTTGTTATAGACTTTAGGAAAAATTTTAATTAAGGGTCCAAAATGTCCTTATTTTCACAAATAAGATCATGAAGTGGCATTTGATTCGAATAAAAGTCTAAAGTGTCATTATTATTTTAAATAAGGGCTTGAAATGGTTATACCTGTTTCAAATAATGGCTTGACCTCACCGGTTGGCCAAATATTCCAATCGACCAAGGGCATTTTTGCCAAAATACTTTTTTTAATTCAATTTTTAGTTAAATTAAATTAAAATAAAAAAAAAAAAAAACACAAGCGGGAGGCTACCCTCCCTCCCGTGGTCGCAGTCCACCATCGGTGGGGTGGCAACGGTTGACGTTGGGGTCACTAGTGCCTTGGCGGGAGCCGAGGACCCTATTAACCAAGGGCGAGGCCGATGTTTACCTTTTTTTTTAACTTTGTTTTTAAATTTAGAAAATAGTAAGAGGAATAAACAAAGAAAAAATTAAAATAATTTTAAAATAATATAAATGATGAAAATGCCCCTAACTAATTGGCAACACACCTTTTTTGAGACCGATATGATCACTTCATGCCCTTATTTGAAATAATATCCACTTCATACTTTTGTATGAAATAATAAGGCACTTTAGGCGTTTATTTAAAATATGATCCACTTCGCACTCTTATTTGAAAATTTCCCTAGACTTTATGGCACTTGCAATTTGATTCTTATTTAATCCGTTGAAACACTTGAAGCCTTTGTAAAATTTATGTATTGAAAGATTAAATCTTATGAAGCTTATAATATACTTTCTAGGGATAAGTGCATCAAAAGTCCTAAAACTTGTCATGAAAATGCAATTGAGTCCTAAAATTTTTAAAAAGTGCAATCAAGTCCTAAAACTTATCAAATTAGTGCAAACGACTCCTTCCGTTAACACTGTCAATTTATTTAACAGAAAATGCTAACGTGACATTTTTAAATTAAATTTTCTATCGTACATGGCATTTGTTTGTTCTTTTCATTTCAAATCTTATATAAATCAAATTAAAAAAACTAAAAAGAAGAACAAATATTAAATTTAAAATGATAAAACAGAAAAAAAAAAAAAATTTACAGGGCAAGGCTTTGCCTCGTCGATGAGGCCGCCCCTGGTGCTAATTGCTGGAGGGGCCAACAAAGGTCATCAACCCTGGGCGAGAGTGGTCGGCTCTTGCCAGCTTCGAGCAAGGGCCATCATCACCCAGCTCTAGGTCTCCTCAACCGAGATATGGGCAAGCCTCGCCCGGCTTAAAGAGGGTCATCGGATCTCCCTCGGTGACGCCTCACTCGTGCATAGCGAATATCGCCGGTTGTCGGTGAGCCGGCGAGGCCTCCCTAGGGGCATGCAATGGTCGCCAACCCCATGGGAGGGTCGGCATCACCAAGATCTAGGCGAGCCTAACCAAGGCCTAGCAAGGGCCGGCTACCCACCCAAGGCCGGCGACCTACCTCTACGAACCTTTGATAATGAGCATGAGCGGCGACAACCGCTTCTCATCGGCAACGCCCGGTTTGCCTTTTTTTTTTCCCCCTTTTTGTTTTAGCTTTTTAAATTTGATATTTTAGTCCTTTTTTAGTTTTTAAATTTGATTTAAATCAGATTTGAAAAAGAAAATAATTACAAAAAATGCCACGTAGGATAAAAAATTAATTTAATAGACAAATTAACGATATTAACAAAAGGACTCGATTGTACTAATTTGATAAATTTTAGGACTTAGTTATATTTTTTTGAAAATTTTAGGACTTAATTATACTTTCGCAATAAGTTTTAGGACTTTTAGTGTATTTATCCCTTTTTTTATCAAGTTGGAATTTTGAATAATCCATAGAAAGAATAAGTGGTAAGTAGCTTTTTTGGCTATCAAATAGGTAATGTTGTTTGGCAAAAGTTACTATCCAACTTTTCCATCAAATCTTACGTACTACTTTTGAAACACATTATGAAGAGATAGTGAATGATTTTAAATATCAGAATTAGTATATTTGTAAACACTTGAGGTTGCTCAGTATTAATAGAATTTGAACATTGAAAGAGAAAAGGCGTAAATAAGTTAAGAAGTCATACGCCTACATTGGCTATTTGTAGCGCGGCAATTCTTCACCCGATCACGAACTAGCTAGAATGAGTTAGTTTTCTTCTTTACTTTTTCCACGCTACAACAACGATTGGATGTCATTATACGAATGTTTTAATCAAGCTAAGAAAACTTGAGTGCATGAATTGATGACACATAGGTGTTGTCTAGTCTTAGAATTGGACATGAGACACGACATGACTATAGAATTACCAATTTTATGACGAGCTACGTGAGTATGCAATGATAATTATTTGTGTGTTTATATAGTTATACCTATGATGATTCCCTCAAAAGTAATTTTAGGCTCAAAATCCACTTCGCCCGTGACAATCTTCACTAAATCTATCACTATCGCCATCGTGATCCACTTATCTAATCGTAAAAAGCCAAACGAATTCCGAAACCCCGTTTTATCTTGCAATTTAGTCCTTTTATATGCCATATAAGGAGGAACTTCAGCTCGGATTCGATCGAATATTCCAAATCCATGCATTTCAAATTCAACCCTAGTTAGTAGATCCATCTTAATTAGCCCCCATTAGTTAGCTACCTTAAATTTAATGATGTGGTTTCAGATTCTCCTAATGGAGCTGGCACCCATCTGTTGGAGGAATAGACATCCCTGAAACGACATCTGTGATAGCTACTGGTCCGTGTGTACGCGTGGATGGATCAAGGTCATTGTCATGGCCATGTTCAGCTATTCCATTTGTATGGACACGAAAAGATTATACCAAAAGAGGATGAATTGTTCTTTTTTCGTACCCTTTTAATATTTGGAAATCTGGGTATCTGTTAATATTCCTGAAAATTGTTTTTTTTTTTTTTGAGAAAGTGTTTCTGGACCTTAGGACATGTTTTTCGGGGCTAAAGTACATTAGAAGTGCCAAAACTTGTGTACAACGTTCATTTTAGTGCCAAAATTTTAAAAACGATCACTTAAGTGCCAACTTCTTCTAAAAACGATCACTTCAGTGTCAACTCCAATTTGAGCTGACGTGACTTGTCAAAAATCCGACATGTGTTATTTTTTATTAATATTTGAGCTAACGTGTCTCGGTAGAGTTGACAATGAAGTGATCGTTTTTTTTTAAATTGACATTTAAATAATCGTTTTTAAAAAAAAATTGGCACTTAAGTGATCATTTTGAAAGTTTTGGCACCAAAGTGGTCGTTTTTAAAAAAAATTAATACTTAAGTGATCGTTTTAAAAGTTTTGGTAATAAAGTGAGCGCCGTATATAAATTTTGACACTTATAATGTACTTAAGCCCATTTTCTGGGGTATTACAATGTCGATCTCAGTACAAAATTGGACTGAGAGAACTATTACGCAGGTACGAACCTTCTTGTTGTCATTATAAATATCGTAGAAGGACACGAACAATATAGACAGAGTTTATCTTTATCGCCATCGTGATGATCTGCATTTTACTCGCCTTCCTCAGTAGAAGAACTTCTTGATCTGCCTCTCTGCATGGGCTCGGAAGTCGGAACATCGATCCTAATGCGAAACTGGAGCCTCTTCTAGTCGACTCTACATAGAACAGATCGAGTTCACTTGATGACACCAAAGTGAGATTTCAAGCAAGTCCCCCCCCTCTTTGATTTTAAATCTCTCCAACAACCTTCCAGAATGATCAAAAGTTTGGTTAAAGAGGAAGACATGAATGTTTACAAAGGCGATCGACACTGATGATGACAGAAAAGTTTTAGTTTTCGGTCGAGCAGTTTCAGGAGAGACCGGTACAGGCTCAAAGTCAGGGATGATATCGAAATTCCAAGGGAGTTTCATGAGCAGATTAAAACCCGAGGTCACAGGATGTGAGTGTCGTGCTCTTCCCGCAAGGCGATCTTGAGGCCTCCGTCATTCTCTCCGGTCGCTTCCCCGCATCAGCATTCCCTCTTTCATGTATCCAACCATGTTCAAGTATCCCCCCAAAGCCGACCATTTTGAAATGCGTGATCAAATGTTTTACGACTTTTTTAATACTTTTCCCTAACGAATTGCATCATAACTCTATTTCCTAAATTCTTTTCTGGATTCTAAAACGGTACGAGAGTCATGAAATTCCGCCTAGGATATCAACTGTGGAGCATGGGACCGACGCGCACCACGGCAACCCGATGTTGTATGCAATCATTTTTGTTATCTTATTCCCTTTTAGCTTTTGGATCATAAACATAAGCCGGGACATCGGCCCATCATGACAAATTGTAGGGACGCAACTTCTTATCATACCCATGTTTCCAAAGCGCTAGCTGGAATGAATATATCAATCTACATGAACACCCTTCAATGATATCAACATACCCTAAAGCCATCAATAATCTGATCAGTCCATGAGAACTTGAACTTTCAAAAGGCAAAATTGTCAATAAAAATTCGTAAACCTATTATGATTGTGTCAATTCGATCCTAAACATTTTGCATTTGTGCCAATTCAGACCATTACACAAATTTTGACTGGAAATCGCTTGATGTGGCTTGGCAAGTGCTGATATGGATTGGTGATCGGCTGGAGGAAGGAGGAAGAATAACAAAAGAAAGAGAAAGAAAAAAATGAAAAAATAATTAAATAGATAATTTTTAAAATATTAAAGTATTACTAAAAATTATCCATGTTAACGCCGGCAACACCATGTAACACCGCATCTGCTATTTTTGGCCAAAAATTAGCCGGATGGACTGAATTGACACAAATGCAAAATGTTTAGGACTCAATAGGCATGCGGCCCTGCTAATAAAGAGATTGATGGGATGAAAATTGTAGAATCATAGGTAGAGGGTTCGACTCCCGCTCTCTGTAAAGAGGCAGAGCAATAGTCAAGAAAAAAAGAGTTAGAGACATGGAAGACAAAAAAAAAATTAGAACCGAGTTGACAATTACAGTGGATTTAGAACTTTGTTTTTTAAGTAATTCTCCCCTTCCAAGAAGCAGAGATTCATGTCCCTGTACAAGGAAAAGAAAACCACATCACTCATTTTTCAAATGCCGAGCATGAACTCTAGTCATCAAGTCCGTATCATCAGCCCTAGGGAGCTCCTATCTCAGACAAGAACAAAAGGAAAAGTGCCCCCATTCAGTTCAGATCAAATCAAATGCAAGGTGCATTGACGCGATCAGCAAGATTCTTAGCCAGGGAAGCCACTATTTAAAGCACCCAAAATAAAAAACAACAAGAACAAGAACAAGAACAAGAGATAAAGTGAACAGTCAATGTATAGCATCAATCTTTTCAATTCAAACATTGAGATTCTCATAAGGAATGGGAGGTATCGACCATTCTACCTATTGACCATTCTACCTACTATTTCTTCATCGAGAGACCGACTTTTGTTAACTAGGAATGGCGTTCGTTGTACAGTGGACATGACTAGACCTATCAGATCGTCAAAGCAATTTAGGCTCCGTTCATTTCGCGAAAAATAGTTGATTTTAAAAATATTTTTTAAAAAATATCGCTTATATCGCTAACAAAAATAAACTATGAAAAATATTTTTGTCTCATTCATTAATTATTTCAAACAATACATGTGATCATTTTTAGGAAAATGTCTTCCTAATTGCTCATTTTCGTTAAATAAACGGAGCGTTATAAGTGTTTTTGGACCTAAATTGTGTGCCATCTATGAACTTTGTTTGATTCTTGATAATTCATTGTGTATCTCTTCAACTCCCTCCTTTTTTGCTTGGATCGGTAGTATGCATCGGAATGTGGCGAATTGTTGTTTTGATAAAAGTTTCAGGGTGTCCACTTTAACATGGAGCTCTCCGCACATCCTGCTTCGATCCAGCGATCGATCGATCAATCGATCGGATTCACCTTGTTTCCCGAAACTGTAGGCTGTAAGAAGTTTCATTTTGTCACCCGCCACCCTAGAACAGTCGCCAATACAGTCGTTCCACAATCATTCCATACAACTTACACAGCGGTTGACTACAATGTCGGCCCTGAATCCACATCAATCTAGTATTTGCAAAGGAATCAGATCATTCATATCCTCGTGTTTTAATGTCCGTCTCTGAAAGTTATTGAGCATACCAGGTATCTCAATGTTACCCCATCAAGCATGATTAATTAGCTCATGATTCCCAACAATTTACTCTCTTTTTCCTTTTCAAAGTTTGATGGGTCGTGATCCTTCTTGCATGGAATTTCCATCAACTCTGGGAAGAACATAAGTGAATTCACAAAGCAACACAAACAAGCCTTTGGTAATGTTAAATGAAGAGACTTATCCCTTGTTACATTTCTGCACAGGAGCTGCTAGAATAATCACAGATTTGGCTAAACTGGGGAGAAAACAGAGTACTCACCAAGGGTCAGACTGAAGACAACAAAAATTTTAGCCCCAGGAGATAAGAAGAGCAACTCTCGGGTCACACAGTTTCAGGTGATACGAGGCTAGGCTCATAACCGCGAACCGTCCTGAACATCGGAGGGAGGCCAGGGATGTCCAGCGGCTGGTAACTCACCCTTTTCGGGAAGAAATAAGTGAAGTGCATTTTTCTGTTGAAAGGGTTACCGTAGCAAGCACTTACCCGCAAAAGATAACATTCCTCGCTCAACCTATTGATGACTGCATAAGTCATGTAGGGATTCCACCGCACGTGAGTATCATGTTCATCCCAAAAGCTGATGGAAAGGTCTTCGAGCTTGTCCCCTGTCACTTCCCACAGTCTCATCCACTCGTTATGATGTTCTACTATAGTCAAGCATCTTCTGAATCCTAGCAGCTCAAGTTCCTTAGGTTCAATCCTTAGCCTGAGGCGGCCATACCCATCAGGGACAAAAACTTCGGGGGGTAGGAGCAATTGATCATTATTGTTGCGGCGTACTCCGAGGCCGAATTGGCCAACATCTTTGGCATGTGGCCTGCTGTCAAAGTCGTGCACATCTTTGGGAAATGAAATCATCCGAAACTTCTCATGACGTACATCAAATGATATGATGAAGTCGCGTCCTTTTCTAGAGGTTCTCCAGTGAATGGCCCCGTTCCAGAATATCGGTTGATATACAAAATATGCCTGCCAACCGTCAGGTACATCCAATCTCCTCCACGAACTCTCTCCCAATGTAGTCACTTCGAAGAACCTTCTTCCTTCATTAACATATGTCCGCAGAACTTTGTACTTTCCTGCTGAAGGATCGAAACCGAGTCCAACTTCATGACCGCCAATATCTGTTTCTCCTGATGTTGGCAATCTTCTGTACTCCCTCGTTATGGGATTGCAAACAAAAACAGGATCAAGAGCTGATGGAGAACCTACACATAGCAATCCTCGGCAAGTGCCCATAGCCCGAAGTCCTTTTAGCGGATCAATGTGAATCTGTCTGACCCTGCGTCCCTCGATATCCACCAAAAGAAACGGTTGTGTGGAGTCATCCGCACAAAACGGTTCAAGGATAAGCCCCGGTTGCTTGTCAACGCTGCTATCCAAAAGCTGCTCGATGAAGGTGGGATTTTTTGTTAAGTAACACCAGGCCTTGCAGACACATCTGCAGCGTAGGATTGAGTCGATAGGAAGCTTGCATAATATTTCTGATATAATCTCCAGGGACAAGTAGGGAATGCGCACGTTACTGTTGTTGCTTCTTTTATCTGATTTCTCCATTTAATACGAAATATATCAATCTCTTCTTAGCTATGCTCCTGAAAGTTACCCACAAATCAGTACCCAAGCTTAAAAAAGAAGCAGAATAAAAGGGTTAAAAATGACCCTACAAGGAATCTTAAAAGGAAGGTCTTTCATTCTCATCAACTGCAAAAAAAACTGTTTTACAAATGGGTTTTTCTTTTCTTCTTTGCCGTTGTGTCACTGATGGATTTCAACAAGCGACAAATCTGCACAACAAAATGCTATTCTAATTTTAAGTATGTCGATACACAAAGCAGAGGGTAAAATGCATCACACTTACTCAAGCTCTATTCATTTGAGCTCTTTCGCAGCAACTTTCTATAGTGCGCTAGATAACAAAAGTTCACGTGAGATGTAATTTACAAATGACCAATCTGCATCGCTGCCAGTTATGATAAAGCTCTTAACTTTGTCAAAAGCCGATTATCACTAAAACAAGTTATAAGGATGACATCAATTACATCGATGCTTCCAAAAACGATAAAACACTTGAATGACAATGGCAAATTATATGAATACCCTTTAGCGTTATTAACACTCCTCAAAACCATGGATAGTCACATTGACTTGTTACGACCCAATTAACACCTCTCTCTCTCTCTACAGATATCTCTAGGACTATCATTACAATCATCTCTCTACTACCTTGTTCACCACCATACCAGGCTTACCAGCTTGTGGCTGCAAATGTCTAGAACTCTCAGGCAGGTTGAGACTACCATAGAACATGTCACAACTCCTCTAGTCCCACATTGCCTAGGAGGAGGTCTTGGGAAGCCTTTATAAGGCTTGGGTGCCCTTAGACATGCAAGACGCGTTTTCCGGGCATTGTATGGGCGACGCTCAGAGGAACAAAACCGTGAGGACTGTGTGTCCAAAGCGGACAATATCTTGCAGAGTGGCGCAGCGGAAGCGCGTGGGGCCCAAGGCCGTTACAGAACAAACATTAGGATCCAGGCTGCCATTTTGAGCAAATGTGAAAAAACTGACAGAGGGGAAGAGGTAGTGAAGTGAGTGATCAGAGGGTGCAAGTGCCGAGAGGCGTGTGTGCAAGTGAGGGCACTGTGAAGTTGGTGACTGAAACAATAAAGTAAGGAATTGCGAGCAAGCGAAAATGAAAAAGTACACCATCGAACTTGCGTTTCTTGTCGCGATAAAGTTCGAAATCCTCCTTCACTGCGCATTGCACTTTCTGAACCGAATTTGGGTATTCAAAAGGTTCCCCTTCTCCATCTACAATAGCCTACACTTCCCTTAACCTCCACTTCTACTTGATTTGAATTATTAGCCAGAGATCATGAACTAACTGTGAATTTAAAGCGTGGGATTTGACATCACAAAAAACCTAGATACGATGACATTCTTCACTCTGACGCAACGAGATGAGAAATTTTGCTCTCATTTTCTAAACTCTGCCCGATCACTAGCAAGAACAAGATGCTCATTTTTCAGGAGGCGAAAAGAGATCGGTACTCTCAAGAAACAAAAACGAATTTCCCTTTGACGGCAATAAATGCAACGGAGCAAGGAAACTGAAGCAGCAAAATACGTGTTCAGACCATCAATCACAGGAGCGAGAGAGACAAGATTACAGATTAAGCCAGCAAGAACAGATTCGGGGGAAGGAAAAAAAAAAGACCACCCAAGAACAACAAGGAAGTGTTCCAGCAAATTCGGGTCGTACCTCGCTGCAAGTGCGAGGCGCATCAGCACGATCAGACAGATTCTCAGCCAATGAGAACATCACTGAAGGAGCTGAGCGACAGGAAAGGAAAAGGGTAAGAGAAAGAGCATCGAGAAACAGAGAACACAACCGTGTCAGCCATGAATCTTCTCATTCCAAGACGAAATTCATGGGAAGAAAAAACAGAGAAGAGTCGAGAGTTCTACCGTCAAGAAACCAACTTTTGCTCGCATTCTTGGGTTTGATCGTCCACAAGGGTCGTCCAAAAGTTCTTCTCTTTCTTATTGACGAAGACTTCAGGATTTTTTTTATTTTTCCTCTATATTCTACTTCGTCTATATTTTAGCTTTTCATTTCTAATAATTAAGGGTGCGCAAGACGGAACGATGGAATCAGAACTCTTTGGTTCCCGAGGGCATCGGTCCAGGTTCCGATTCCATAAAATTGGAATGATTTCCGGCTGGCTGAACTTTTTTTTTTACTTTTTAATAAAAAAATTTCATATCTTTTTTATTTTTTAATTTTTTTTATTGAGGGCCAAGGGCATAACAACATCGGCCTTCAATTAAAAAAAAAGAGTAAAGAAAAGAAAGGGCTAAAAAAGGAAAGTACCAAAAAAAAAGTTTGACAAATGTTTTTCCGACAGTACTATCGGAGAAGGCACAATTTCAACTATAGATGCACACATAATCATAACATGCTTTGCATAAAGTAATCATTGAGTGAGAGATTGTATGGTAAAAAATAACCGACAATACTATCAGACTAGCATCTCCCAAAAAATTTCAAAGCCAACACCGGTTGTGCCACGTCGGATGGTCGGCATCTACGTCAGATTTCCGACAAAAATTGGCCGGGTGAACTAAATTGATATAAATATAGAAAGTTTAAGATTAAATGGACACACTTAAAAGATTTATGATTTTTTTTAAAAGATTTATAATTAAATTGATACCAATATAATAAATTTATCATTTTTCCGGCACTCTTTCCATTAATATTCCAAAAAAAAAAAATTCCACGAGAAATGTTTGGGTATTTCGATATTGGATTGAGAGAACTATTATGCAGATATGAACAATATAGACAGAGTTTATCTTTATCACCCTCGTGATGATCTGCAGACTGCATTTACTCTCCTTCCTCAGTTGAAGAACTTCCTGATCGGCCTCTGTGTACGGACTCGGAACATCGATCTAAACGCGAAACGAAAAGCCCCCCCTTTTTTTTTTTCCTTCTAGTGGACTCTACATGGAAAATATCCAGGATGATCACAAAATGAAAGTGCACTTGCAAAATTTGGTAATGCAAAGTGAGATTTCAAGCAAGTCCCCCCTCTTTGAGTTCAAATCTCTCAAACAAACTTCCAGGATGATCGCAGGTTTGGTTAAAGAGGACGACATGAATGTTTACAAAGGTGATTGGCACTGACGGTGACAGAAAAGTTATAGTTCTTGGTCAAGCAGTTTCAGGAGATACCGGGATAGGCTCAAAGCCAGGGATTGCGTCGAAAATCCGAGGGAAGTTCATGGCAAGTGCTGACCTAGAGCTGATAAGAACTCAGGGTCGCAGGACATGGGTGTCCGGCTCTTCCTGCAAGCTGATCTTGAGGCCTCCGAGATTCTCTCCAGTCTGCTATCCATATCAGCATTCGTTCCTCCTTATATCTGACCATGTTCAAGTATCTCCCGAAGCCGACCATTTCGAAATGCTTGGTCAGATGCTCGACAAGCCAGCGGATACCCGGGAACGGATCCCCTGGAGGCCATGATATGATGCCTTCACTACCATCATTGATGCGCAAAGTGACATCCTGAAATTCTTCAGGGAAGTCGGAGGATGTGAAATTCCCCTTTGCATATGACAAATGACTGGATGCAGTCGGATTCGACCCTGAAGTTCATCTTCCAGTGTATGGCCTTATTCCAGAACCTCGGATTGCATACGAGGTGGTTCCACATATCTGTCCTAATCAGCAATGTTCTCCACTCATCTTTTGCAAGCATAATCACCTCGAATCGCATTGTCTTGCCTTCGGCCTTGACATCGGTTTTCAGGACTTTGCACTGTTCTGTAGAAGGATCGAAGCCAATTCCGACAAGATGGCAATAGACTAACCTTCTTCTTGACGTTGGCAATTGCCGGTACTCCCTCATTACAGGATTACAAACGAAGACACGATCGAACGACCAGGGAGAAGCTAGACAAAGCAATCCCCGGCAAGACCCCATGACCAAAAGTCCTTGAAGCAGCTCGATTCGAACCGGGCGAAACTTGCATCCCGCTAGATCCACCCAGTGAAGAAAACCCAGGAGTCCATCATCCGGCACACTAAGTGGCTGGATGATGAGCCCTGGGCGTATGTTAACAAGCCACTTGATGAAGACAGGATCTTTCGTCCAGTAGCACTAGGACTTACACATGCACTGGCTGCGAGCCTGACTAGTATTTCGAATATGATATCGAGAATGAAGTAGGGGATACTCGTGTTGTCGCTGTAGCTCGCTTTCTTTGAATTGGCTATTGGAGGAAAAAAGATGTCGAATTAGCTTTTCTAGTTATGCTCCCGCGATGTACCTGTCTACGAAATAAATGAATTTGGCACCACGAACACAATAAGCAGCAGAACGAAGGATATCGTGAAGGAAAAACCAACTAGGAATCTGAAGTGAAATCAATGTTTTCCACCTTTGCTTGTTCCGCAGTTGAATTTCCTTTTTTTCCGGTTGTTGTTCCGCAATTAGATTTCAAGAAGCCCAATAATTTCACACTGACATGTTGATCCAAAAATCGGAATTACAATTCGATGTGAAAATGGCTTGGTAACAATGAATTGCATCATAACTCTGTTTCCTAAAACGCTTTTGTGGATTCTAAACAGTATGATAGTTATGAAATTCCGCCTAGGATATCACCTTTGATGCAGGGGACTAATGCACCATGGCCACCCGATATAGTATGATAACCACTGTTGCTATCTTATTCCATTTTAGCTTTTGGTTCGTAAATACAAGCCGGGACATCTGCCTGACATGACAAATTGTAGGGACGCAACTTCAATCATACCCATCTTTCCGAAGCGATTGCTAGAACGATGATATCAACCTACATAAACACCCTTCAATGATATGAACACGCCAGGAAACCGTCAATGATCCAATCAGCCCGTAAGAAGGTGAACTTCCAAGAAACAAAGATTCATGTTCTGGCACGAGGAAAAGAAAATCATATCATGCGTTTTTCAAATGCTGAGCATGAACTCTAGCCAACAACTCCTTGACATCAGCCCTTGGGAGCTCGTGTACCAGACAAGAACAGAAGGAAAGTGCCCAAATGAGTTCAGATCAAAATCAAATGCAGGGTGCATCGACGCGATCAGCAAGATTCTTAGCTTGGGAAGCCATTATTTTAAGCACCCAAAATGGACAAGAACAAGGACAAGAACAAGAGATAAAGTGAACTGTCATGTAAAGCATCAATCTTTTCAATTCAAACTGAGAGATTCTCAAAGGGACAGCAAGGTATCCGACAATCCTACCAATTGAGAGACCGACTTTGCTTAACCGGGAATGATTTTGTGCCATCTAGATTTGATTCTTAATCCTTCATTGTATATCTCCTCAATCCTCCTCATTCGTTCGGATCGATAGTATGTGTCCGAATGCGGCTAATTGCTATTCCGATTTAGAAGTTTCAGGATGTTCACTTTAACGTGGAACTCTCCGCCCATCCTTTTACACATAGGTATTATCATACGTGTATCTAAAAGTGATAGTAACCCTACTTTGATCCAGCAATGGATCGATCATTCACCTTTTTTCCTGAAATTGTATGCTGTAAGCAGTTTCTTTCTGTCGCTCGCGCTGCAACCCTAGAACAGTGGGCAATACAGTCCTGCCATACAATTTACACAATGGTAGACTACAATGCCGGCCCTGAATCCACATCAATCTAGTACTTGCAAAGGAATCAGATCATATTCTTATGCTTTAATGCCCTTCTCCCCCATCCTACAACAACTAAATTTCGTTTACTCTCCTTCTAAACTGAAGAACCCGTCGTGATCCTCTGTGCAAGGAATTTCCATGAACATTGGGAAGAACATAAGGGAATTCAAAAAGCAATAGAAACAAGCCTTCAACACTTGCAATTGCCAATGTTAAACGAAAAGAGTTATTCCTAACCGCAAACTGTTGAATAATCACAGATTTGGCTAAAAGGGGGAGAAAACAGAGTACTCACAAAGGGTCAGACTGAAAACAACAAAAAATTTAGCCCCAGGAGATAAGAAGAGCAACTCTCGGGTCAAGCAGTTTCAGGTGATACGAGGCTAGGCTCATAACCACAAACTGTAGTTAATATCGGAGGGAGGCCAGGGATGTCCAGCGGCAGGTAAGTCGCCCTTTTCAGGAAGAAAAGTGTGAATTGTATTTTTAGGTAAGCATTTACCTGTAACAGATAACATTCCGGGCTCAACCTACCGATGACTGAATAAGTCATGAAGGGATTCCACAGCACGTGATTATCACGTTCATCCCAAAAGCAGATGGAAAGGTCTTCAAGCTTGTCCCCCGTCACTTCCCGTAGTCTCGTCCACTCATCATGATGTTCAACTATAGTCAAGCATCCTCTGAATCCTAGCAGCTCAAGCTCCTCAGGTTCAATCCTTGTCATGAGGCAGGCATATTCATCAGGGGCAAAATCTTGGGGGGTTAGGAGCAATTGATCATTATTATTATGGCGTACTCCAAGGCCGAATTGGCCAACATCTTTGGCACTTGGCCTGCTGCCAAAGTCGTATACATCATTGGGAAATGAAATCAACCGAAACTTCTCATGACGTACATCAAATGATATGATGAAGTCACGTCCTTTTCTAAGGGTTTTCCAGTGACTGCCAACCATCAGGTACATCTAATCTCCTCCACGAACTCGCTCCCAACGTAGTCACTTCGAAGATACTTCGTCCTTCATTAACATATATCTGCAGAACTTTGTACTGTCCTGTTGAAGGATCGGAACCGAGTCCAACTTCATGACCGCTAATATCTGTTTCTCCTGATGTCGGTAATCTTCTATACTCCCTCGTAATGGGATTGCAAACAAAAACAGGATCAAGAGCTGACGGAGAACCTACACATAGCAATACTCGGCAAGTGCCCATGGCTCGAAATCCTTTTAGCGGATCGATGCGAATCTGTCTGACCCTGCATCGCTCTATATCCACCAAAAGAAACGGTTCTGTGGAGTCATCCGCACAAAACGGTTCAAGGATAAGCCCCGGTTGCTTGCAAATGTTGCTACTCAAAAGCTGCTCGATGAAAGCCGGAGATTTTTATAGGTAACACCAGGCCTTGCAGACACATCTGCAGCGTAGGACTGAGTCGATAGGAAGCCTGCATAAAATTTCTGACATAAGCTCTGGCGAAAAGTAGGGAATGCTCTCGTTACCACTGCTGCTTCTTTTCTCTGATTTCTCCATTTAAGACGAAATATATCAATCTCTTCTTAGCTATGTTCCTGCAAGTTACCCACAAATCAGTACCCAAGCTTAAAAAAGAAGCAGAACAAGGCAATACGGAATCTTAAAAGGATCCGTGCTTTCATTTTCACCAATTGCAAAAAGAACTGTTTTACAAATGGGTTTTTCTTTTCTACTTTGTTGTTGAGTCACTGATTGATTTCAACAAGCATAAAATCTGCACAACAAAATGTTATTCTAATCTTAAGTATGTCGATGCACAAAGCAGAGGGTAAAATGCATCACACTTCCTCAAGCTCTCTTTAGTTGAACTCTTTCCCAGCAACATCCTATAGTGCGCTACATAGTAACAGTTCACATGAGATGTAATCTCTCAAACGAACTCCCAGGACGATCCCAGGTTTGGTTAAAGAGGAAGACATGAATGTTTACAAAGGCGATTGGCACCAGCGATGAAAGAAAAGTTTTAGTTCTCGGTCATGCAGTTTCAAGAGAGGCGGGGATAGGCTCAAAGCCAGGTATTGCATCGAAAATCCGAGGGAGGTTCACGGCAAGTGCTGACCTGGAGCAGATAAGAACCTGGGGTCACATGACGTGGATGTTGGGCTCTTCCCGCAAGTCCATCTTGAGGCCTCCGAGATTCTCTCCAGTCGCTTCCCATACCAGCATTTGCTGATTCTTATATCCGACCATGTTCAAGTATCCCCGAAACCGACCGTTTCGAAATGCTTGGTCAGATGCTCGACAAGCCAGCAGATACCAGGAACGGATCCCTGGAGGCAGTGATATGATCCCTTCACTACCATCATCGACGCGCAAAGTGACTTCCCTGAAGAACGACAGGATGCAGTCGGATCAACCCTGAAGTTCATCTTCCAGTGGATGGTCTTGTTCCAGGATCTCAGATTGCATACGCATATCTGTCCGTAATCAGCAATGTTCTCCAAGCGTAATCACCTTAAACCGCATTGTCTTGCCTTCGACCTTGACGTCAGTTCACAGGATTCTGTACCTGTCCCAATGGACGATCCTTCTTCTCGACTAGGCAGTTGCCGGTGCTCCCACATTACAGGATTACAAAGACAGGATCAAGCGACTAGGGAGAAACTAGACAAAGCAATCCCCGGCAAGACCCCATGACCGAAAGTCCTTGAAGCAGCTCAATTCGAACCCGGCGAAATTTGTATCCCAGGGGATCCACCCAACCCAATGGAGCAAACCCCGGAGTTCGTCATCCGGCACACACATGGAGCAACTGTATGACAAACCCTGGGTGTCTATTAACATGCCACTCGTTGAAGACGGGATCTTCCACCAGGTGACAGCAGGACTTACGCATCTGCATCCGTTGCGAGCCTCACTAGTACTTCAAATATGATATCGAGAATGAAAAACCTACTAGGAATCTGAAGTGCAATCAATGTTTTCCATCTTTGCCCGTTCCGCGGTTGAACTTCCTTTTTTCCGGTCGTTGTTCTACAGTTAGATTTCAAGAAGCCCAATAATTTCACAACGAGATACTCTAAAATCCGAAGCACAATTCGATGAGCAAATAGTTTGGTAACAATGAATTGCATCAGAACTCTACTCTTTCGTGGATTCTAAAACAGTATAGCAATTATGAAATTCCACATAGGATCGAAGTCCTGAGTCCCAACGCACCCGGCCACCCAATGTAGTATGGTAACCTTTTTTTGGTATATTATTCCATTTGAGCTTTTGGATCATAAATACAAGCCGGAACATCAGCCTGGCATGACAAATTGTAGGGAAGCAACTTCAATCATACCCACGTTTCCGAAGCGATAGCTAAAACGAAGATATCAACCTACATGAACACCCTTCAATGACATGAAAGCCGTCAATGATCTGATCAGTTCGTAAGAACGTGAACTTCCAAGAAACAAAGATTCATGTTCCGAGGAACGAGGAAAAGAAAATCACATCACTCTTTTTTCAAATGCTGAGCATGAACTCTAGCCAGCAACTCCCGTCATCAGCCCTTGGGAGCTCGTGTAGCAGACAAGAACAGAAGTAAAGTGCACAAATAAGTTCAGATCAAATCAAATGCAGGGTGCATCTACGCGATCAGCAAGATTCTTAGCTAGGGATGCCGTTGTTTAAAGCACCCAAAATGGAAAAGAACAAGAACAAGAAATAAAGTGAACAGTCATGTAAAGCATCAATCTTTTCAATTCAAACAGAGAGATTCTCAGAGGGACAGGAAGGTATCCGACAATCCTACCAGTCGAGAGACCGACTTTGCTTAACCGTAAATGATTTTGTGCCATCTAGGGAACTTTGTTTGATTCTTAATCCATCATTGTACTATCTCTTCAACTCCTTCTAATTCGCCCAGATCGATAGTATGTGTCGGAATGCAGCAAATTGATATTTAGATTTAGAAGTTTCGGGGTGTTCACTTTAACGTGGAACTCTCCTCACATCCTTTTACGCGTAGATATTATCATACATGTACCTCAAGGGGATAGTTACCTTACTTTGATCCAGTGATGAATTGATCTGATTCACCTTTTTCCCAAATTGTAGCCTGCGAGAAGCTTCTTTTGGCCGCTCGCGACCCTAGAACAGTTGCCAAAACAGTCCTTCCATACTTTTTACACAACGGTAGACTACAATGTCGGCCCCGAATCCACATAAACCTAGTACTTGCAAAGGAATCAGATCATATTCTTGTGCTTTAATGTCCTTCTCTGAAAGTTATTGAGCATACCAGGTATCCCAATCTTACCCCATCAAGCATGACTAATTTGCTCATGATTTCCAACAATTTACTCTGTTTTTTTTTTTTTTTCAAAAGTTTGATGGGCTCTAAAATTTCTGCCAGCATAAGCGGATTTGTTTCTAGATTTGATCTCCCTCATGCTACAACAACTTAATTTCGTTGTCCCTCCTTCTAGACTGAAGAACCTGGGAAGAACATAAGTGAATTCAGAAAACAACACAAACAAGCCTTCAGTACCAGCAATTGGCAATCATATATGAAAAGAGTTATTCCTAGACTACAAGTACTTATCCCTCGTTACATTTCTGCACAGGAGCTGCTTGAATAATCACAGATTTGGCCAAACGGGGGAGAAAACACTGTACTCAAAAAAAGGTCAGACTGAAGACAATAAAAAGTTTAGCCCCAGGAGATAAGAAGAGCAACTCTCGGTCATGCAGTTGCAGGTGATACAAGGCTAGGCTCATAACTGCGAACCGTAGTGAACATCGGAGGGATGCCAGGGATGTCCAGCGGCTGGTAATTCGCCCTTTTCGGGAAGAAATATGTGAAGTGCATCTTTAGGTTGGAATGGTTACCATAGCAAGCACTTACCTCTAACAGAAAACATTCATCGCTCAACCTACCAATGACTGCATAAGTCATGTAGGGATTCCAGACCACATGAGTATCATGAAAATCCCAAAAGCAGATGGAAAAGTCTTCGAACTTGTCCCCCGTCACTTCCCATAGTTTCATCCACTCGTTATGATGTTCTACTATAGTCAAGCATCCTCTGAATCCTAGCAGCTCAAGTTCGTTGGGTTCAATCCTTGCCGGGCGGCGGGCATCTTCATCACGGACAAAAACTTGTGGGGGTAGGAGCAATTGGTCATTATTATCAGGGCGTACTCTGAGGCCGAAGTGGCCACCATCTTCGGCATGTGGCCTTATGCCAAAGTCGTACTCATCGTTGGAAAATGAAATCACCCGAAACTTCTCATGACATACATCAAATGATATGATGAAGTCACCTCCTTCTCTAGAGGTTTTCCAGTGAATGGCCCCATTCCAGAATATCGGTTCAAATACTTCATCAAAATCCTGCCAACCATCAGGTACATCCAATCTCCTCCACGAACTCGCTCCCAATGTAGTCACTTCGAAGAACCTTCTTCCTTCATTAACATATGTCCGCAGAACTTTGTACTTTCCTGCTGAAGGATCGAAACCGAGTCCAACTTCATGACCGCCAATATCTGTCTCTCCAGATGCTGGCAATCTTCTGCACTCCCTCGTTATGGGATTGCAAACAAAAACAGGATCAAGAGCTGACCGAGAACCTACACACAGCAATCCTCGGCAAGTGCCCATGGCCCGAAGTCCTTTTAGCAGATCAATCTGAATCTGTCTAACCCTGCGACCCTCAATATCCACCAAAAGAAACGGTTGTCGGGAGTCATCATGCGCACGAAACGGTTCAAGTAGAAGCCCCGGTTGCTTGTCAACACTGCTATCCAAAAGCTGCTCGATGAAGGTGGGATTTTTTGTCAAGTAACACCAGGCCTTGCATACACATCTGCAGCGTAGGATTGAGTCGATAGGAAGCTTGCATAATATTTCTGATATAATCTCCAGGGACAAGTAGGGAATGCGCTCATCACTACTGTTGCTTCTTTTCTCTGATTTCTCCATTGGAGACGAAATATATCAATCTCCTCTTAGCTAGGTTCCTGCAAGTTACCCACATATAAATACAGTACTCCAAGCTTAAAAAAAGAAGCGAACAAAGACATTATAAATGACCCAACAAGGAATCTAAAACGGGATTCAGGATTTCATTTTAAAGAACTTAGTTGGCTTTTTTTTTCCTTCGTTGTGCTGTCACTGTTAGTAATAAAAGATCGTGTAAGATGTTATTTATAAATGACCAGTATGCATCACTGCCAAATATGGTAAAGCTCTGACTTGTAAATAATCCGATTATCTTAAGACACCGCTGTTATATGACGTTATAAGGATGACCTCAATTATATCATTGTTTCCAAAACCGATTAACCACTCAAACAACAAGAGCAAATATATGAATACCCATTATTAACACACTCCAAAACCATTAACAGTCACATCGACTTGCCGTTACGCAATCAACACCTTCTCTCTCTACGGATTCTCTAGAATACAGTTACAATCTTTCTAGTCAGTCACCTAATTAGCTTCCTCAGATTTCTACCTCTCTTTCTCTCTCCCTACAAACAACCATCTCTCTAGCATTCTCTCAGACACCTAATTAGTTTCCCTCAGATTTCTACCTAGTTCACCACCACACCAGGCTTACCAGCTTGTCGCTGCAATTGTCTAGAACTCTGGAGCAGGTTGAGACTACCATAGCCACCAACATTAGGATCAGGGCTGCCATTTTGTGCATGTGGGAGACAACTCAGAGAGCGCAAGGGCAAGTGAAGTGAGTGACCAGTGCATCTAAGAGGCGTGAGCTCGAGTGCACCGTGAGGTGGTGACTGGAACAATAGAGTAAGGCGTTGCGAGGGAGCGACGATAAAAAAATGCATCATCGAACTTCCATTTCTTGTTGCGATATAATTTGAAATCCTCATTCAGCCCTCGCTGCACTTTCCAGACCAAACTTTTGATATTCAAAGGTTCACCTTCCCCCATCTACAACAGTCTACACTTGTTCCTTAACCTCCACATCCACTTGATTTTAAAATTCTCGCCAGAGATCATAAACTAATTTGTGAGCTCTAAGAGCGGTATTTGACATCCCAAAAAAGCTCGATACTGTCCCATTTTTTCACACTGAAGCAACGAAATGAGAAAACTTTGCTCTCATGTCTCAACTCTGCCGGATCAATAACAAGAACAAGATGCGATTTTTTTTAGGAGCGAAAAGAAATCGGAACTTCCAAGAACCAAACATGAATTCCCCTTTGACGGAGACAACTGCAACGAAGCAGGGAAAAAAGAGCAGCAAAACACGCATACAGATCATCAGTCACACAAGCCTGCACAGACAAAAAAAAATATAGACTTTGCCAGCAAGTACAGATTGAGGGTTAAAACAAAGGACCACCCAAGAACAAGAGGGAAAAAATTCGAGCAAATTCGGATCGATCAGACAGATTCTCAACCAATACGAACATCATACGAACGAGCAACACAAGGAAAGAGAGAAAAAAACATCGAGAAACAGAGAACACAACCGTGTCAACCATGAATCTTCTCGTTCCGACACCAACTTCATACAAAGAAAAGACAGAGAGGAGTCGACAGTTCTACCGTCAAGAAACCAACTTTTGCTCGCATTCTCGAGTTTGATCGTCCACATGGGTCGCTCAAGCGCTTCGAGCTCAGGTGCTTCTCTTTCTCGTCCACGAAGACTTCATGTCCCTCTTTTTTCTTTTCTTCTGTCGATTCTACATTCTGTCTTTATTTTAGCTTTTCATTTATATTAATGTGTTGATTGTAATTGCCCTATTAAGTTTTTGTGATAACGTTTAACAAAAAAAGATTTATATCCATACTTATATATTAAGGTCAAACATGTCATTTGCCTCGTTTATTTAACTTTTTCTTAATATACCTCCCGCATCGAAAAATAAAAAAATCGAGAAATAAGGCCATAAATACAGTTCAGTCAATTTTTGACGTTGCCACCGCTTCAAAAGATTATTGTTTGAAAGTGTAATTTGCCTCGCTTATTTAGCATTCGCTCGATACCTCTCAATTAAATAATAGAAAGCCAAAAATATGAGGGCACAAATGTAATTAAGCGCATGTAGGAGAAAAAAAAAACCCATTTATGTTAAGTTTAATTACAAATTAGCAATATTCAAAATTAATTGCGCCTTCGCGTGGCGCGCGCTTGAAATCTAGTTCAATTCAAGCGATTTCTTTTTGCCATGGGCCTTCTCCCATTCTTGCGCCTCGTTATTGGGCTTTGATTCGGGCCCAAGATGCTCAATGGGCAGGCTAGGCATGGCCCATGAGCCGACCCAACTTCATTATCTAAACCCGGCCCAAAGAAAGAGAAAACCATTTGCGCAGCAAAATTCCGGAGCAGACCGAGCCTTGATTGGATTCCAAAGGTTTGTGGCCCTGCGTAGAACAATGAAGTGTGTCGAAACCTCACCCGCTTCGAGTTATTTGGGAACAATTCGCCTCCGACGTTACGTTCAGTGAAAGCACTCGTCAGACCCAGACTTAAGGCACGCGCACATAAGAAGACGACACTCGACTCCTGAATTTAGAACCGTCCTGAAGCCGAACGCGCGGCCATTGTCTCCGAAAATTTAAACCGAAATAGAAATAATGTTGAAGGCTTAGGCAATATTTAGAGGTTGGGCATCACAAATGAGAGGCATGCATGTAAATGAACAAAACACCATTTTGATGTGATGTATCCTTTTGACACTTTATGTGTGTCTGAGTCAGAAAGTACCCAAACCTGGGTGTCACTTTGTATTCTTCCTGGGGCTGTGTGGTGGTCAGGGAGAAACTTTCCCAAGTCAAATTTTTACTGCTTCGATGGAAATTTGTTGCAAAAGCAAACAGAAAGACATTTCCTTTTTCCCCATTGGGGCAGCTTCCATGAATTCAATGCTTCATTGCATATGACAGCTGTAATTACCGTTTGGACAACGACCCAGCTACATGAGTTTTAGTTTTCTTCCGACAAGAAATGCTGCATTTTCTCAAAGTCATATATGGCAAGTCAATCACTAGAGATTTTTCAGGGTATATATAGTCAGTGTGGTGTACCACATTGTGATCCTTCATCATAAGTGAGCATAGAAACATCTTAAAGATTTGAACTTTGTGTTGTTTAACGACGGCTTCGTGAGCGAGCGTAGAGCGTTTTGGAACCAAGTTTGTCGTTTAGTAGAACATTATAGCATAGAGAACCTTTGCGATAGTTGAATGATCTTTGAATTACCTATTTTGGGTATACTTTTACATATATCGAATGTGTTTTCTTTTTGGTGGTTAGGCGGTATGCAAGCCAACTTTCGCGCACTTCAACCGGTTCACCTCCGTGTGCAATTTTAAGGACACAATTCTCCACATCAACCTAGTACGTTTTGAGTGATTTTCAAATTAGCACTCTATACAAAGCGTTACTAATGAGAAAACAATCATTCCCCTCGTGTGGTGAATGGTGATCTGGCCGTGTTTGTGTTGAAATCGGCCCGTGAAATGGTTAGTGTTTGAGCATGCTCATTGACAAATCATGATATCATGCGTGACATTTCAGCAAACGGTGGACGAAATAAATTCTCTCTATAAATATCAGCGGAAGGACAATATGAGAAGGTCAACCAAGATCCCCTTTTTATGTACTCTTTGGCCTATGTTGCATCTTAAAAGCACATGGACTCCCACATAATTCATGCATACCATTCACTATATTCACCAAGTTAAAGATGATAATACTCAAGCATTCGGGACAACAAACGGCCAAAATTGCAACCATCACCCATTTGGCCTTGGGACTTAAATGGAGTGGGGTCTTCTTCAACGTGGGCTCATTGCCTTCCTCCTCATTAAGCCCCTCATGTGCCCCATCACATCAACTTCTTGAGAGGGACAAATGAGTTGGGGTTTTCTTGAAAAATCACTTTTCTCTTTTCTCACTCACTTTGAATTTTAGCTTTGATTGATTGGGAGGATGGGTAGTGACAGTGGATCTGCCATTGGGCCCTTTCTTGGAATAGTGGGTGGCTGCTTGTGCCAATCTATCTCTCTCTCTCTACAGCTTCAATTGTAGATGGCATCCACATCTTTTGTTCCCTCTCCACCCATCAAACCCCACATGGGGGGGATTTCTAGCTACAAAACAATTGCTACTGCAACTTGGGCTAGTTTTTCAGTGCCAATTGCATCTGTTTTCTCTTTGCTCTCATCCATACAAGCATCACTTCATCTTTTCCCTATCTATTGCATAATATATGCCTCAAGCCTAATGATCATTCTCTCCCTAATGCTAGTTTCCATTCCGGTGTATGGTCTATTGCTTCTTGGACACACAACACCTCTAGGATTAATTGTTCCTTATAGAGCAACTAAGCTTTACGACGACCAAACCAAGGAGCTATCGCTTTTTAAATATACGATATTAGCAAAATATCTCGATTTGAAGTGTACTGAATTAGAGGTTTGTAGTTAATACCTCACAATGGATGTCGATGTACATAGGTATCCATATAGGAGGTGCCCGGGCGTTAATTGTCTTGCAAGATGAGCGAGCATAACTAAAGCATTGGTTGGTTGGAACATGCAAGAGAAAGGATTTTTATCCCGCAACCTTTGGTGGTTATCCGGCTTTCCACAAACCACTTAATAGCACATCTAGGCACAATGAATTCTAAGAAATCTTGTTGGATGCGAACGATATTTCAAAAGTACACGTGTCATATTCTAGACATTGCTCGTGAAAACTAATGTATACCTTTAAGGTAGGTGTATAGACCATTAGACACGTGAAACAGATTGTACAGCTTCTCATAATCATAGCATAGACAGAACTTAAATGGCAATATTTGATCACTGCACCATGCGCGTATTTACTCCTTATTTTCTGCTAAAGCCAGGTGGTGGTTGTCTTGTCCATCCATTTTTAAGAGCATAGGTGGTTCCCTGTTGCCATACTATATGGATGACTTATTGCTCTGGCACTTCGTTGGGATACAGGGACCCAACACAGAAACAAGAGACAAATATCCTTAATTGCAACCCCATCTGCTTTGCTGAATCGCACGCAATAATTATCGTGGCCAATGAATCTTTCTGAAACTCTTGGTAAATCTCAACCTTTCAAACGTTATTTCACATCATTTCATAACGAGTCTTATATATTTTCTATATTCACGTGACCTCCCTTCACGTATCAGCTTAGGTTTTTGAATTGGACTTTCTAACATGGTATCAAAGTTAATGTTATTCTTTTCATGTATGCGCGTCCACCTCTCATCAGTCAATTTGATATGCACACGAGAGGGAGTGTTGAAATATTCCCACATTAGGTCCTATATCGCTGATATTAGTTCTAAAAGAAGGGGTATTGCTCCGCCTCCATTTCACGAAATAAGTAAAATAACGTTAAAATATTCCCACATCATGTCATACATACATACATACATACATACATACATATAAAACAGCAACAAATCAAAAGAATTTTATAATTTGTAATAGCCTAATATGTTCCGTGCTATTTACAATCAGTCATTCTAATCAAAGTCTTATTGATGAGTGCCCATGCTCCCGATACTAGGGGTGAGCAAATTGACCAGTTCTACCCGAGAACCGAATCAAACCACCCAAAACATATGTCCGAGAACGGGTTCAAGATTTTCGAACAAGGTTGGAATTGGTTCGGTGTCAAGTGAATACCCACTATCGTTAATGGAACCAGTTCCAAAATCGTTTCCATTACTTAAAAAGTCAAATCCTAATGTCTTTTTCCCCTAAAATCCAACCTCAACAGTCGTGACTCAGCAACAAGGCAGCACTCCTTCGCCTTTCCTCTTAGGAATTCTTGTTTTTGGCGTATAGTGATTCTTATTATTCATCTTTTACTTTGAATCGTTTCATTTCTACTCATATTAATTTGTTGGAAAAAAATGAAACGAGAAAAAGTAACAAAAGAAAAACATGTTCTCAGATAGATCCTGAAATGGGATAGGAAAAACAGTGTAGGTTCCAAAACAAATTCTGTGGCAAACATGATATGTTTCAGGTTTTAAAAATTGGGAACCAATTATAACATGATAGCTTTCATGTTCTAGGTCTTGAACCTACCCATCCCAAAACCAATCACCCCTACCATATACTTGCTGCACATGTCCATAAGGAAGGTCCCGACATTCAAAGTACCAAACACACTCTTGCCAGAATAATCAATGCATTGAAGAAGAAAAAAAAAAGCAACGATTTCTTAAAACCAATTACTAAATCAGTGTCCAAACACACTCGTTAACGACCTCCGTCTTAACTTTTTCTATATCGACTGCCTCGTTAACATAAGCGTCACCTGGTTGGCCAGTCCTTTAAACTGATCCAAAGCTCTTGGATCTCTTTCCTACCACACAATCCAGCAGTGCAATTCCTCAGCAGCCACCCACCTCACTCTGAGCCAAAATAAATGAAATCTGGAAAGTGGTTTGCACTGGCTAAGGCAGACCACATTGACACATCTTTCTTACTCTTGAGACTAGGATTAAGAGCAATGATTTTATCAACTTAGGTTAGAAAATAACCTAAACTTGAGCAATTTGGGTGTTCATCAGATTGGGTAGACCAACCCCAACCCCAGTGAAATATGTGGTTTTAATGTTGACCAGGCGGCCTGATTCATAGCCATGATGTAAGAGTGGGCAGCAACCGAAGTTCATCCACAATTTCTACGCTGCGCAGGTGGCAAGACATGATTTAGTAGTGGCTTTGTTTTCAATGTAATGTAATAATCCGTCACTCATATGATGCTTATAGAATCAATTTACGAGGTCACTAGGGATGAACTACTGTGGTTAACTAGAAGTTTGCTATCTAAATATGTAATTATAAATTCGTTAATCACTGGATGAAACTTAACAAATTCGAATTGGCGACAGTGTTTAGGACCGTCCACATGTCCTAGGCTAAATTATTAAAAAAAAATTACCAAAAAAAAGAAATAAACTTATTGCGATGGTGCCAATTCAATTGTAAACTTTTTTTTTTTTTTGGCCAATTGAATCTTAAACCTTTTGCATTTGTGTTAATCCAGTCCATACAACCAATTTTGGCAAGAAATCGCTGATGTAGCATGACCGACTCTAACGTGACACAGTTGTCGCCGACATGGCGATAACCTTCTTCTTTTTTTTTCGTTTCACTTATGGTGGATAGTCAAACCGTATTCAATGCCATCAGCATTCATTATCTTAGTAAAATGGGAGATACCTAAATGGTGAAATAACACCCAATAAAAAAGGTATAATTTCTCTTTTTTTCCCTTCCCGTTTTTGAGAAGAGGTAGAGCAATGGAGAAAGAAGGGTGGCTCACTTAAAAGAACGAAAGGAAAAGCTTTCTGTAGGGGGACCAAGCTACGACCCACGATATGGGTGGTTGGCAAGAAGACAGCTTTCTACTTGGGAGGGTGGCTGAGCATGATTTGGTGTTCGACCTATTGACCAAGGAAAAATTATTGTTGTGGTGGAGCTTTCAATCGCTCCCCTCCCATCCATTGTGAAGTTCTATTCCATTGTTAAGGAGAAACCACGACTCGCTCTATTCGTCCATGAGTCGGAGAAAACTATGCATGGCAGATCGCTCTTGCCCAAGTTAAAATTAATCTTCATAAGAAAACGGGAGCCCGGTACCAGCATGGCCGATGCCCGACCCCAGTCGAACCCGACATATGATGATTATGGAAGCGAACGCAACTCCACCGTGTCAATACCCTGTATTTTGAAGCGTCTTAATTAGTTGGTGCAATCCACCTTCTTCGTTTCTATTTCCTTTCCATTTTTGGGAAGAAGCCACAAAAGAAATCTGCAAATTATGTTCGATGTGGCACATTTACCTTGAGTTTTTTATGTGACATAAAAAAACCCCGAATTATACTCACTATGACATATTCACCCTAAACTTTTTCTTGTGACATCAAAATCTCAAAACTTATATCCGTGTGACATATTTTCCCTCTATCAAGATTCTTTCAGATGATTTTCTAGCCAAAATGATGTTGTACTTATTTCACTTAAGCCATGTTCCGATTGCCTACCATCGTCCGCGTAGGTAGATTTTGAAAATGTGTTTTGCCTATATCATGCTCATTTATTTCGTTCTTTAATGTGCGGTAAAATAGCGACCAATCTATAGCTTTACGTGTTCAGCATTTTCATGTGGTTTCTTTTAACCAGTTTCATCATGCAAACTTTTCACCCTCCACTTTTAAGCTCTAACTAGTAATTACTGCGAGTGTTGAAGCAATAACGACCGACCATGCACACCTTTATCAAGGTTCATCTTGGGAAGATTGAACTTTATCCAACAATTAATGCAAAATTGTTTTGAGGCTGAGTTCCATTCTGCTAGCATTTTGAGGATCTAATTCTTCTGCTTTTTTAGGAAGATTTTTTAGTACGATCAGATCCCATTTATATGGTTGGAAAGCCCTATTGCTACGTTTAATAGTCGAATTAAAGGCGAGGATATGATAAAATACATCATATCTCGTATTTGGTTCTTGCCAAAATAAGATAAAGTAGGATATAATGGGGATATAACCAGGATAAAAATATCTCGTGGTGAAGGTGGAATAAAGGTGGATAGGATTTTTATCTATAATATAAAGCCTATTTCTCAAGAATAACAAATTTATTAAATTAAAAAAAATAATTAAAGACAAAATAATATTTGGATGCTACTATAAAAAAAACTCAAAATAAAAAAAATAATAATTGATAAGTGCACTAGAAGTAGTGCAATTGAATTTGAAAACTTTCAAAAAGTGCAGACGAGTCCTAAAACTTGTCAAATTGGTATAATTGAGTTATTCCATTTCGTTTAATTTCATCTAACTTGATTAACATAAAACACTAATGTTGCTTTTTTATATTTTCTTTCTCCTAGTTGGCACTGACGTGGTTAAAACATGAAGAGTAATGCTAAAACTACATCAATTTGGTCAAAATATGATTTTTTAAATGCATATTATTTAAAATTACATTAAAAATTAAAGAGAGAGAGAGAGAGAGAGAGAGAGAGAGAGAGAGAGAGAGGAGAGAAGAGAAAAAAGGCAAAAGAGGGCAAGGGCCCTCACTACCGCCTCCCCACCATCACCAAGAAAGGCTGGCAACTGTGGGGGCGATGGTCCAGTTGAGCTCGTTCCTCCTTCTTTTTTGTTAATTTTGTTTTTTTAATTTAACTTAAATAATAATTAGATTAAAAATATATTTAGACCAAAACGAGGTCATTTTGGCCTTCACGTTTTAGCCGCATCAGCGCTACATATGAGAGACAGAATAATAAAAAAATTCACGTCAGCTTTTTCCATTAGTTAAATTGGACGAAGTTAGCGGAAGGATTTAATTGCACCAATTTGACAACTTTAAAGACTTGATTGCAACTTTTGAAAGTTTTAGGACTCAATTGCACTTTTGCAATAAGTTTTAAGACTTCTTGTGCACTTATCCCAAAATATAATGGACAATTTTCATTTTCTAGTTGTTCCTATTTTATTTATATATTTGAATTTCTTTCTCTTCCCCTATATGTACATTTAGTATGTATTTATTACATATTTCAGGTGCATCAGTTTAGATTATTTTTTAATAATTTTTCTATTAATGAATGATGGAAGGGAATAAAAAAGAAAGGACAGATAAGTACAAACTAAGTAAATAAAAATGAAGTAGAAGAACCTGATTTTAAACGTACAGAGGGATCTTTTTAATTCACTCCATCTTTTTCTTCTGTGTTTCTCTTGTTCCTTTTGAAGTTTCAAAACTCCTCCTTTCTAATTTTTTGTTCACGTCAAAACTCCATGAAAATGACGAAAGAGTCAAAGTTCCTTCTCTAAGCAGCAAAAGTGTCAAAACTCCTCTTTTTCATAGCTTCAGTGTTCATGTTGAAGTTTTACAAAAGTGGTGAGAGAGTCAAAGTACTCCACTCTTCGGAATTGCAAAGTTGAATAGTCACGTATTATTTATTTTACTAGATTTGGCATTCGCTGGCTAATCTCGTAGATGTTGTTGTACCTCGTTTACACTTCTTGTCATTGTTGAACCCATTTAAGATGTAAGTCATACAATAATTATGACGGATTGATGGAAGATATCACCATTTGGGCCTTTGTGATTTTTTTAGCAGTAAATTATAGAAAACCCTACCATGCGCATTTTACATTTGCAAGTTCATTTACATCGATATGTCATTCATATAAAAAAATTTATGTAATGAGATATAAAAATATTCGGCTCTATCACTACGATTCACTAAAAAATTGATAGTATATGACAAAGTCTTCGAATTTTATATCCTATCGTAAGTAGTCCTATTGTGATTAGAAATCTAGATCATCGAACACAACCTATGTGTCTAACTTTAATTGTGACAAGCGATGGGCAATTTGAAGCCTTCTACGAAAAGTTATGGTCAAATCAATAAGTAATGTTACAGCCTTTTAGTATTTATATGTTTTTGGTTGGGAGAATTACCAAAAAAAAATCTTAAACCTATTGCAATTATGTTAATTCATTCCTGAATTTTTTTTTTTTGTTAATTCAGTTCTAAACCTTTTGCATTTGTGTTGATTTCCTCCATTTTCCCGGCAGGCTCTGACCTGGCTAATTTCTAATGATATTTTATTTTTTTAAAATTATTTTTTTATTCTTTTCTTTTCTTTTTCATTTTTTTTTTTTTTTTCTCTTTTTTTCTTCCTTCTTCCTCCGGTCACCAAGCTTGGCAACAGACTAGAGGAAGAAGGAAGAAAAAAAAAGAAAAAAAGAACATAAAAATAATTAATTAATTAATTCAAAAACATTTAAAATATTATTAACAATTATTTACGTCAATGCCGGATGGTTAGATGGACTAAATTGGCTTAAATACAAAAGGTTTATAACTGAATTGATACAATTGCAACAGATTTATGACTTTTTTTTTTTATAATTGTCCCCTTTTTGTTGAGTCCTAGGCATTGTTTTCTATTTCTAAAGTCATTTGAGTTGAGTGTCAATGTTTTCATCTTGGCTAATTTCTAGTCTTTATCCGGTGAATTTGAAGGTTAGGAGTCTTGGAATTTGTCTATGCTTGGAGAGTAATTCGAAGTTGAATCTATTTAAACCCTCTAAGGATGCATTTAGTTTAACTTTGGCGGAATGCCTCTGGAAAAATGCCAACGTCTTAAACTATTTACCACTGAAACTAAGCAGCTACTGAGGCAAATAGGCCGTCGGCCACTCGCGGAGGCCTTCTCCTGCCAAGTTAGGGTTTTCATGACATTTTCGGAATTATGAAAGTCAAGCAAGAGCAAAGTTTGAAGGAAACAATTTGTACTTGCATTTCAAAACTGCAGCATTCCAAAGAACCTTCAAACCTGCCTTGGGCTAAAGGTGTTTAGAGACATTCAGAAATGCAATTACATTTTATCAATGTTCCCCAAAAAACGAACCGAACGCCAATTGCATTTGCCCAAGAAACTTTAAAGCGTCAAAACCCTTTGGGAATGCTAAATCAAACAAACCATAAGGCTTCCTTGAGGGTGAGATTTTTTTGATTAGTGAATGTCATTATTGAACCCTTGGATTATTCCGCGACTTTGCATCTCTTTAGTGAATTTCACTAAGTGTCAAGTTATATGCCATGTATCCTAGGGTGATGCGCATATTTCTTTTCACATTGGGTTAATATTACGGAAAACTCCAAACTAGTACACTTGTGACAAATTTACCCAAAGTTATTTTTTTTATCACGAAAAAATCCTAAGCTGGTATACCTATGACAAATTTACCCTAAACTATTTTTTTGACCACCAAAAATCCTAAATTAATACTTTTGTAACAAATTTACCCTAAACTAATTTTTTTGACTAAGAAAACCCTCAAACTGGTACACCTATGACAAATTTACCATCCGTTAAATTGGATTAATACCATGAAAAATCTCAAAGTGATAAACATGTGACAAATAGAGGGTAAAAATCCTAAACCGGTACACCCATAAACTACCACATGCTATTCAACTTAGCAATTTGACGGTTAGATTTAACGAAAACTAACGGAAGACAAATTTATCGGACTAAGGCTTCACTTCAAGCAAGCAATTGTTCTCTTCAACTTGGGGCAAACTTTTCACAAGTGTACCACTTTGAAATTTTTGGTTGCCAAAAAAATAATTTAGAATAAATTTGTCACAAATATATCGGTTTAGGGTTTTCCGTTGTATTAACTCTTTCGCAGTTGATTTTTCCTCTCAATCTCACACCACTCTAGTATCACATGCACTACGTGATAAAAGAGAAAGTAATAGGTAATTTTAATTTTTTATGCAAGGGTAATTTTACAAATAATAGAAAGTGAGACAAGAGCAAGTTCTCGCTTCAATATATAAATATCTCTATTTGACAATTTTCTCCTCCAATCCCGACTAGAGAAACTCTCTCCAACTTTATCTCTAATTGATTGGTTACAAGTTATGGACATCCCTCACGTGTAGCCAATGAGGCGTTGGCTGAGTTGGTGAGATCCCTGGGCCTTAGACAGTTAAAGCGATAAGGTCCCGGGTTCGAATCTTCCCGATCGCGTCTTGGGGGATTTAACTGATGGCATTGGTGCTCAAACCCCCACCATTCCAAGGAATAATCCATTGCACGTGGGAAACCTCGGTTATCAAAAAAAAAAAAAAAAGACATCCCTCACATGTAAACTCAATTGAAATTACATACGGGCGATGACTACGCTTGTAACCCACTTATAAAAATATGATTAAATGAAGTTCCCTCCAACAATGTTTGTAGGAAAATTCCACATGCAATGCATGAAATTAAATTTATATGTACTATATTTCGGTTAGTATCTCTATGTTTATTCAAAAAGTCAAGACATAAATAGAGCATTCGGGTGTAAAGTCTAATTCCAAAAAATAAAAAATAGATGAAACATCTGAATTTTGTCACTTTATTTTAGGAAGAATTACCAAAAAAAATTATAAACCTATTGAAATTGTGTCATCTTAGTTCTAAACTTTTTGTATTTGTATCAATTCAATCTATTTGGTCCGCCGGCATTGTTGTGGCGCCGACGTAAATTTTTTTAATTCTTTAATTTATTTTCCCAAAACCCTAAGGGCTGGTGAGGGTGCGCAGCCCCTTGCCTAATCGCAGGCCTCACCTGCCCTTAGGGTTTTGAGGAAAAAAAAAAAAAAAAAATCATTAAAAATTTAAAATATTATTAAAAAATCTACGTCAATGTTAACAGTACCAAGTCGGTTTCGGTCTGCCAAATGGACTGAATTAGTACCAAAAAAAAGGGTTTGGGATTGAATTGACATAATTACGATAAGTTTATGACTTTTTTGGTAATTTTTCCCATTATCTTAACAAGGTGTCATTTACTTTGACAAAGCTACACTCTTTTATGTTACTTTTGTGTTACCAAAAAAAAAAAAAAAAACAATCTATGTTACTTTTTTATTTCCTTGTTTCGATATCTCAAATTCTCAATTGAATACTAAGTTGGTGAAGACTTAAATGTTTGTTTTCTTTGGCATGAGCATACTAATGATTCTTCATTTCTATTTTATTTTGAATTTTAACATCTTAATTAGAATAATAACTTATTTTATTTCTGAATTTATTGTATTGTATTCTTGGCAAGTCATCGCTGTAACAAATGGGATCCTCGCGCTTCAATGCAATGAGAAGCGTAAGAACTTTTTAATTAATATATTCAGTTTCCTTTTTTCTAGTTTTAGGAACCTTTGACCGTACAAAACATCTTAATTAAGACTTTTTACTGGGAAAAGATATTAACTTCACATGTCAATCATCTTGATTACTTCACCAATTTAGTTAAGTGCTGGATTTCAGGCAGGCGTGCAGCACGTAATCTTCACAGTGGAAACACATGGTTGTCTTTAACCAAGATTTGTGTACTCTCCCCCTTTTGGCCAAAGTAGATATCACGTCCATGAAGTGGATTTGCTCACAAGGTCAACATTTTATTTAATATGTGGAATCTCTTGGGTTGAAATGATTGCAATTGCATGTAAAAAAACTAAAAGTGGCAGCATCAAATTCCTACTTAATTTGTTCCCCTGACTTAATTTGACCATTCAAAGTCTCTGTTCCCATGATCTTCTAGATCCTTTCTTGACATGTATTTCTCTCATTGGCCACCCTAATTTCTAAGCTGGGCATATTTTCTTCCTCTACCGAATATTCTATTGGGTTAGTTTTTTTTTTTTTTTTCAATATTGCGCCGTCCGTGTATTTCGTTTCTTAAACAACCTACGTCAGATACCATCGATATATAGTTGCAATGTGGAAAATAGACAAATTATCAAACTGTAGATATCATTCTTACACCGACAGTGGATTTAATAAGAATTCAAAAAATGGTTCATGTTTAAATGCAGTCTACGTCCAAGTTTGCCACCCTTCTCATCTGTATGTGTGTTGATCTCAGCTGCAAACACCTAACAACAGTAGTTGAGTCTTGATATGAGGTTGCACATGTGAGCACCCAGTAGAGAGAGAGAGAGAGAGAGAGAGTTTTAGCTAAGGTCTCATTTGTGAGTCAAAATTATAAGCGCTATATTTCTCTCAATTCCCAATTAGAGAAGCTTCATCTCACCATGTCTCAAATTGATAGGTTACAGATCATGGTATCACCTATATTTACATTTAATAAAGTTTGTACATGAGTGATGTACAGTTCATAGCCTATCATTCTCAAATATGGTGAGACGAAATCATATAGACAAAAACATGATCCTAGTTACATAGCCTAAAGTATTCTAAATATATATATGTATATCAATCAAGAATTTTTCTTCCGAAGAAAAATATGATCGTTCTTATTTAATTATCACTTTTTAAGACATTCCTATCTCTATTTTTCTCCCCTATTTGTGTTCTTTTGTAACTTTCAAGTTGCATTTTCCTTGCCATTTCAAAGATCGGTGAGGAAAATGTGAATGAGAAGGATTGAAACTTAAAAAAAAAAAAAAAGCAGCATAAAATCATATAAAAGGAAGATTCCAATCCTTGACTTGCTTTAAGGATATGTGCTCTTTTTTCTCCAATTGAACCCTGTCCACCCATCCCACGTTTTCTCAAAAAAGAGGAGACATGTTCTTTCATTATGAATTGGGTGGAGATAATCATTCCTGCACTCTCTCTCTCTCTCTCTCTCTCTCTCAATTATATAATAACGGCAAGAAGAAAAATGTGATCCACAACATGCACTGATTAAATATTTTGTCAAAGATCCTGTATTAGGCAATTTTTTCCTTTGGACTTGTCTACCTTAGGTGATCCATGATTGACATGTCTCTTTCTTCTGCTAATTTGGCAAGAGCTTATTAGATAAGCCAAAGCCCTCTTGTAGATGAATTAGACTCGACGTAACTTCATATAGTAACATGTCAAGCCACAGAAAAATCAGTAAATTGAACGTGCGGTCAATATCTCAACGTATCTGAATTCGACATGTTGAACATAAAACATAAAACTCGATACAAACTCCGCACGGTAATCACGTAGAGACACATGTGTTGACTTGGGTCGTGACCCATTTGTAGAATTGTAGCGACAATCCTTTCTAAGATTCTAGAGGACCCAAATCGCAATTTTCTTTTTACCCCACTTCCATCGAATTGGTTGAAATGTCATGAAAAAGCCCTTTAATTTGTGGAACCAATAGTGTCCACTAGGAACAAACGTTGGAGATGTTTTTGTGACATAGACACACACATAATTTCAACAAAAGGGATGGGGACCGTTAGGTGGAGTTAGAAGTGAGGGTAATTATAATAGTGGGGCCTGTCTTCTTGATCCCAACATAAGTGAGGGATTGGAGTTGAGATTGACACTGCATAGAGATCCCTTCTGCATCGCTCTCACTCTATAATTCCTCTCTCTCTCTCTCTCTCTCTGCCCCTTAAATTTTGCATGGAGCCTTGTGAATGTTTTTCTTTCTGGCTCCCAAGAGAGCGGAATATTCTTTCTTTATGGTTCTCAAGGGGGATTTTTCTACTAATGGCATGGACCTTTTCCCATAAATCATCATTTGACACCATACTCTTGTGCCCCTCTTTTTGCACCCCCAATGGATCTGAAAAAACCCAATAGTGGATAGCTCGTGTTCCCCTCCTTTTTTGCCTCGATTTTCCTCGGATTGTTTGTGTGGATACACAGTGGTTTTCGTTTCTACTGCCGCATTCACTTAAGTTATTTACCAGCTTCGCCTCCAGAATAAGATCTTGAGATTTCTTTTTTCCCGGTTCGGAGAGTGAATCGTTTTCATCGAAGCGTCAAAGAAGTAAGACGGTGATCTGGACTCGGGACTCATTACAAGACGTTCGGGTTTTTCACTTTCTCCCTGCCGTGATTTTGTTGCGGGACGAATTGCTATGTCGATCTTTATTACAGAGAAAAAACAAAACCAATGGTCTTAACAAGAGGATGCAGCTTAGGATTTGGGGTAACTGTCATTTAGGACTGTCTTCTAGTGAGAACATCATTGCAAAGGGACCACTTTTATAGTCTGGGGCAAAAGAGAAAAAAGAAAAGAGGGTTTCTGCATAATCACACTGCATAGTGTGGGAGAGAGGAGATCAAAGTTCCGTACTTTGTCTGAACAAGGCAAAAAGGAAGTTTAACTTCCCTCACCTCTGATTTGCTTCCTCTCTCTCTCTCCCCGCCTCTCTCTCTCTAAAAATAGCAACCACTAGACTGATTTTCCCATGAAGTTTGGGGACATCTAATATCTTTTCCCTGATATGCTCTCTCAGTCTCTCAAGTCTCAACCCTATTTTCTCTCTCCATCATTCTCAGTCCTACTGTTCATTCCACAGTGCTAAAGTTCTTATCTTTTTCTCTGATTTCTCTCCCCCCTTCCTATTCCCTTTCTTGCCACTTTTGATAGGCCTTCCTCTCTCACCGTCCCCATGATTGCCTTTCTCGTTTTGATTTCTTCAACAGCAACAGCCCCTTTTCCTCCTCCTTATTCTGTTTTTTTCTGGATTAATCTACCGTTCTTGGAGTGAGAAGATACTCTTTCTTGGGTCTGTTTCTTGATCAAATACAGCTTCGAGCTTTTGGGTGCTCCTTCGCTTGATCTTTCTGACATGGGATTCTCTTCTTATTGCAATTTGACGCTTGGTCTCTGTCTTTTCCAGTCCATTTCTCCTTAAGGCTCGAGCGTTCTTACCGGGATGGTTAATTTGGTCTGCTTTTTTTGTAGCCACTTTCTGTGCACAAGTAGTCACTCGACTGTTTCGTTGTTTGGCAAAAGGAAGTTCGAGGTCTGTTAGTGTATGCCATAGACAGTCTTTCTTGGTGGAGTCTGATGTGGTCGGTGTGCATTGAATTCGACTAATCTCGAATCTGTTATCTCTCTCTCTCTCTCTCTCTCTCTCTCTCTCTGATTCGCTCATGGCATCCTGGAGTTTCAGTTCTGGGGAGAAGGGGGTTCAGTCAGATGGGACAATGTCATCCTCTGATGCTCTTGCAAGAAGTAAAAATGCTTTCTTGAGTTGGGAACTGAGAACTCCATCTGGTTTTGGTAATAACGGCATGCTGGTCTCTGCCCACCAGGCAAACCATAGCATTGGCCCAGGTTTTGGTGAATTAGGATTTCAAGACATGGCCAAGCAAGTCCCCAGGGATCCAATCCGGGATGTCTGGTGTCCCAGAGTTGGAGGAGGAAGAGACATGAACCCAATCATGGCCTCTCCAATCCATTTCCTGTCCGATGAAGAGTCCTCGAAACTCACAAGCTTTGTCATGGACTCCAGCAGTAGAGACTCCTCACTTATTGATTTGAAACTCGGGAGGTTTTCCGATAACAGGGACCCGCCTAAATCTAGGCTCCCCGTCCTGTCGTCGTCCGAGTCGTCCACGGCACCGAAGAGGGTTCGAGCGGCCGGGCCGAATTTCCAGAACTCGTATTGCCAAGTTTATGGCTGTAACAAGGACCTTAGCTCCTCCAAAGACTACCACAAGAGGCATAAAGTTTGTGAGGCTCACTCAAAGACTTCAAAAGTCATAGTGAGCGGCATTGAACAGAGGTTTTGCCAGCAGTGTAGTAGGTTGGTCTTATTCACCAATCCTTACTTTTCTTGCAAGATTTTCTATATCATTAGCATGCTTTTAATTTATGGCACTACATCTGTGAATTCAACCATGTGGCTAGTATTTTAGTTTTTTGTGTTTATAGTTGCCTGATTTAGTTCTTGTCAGGGATCAAATAGTGCATTCATAACTCTGTACTAGTCTCTTTTGAACTCTTTACGGTTTGCTCTTTGCGGCATGAGCATGAAATGGACTTCTTTCGCCTTTGAAATTGATTTCTCTTCCTTGATCTAACTATTTATCGTCAATTCCTTGCATTTGAGCTGAAAGAATGAAAGAGAGACAAATCTGTCATTCAAATTCCTAATTTGGTTAGATGCCTCTCTCATTTGACTGAGATTCGACAAAAGATAATTTTTACTGTAAAACTAAGCCAACTCGTTCAAGAATGCAATTATATGAAATCTTCCATAGGGCATCGCCAGTTTTATCTAAAATCCCTATGACTTTCCCTTGTCCAATTGCTTCTGTACTTGTTGCTACTATAATGAGTTCAAGCTTTTGACTGTCCAGGTTTCATTTGCTGGCTGAATTTGATGATGGGAAGCGCAGCTGTCGTAAACGTCTTGCCGGCCACAACGAACGCCGTAGGAAGCCCCAAGTCGGCATTCACTCTGCAAGGGCTGGAAAACTCTTGCAGCCATATGGTGGTATGAGCATAACTTCTACACTTGAGAATCTCAACTCTTCCCTTCTCTCTCTCTCTAGGACAAGTACTGCATGTTCATGTCTTTCTCCTGCACAAACCTTCGTCACATCATCCTTTATCTGATTGTGCTATCCTATCCTTACTCATGGAGCTTTTCTCCTCTGGAGTTGTACTGACAACACTCTTACAACAAGTTTGAATTTCACTGAATGTCGACCCTGTGCTGATGATCATTTGCTTCGGAATCCATAAGAGAATATCGGTTTCTCCTACACTTGTTTGCTTTGGAATTCATCAAAAAACATTGAATTCCACTGTGGGTAAAGTGCCATTGATAGCTTTTGTTTGGATTATGTTGCAAGGCTGTGCTGTGGCCTGGTGGTCCAGTAATCAGAAGGTGGCGAAAATGATAGCTGGTAGCTGCAATTGAACACCTTACCACTCTGCTATCACGTGAAATTAACCCAAAAGATTAATTAATTTATCCCTATTGTGGCATAGATTTAGGAGTTATCTTTAGGATTCCCCTGAACACTCCTATGAAGCCGGAAAAATTTCGGAAGATGAATCCATCCTTGGATCACACACTCATCTAATTCCCTTGTCAAGATCAACCTGCGAGGCACCCTTATACAGTAGTGGAAAACAGAAGTCTTTCAGGCAATGCTGGAATGATTGTCGTTAACATGCTTAGAAACACCTGGTTCCTTTCTGCTACTATTTTGGTAGTGTACCGCCTCATGATTCTTCGTAACAACACCTCATCGACGGTTTATGCATGATTTCCAGGAAACAGGTTTCAAGGGAATGTGTTCGCGACTACGTCCTTTATTTGCCAGGACATACTCCCTAGTGGCAGCCGTCTGCCTCCTGAGAAGTTTAAAGCCGATGACTGGGGCAACCGTGTTAAAGCGGAACATGGAACTGATTACGGTACACTATCGGTAGTGCATCCCAGATCGCCTTTCCCCTCTTACGGTTTTGGAAAACAGCTGCCTCCATTCCTTGATAGTAGAGGTAATTCCACCTCGGTGAGCATTTTTGGCGAAGGCAGCCGATTTCAGCATGATGCCGAAGGAACAAATTCCGGTTCGCGTTCCTTGTTTCCTGACCCCTTGGGGAGTGAAGACTATGGCATCTTCGACACCGAATCGACGGTTCAAGGATTGCCGGGAGTTTCAGAATCTGGTTGTGCTCTCTCTCTTCTGTCATCTCACTCTCGGAATTCTTCTGGCCAAACGTCTGGGATTCCCATGGACCAGCCCCTGATCATGCACGGCGGCCATTCGCGGTATGGCATGGGCCCGGTGTCCGAAAACCTAATGGGGGTCAACTCTTTCACTCTGGAAAATGGAGTGTCGGGCAAGTTCTCTTCATCAGGAATCCATTCTGCAGAACCAAATCAAGGCTCGATCCTAATCTGTGACAACGAGAACTCCAATTACGAGATCTCGGGAGGGTTTGTACATGGATCGAGTCTTTTAGATGCAAAAGACCATCTTCCTAGCAGAGACGATGGACCGACTATCAATCTGCTTCAACTGTCTTCACAACTTCAGCGCGTGGAGCATCAAAGACAATCAATGCACGTGAAGCCGGAAAACAACGCTTTCTCTTGCCTCCAGACAACTTAAACCTTCCCAAAATGAAGCTTCACGAAGTGGCAAGGCAGTACTACAACGTCCTGGTCTTTTTCTTTCTTCCTCCTCTGTCAGGTTCCTCAAAGTCTGTTTTAGAACTCGAAAGGATGAAGCGAAATGTAGTTCCTCACACTGTCTATGCAACTCTAAGTGTTTTTCAAGCTTAAAGGTGCCGAATAACTGTTCTTTGAGCGCCGTAATCTGGCGGATAACTCAACCAGTGTGACTCCAATTGTATGAATTGCCAGATTTCGATTTCAGGGTCGAAGTTTTTTTGGATGAAATGCGCTCCACTTCCATGGATGCAGGCAATTTCCATCCCCATGTTTATCCATTTTACCGACCATTGATGCTTATATTATCATATGGAGGTCGTCTTTCTCCGGTAAACATAAATGCTCTTTGCGATTTCACCAGCCAGTTTATCCTGTGGCGGACCGTTTTTCTTTTTTCTTGTTTCCTCAGTTCATAGCCCTTTTTACACGCGAACGTTCAGCAAAACCTCGCTCCCGGTGAGACCGGCTTCTCAAGAATTAGAGCCTCCATGACCAAAAGCTGTCAAAGTTCCGAAACAAGAAGAAGCACCACCTATCTGAGAGAGTTTGCAGATCGAGAGTAGCCATGCGGCGCTCCTTCACAAGCTTGATTTTTGGATGTATACGGTTTCGTTCTTTCTTATACCATGCGAAATCTCCTGAGAAATGTCCAAAGTCAGATCAGTGCGAGGCAAAGCTTTGGATAAAAAAGAATGTGACCATGATACCATGTTGTTCACATTTCTTCCAGTCCTTCTCTGATATTACTCTTTTTCTCTTTCGCTTTCGAGATGCTGTACGGTTTACGCTAAGAGCCTATTTGGTTCAGCATTTGGCCAAGAGACTTTGAGAAAATGCAAATACCTTTGGCTAAAGGCCTTTTTCAAAATGCAAGTAGTGGGCGACGGCTGGCGGCAAAGAAAGTAGCGGGCGACCGACGGTTGCGGGGGTGGGAGGGCGAAGGGGGAGGGGGAGGGGGAGGGGGGGGCGGCGGCGGACGGCGGGCGGCGGCAGCGGGCCGGTGGGCGAACGATGGGTGGCGACTGCCGCCGGTAGATGGCGAGCGGCTTGTGGGCGGGCGGTCGGTGGGCCTACGGCAGGTGGCCGTGCAACGGCGGCAACAGGTGGCCGGGCGATGGCGACAACAGGCGGCTGGGGGCGGGGGGCAAGCGGGTGGCGGCAAGTGAAGGCGACAAAATTAAAAAAAAAAAAATTAGTTGCATTTCGCAAAAGTCTTTTAGCCCAGAGTACCTTGAGGTGCATTTGCATCTTCTCAAAATGAGCCAAAAAATGAACCAAATACCATTTGCATTTGGCCAAGGAATTTTAGAGCCTCAATGCTCATTTTCAATCTTGAACCAAACGGGGCCTAAAACAAAGGCATTTTCCCGACCAACTTTCCTGCTGGGGTGGACCGCAAATTCGACTTCAGACCACGCCTGCTCGGTTAGAATCAGGATGCTCGCAAAAGATGGAGGGGGTCTGTGAGGTTACATTGTCATGAGGGGTTTTTCCAAGTGGAGCAACGAGTGAAACTGACGATACTAAATAAAATTTTAAAATGATTGTGCTCATACAAAACGTCAAGGTCGTTGTAGTATAGTGGTAAGTATTCCCGCCTGTCACGCGGGTGACCCGGGTTCGATCCCCGGCAACGGCGTTTTCCCCTCTTTTCATTTTTCCCCATCTTTTTTCGTTTGAAGATCTGAAATTGCAGGAGTTAACTTGTGAATCGAGTTTAGTGGCAAATATATTTCGAATTCGAATAAGGAAATTGCATTCAACATCGACGGTGAAAGTACCCAAAAAAAAAATCATGAACTTATTATATCGGTACCAATTAAATTCTAAATCTTTTAATCACACTAATTTAACTATAAACTTATTGAATTCGAGTTTTATAATTTTTTTCGTTATTTTCTTTTTGGGCCTCGTCTATCCAAAGTTCGCTCTGTGTTCCTGGGGATCTGTTGAGCCCCTTCCTTGCCTTCTTAAAGTGCAAGTAAAACCAAGAGGCCGGTTAGACCAGAATAGGGTTTAAAATCGACCATGAAAGCTTTAGCAGTTAGCTACCATCTAAGTAGTATCAACACGCAACACGACACTACTCGACATATCATTTCTCAAAAAATAGAGAATTTCAACACGTTGGAACACATTGTACATTATATGTGTATTTATACATATATATATATATATATATATATGATAATCTAAATATGTCGGTGATGAGTTTCTACTTCTTCTTATGCTAGGATTTACGATTAGCTTTTCTTGGGGTTGGTTGGGTGTATTAATTTTGGGATGGCTGGGTATATGACTTAAATATATATTTTTTTGATAGATTTATATTTTGACCCATATTTTATTGAAAATACGTAAAATTGACCCAATGCTTGTCGAAATAGCGTGTTGGGATGCTGGACTCGCGTGTCGGGATGCTGGACTCGCGTGTCACTGGCGTGTCTGAAGTGCTAACCACATTTCGGTCGCATGTCGAAGAGTATCGGAAAGTGTCGAAGTGTCCGACGCAACACAAAGGCCCCCGGAGAGTGTCGGTGGTTTCTAGGCTACCATGACTAAGAGGACCAGGTCTTGGGAGGTTCACAGGTCACTTTTGCAACTGGCCAAATCAAAGATTCTCTCTGAATATTCAAAGTTATAATGAAGATGATGATCATGATAATAATGATAATGATAATAATAATAATAGGGTCAAACGTGTGTTTCTTGCAATTAGCGTGAGATCTGCAAAAGCCACCTAGAACTTGTGACCATCGCATCTGATTGCAGCACCAAAGCGGGTTAAATTGAAGACAAAAAATTTGTTCTGATGACTAAACCAATGACATCTGCTCAGTGCTAAATTTCAATCAAACCAGATCAACTTCAACATGGTGTAGTTTCTTTTCTGAACCATCTTTGTGGAATTCTAGACTGTTGATGAGTCTTCATCACAAAGGAAGTTGAGGACTTATTCCAGCTCTGATCTCACCCATCAACCTGTTCAAAAAGTCTTACTTGATACCAAAAGCCAGAAGATCTCTGATCAATCATTAGTAGAATATGCCTGAGGAAAGTGAGGAGCAGTTTGCATTCTGTTGATGACTAAATTTTAATCAAGAAGGGTCTCAAAGTGATCGCACCTGTTTCGTGTACTTTGTGCTAATGTTCATGTGTTGCGCTCCGATATCACGAGAATTTCGCTTCGCATTCAGATTGGTATGTGCTTAGGAAAAGTTATGCAGACTTGAGTGTATACACGTCGTGTATTTTCTTCTTCTTCCTCGTCCTGTGGTGATATGCGATCGCCTTAGGGTACTATACCGATCCAGTTTTTGAGTAGGCCAATGTGACAAAGCTGCAAATAAAGAATTAGATTTGGCACTTTGCACTTTGCATCTGTCAAGAGTCTGTGAGAAGCCTACATCAAAGGGAGTTGACAAAGGGTTTATTTTAATTCCAGACATTCTGCTTTAATTTGATCAGCTGAGATTGGCATCTGAAACTCTTAATCAATTGCAACCGACATATCATATGCAGAACACAAAGTATTAGACGAGAAAACGACGTTAACAATTCACACGGTGCGCAACAACACAGTAGGTGAGCCATCTTTTGAAAAATCTCAAGTTTAGGCAGCATAATTTGCATAAATAGTCAGATGGTGAATATTAGTGAATATTGGACCTGACAAAATATTCACTATTGGCATTCTGTGGAAGCCAGGAACGTTTGTGAACCTGAAGAATGGCCTGCAGAAGCAAACTCCATCACATTCTCCTTTCTGTTGTATGTGTAATCCTGTTTTCCTATGCAGGTGAGCGGCCGATTATAATTTGCTTCTTATGTTCACAAAATGTTAATCTTATTCACGCTCAACTAGTGGGAATTTTGCTGACTTTTGTTTTGGCGTCGCCTGATTGTAGGGGCTTATGATCCCCTGGATCCCACCGGGAACATAACGATGAAATGGGACATCATGTCCTGGACCGCCGATGGTTACGTCGTAAGTAATCTTCTCCACCAGATCTCATACATAAGATATACTGATAAAGTTGCAGGAGACAACAGAATAGTATTGCACAAATAAAGGGAAACTTGAAAGATGGTAAGATTGTGACATACTGATCAAGCAACAGACTAATATGTGCAAGCATTCCGGTTTTTTGTCAACGTTATCAGGCGGTGGTGACAATGACCAATTTCCAAATGTACCGACACATAATGAGCCCCGGATGGAAACTGGGTTGGGTCTGGGCTAAGAAAGAAGTGATCTGGTCCATGGTGGGAGCTCAAGCCACTGATCAAGGAGACTGTTCCAAGTTCAAGGGGAACATACCGCATTGCTGCAAGAAGAATCCCACTGTGGTCGACTTGCTTCCCGGGGTACCTTACAACCAGCAGATTGCTAATTGCTGTAAGGGCGGAGTCGTGGCGTCGTGGGGACAGGACCCTTCAGCTGCGGTCTCATCGTTTCAGATCAGTGTCGGGCTTTCCGGTACTTCAAATAAGACGGTGAAACTGCCCAAGAACATCACGCTGGCAGCTCCTGGAGGGGGCTATTCTTGCAGCCCAGCAAAGATCGTTCCATCTTCGATTTTTATGTCGCCAGACGGTCGCAGGAAAACTCAAGCGCTAAGTAAGTCCAGGATCGAGATTCTTATAGCTAATTAAAATCATTCCATTAACTAGGGCGAGAAGAAAGCAAAAAAATCTGAAGAAAGCGTCGAAACTTATGGCTCGATTGCTTAAAAACAAATAAATGCGATGCACTTGCAGTTGTCTCCTACATGTATTAGGACAGTCACTTCATCTGAAACTGTAGCATCTGCCTTCTGAATTTCCTGCTGATGGCGAACCATCTAATATGTTGCCGGGATTTGCAGTGACGTGGAATATCACATGTACATACTCGCAGCTGGTAGCGTCTAAGTACCCGAGATGCTGCGTCTCCATGTCATCTTTCTATAACTCCACGATTACTCCTTGTCCAACTTGTGCTTGTGGCTGCCAGAACAAGAACAAATGCGTCCTGTAAGCTCATTTGCTATCTTAAAAAGCGTCGAGTACAGAGATGCATTGGCATTCCGTTCATTTTCTTCTATGACTTAGTGTAGCACGTGATTTTGCATACATAAGTTTGAGTTATATTCTAGTCCAGGGGATACAAATTCTCATTCATCTTTTGATGCAGGAGTGCTCCGAAGATACAAAGCGTCGTTACACCGACAATTGACAATCCAATACTGCATTGCACAGAGCATATGTGCCCCATCAGGGTCCATTGGCACGTCGAGACCAACTACAAGGAGTATTGGCGCGTAAAGATGTCCGTGACCAATTTCAACTACTTCATTAACTACACTCAGTGGACACTCGTTGCACAGCATCCAAATCTGAACAATGTCACCCAAGTTTTCAGCTTCGTCTACAAGCCGCTCGTCCCATACAGATCCATGAGTAAGTCTCACAGAAGAAACATTTGCTTCTGTAATATGCATTTTCTTTGGTAAAGAAACACTATTCGGCAATGTTATTTAACCGCAATTTCTTCTGCAGATGACACTGGCATGTTCTATGGAATCAAGTTCTTCAATGACCTCATCATGGAGGCAGGGCCGGATGGTAACGTGCAGTCCGAGATGATTCTGCAGAAAGATGCTTACACGTTCACGCTCAAGGAGGGTTGGGCTTTTCCCCGGAAAATTTATTTCAATGGGGAGGAATGCATGATGCCGTCTCCTGATCAGTACCCACGTTTACCGAATTCTGCCCCGGCGAATCTATTTCCAGTGTCATTACGAGCTGCCCTCTTGGCCATTTGTCTTCTAGTCTTTTGCTGATGTCTCAATAATCTTAACGATCACAACGGAAGGATGACAAGAGTTTAGTACTGGGATCAAAGCGTGTCTGATTCAGAATGGATGAAGATACGAGTGAACATGATTGATAGTTACTAGGGACATGTATGAAATTGATCTGGCTATTGTTTGAAGTATAAATGAAAGATTGGGAGGCAGTTGCACACTTGTACGGGTACTATCGCGACTGTTTTGACATAGCATTAGGTCATCAGCAGATGAGCTTGTTCTGAGTTTTTAAGAATGGGCTTATCTTTCGAACATTCCTCTGCCTCGAGGGAATAAATTTTCGGGCACGGTTTGTTAGCTTCACTATGCGACCAGTCTTTTCTTGGAACTCGGACGACAAGTTGATTGGTTTTCAACCATACTCATGCTATCGATAGCCGAAATCAGTAACCTTATCAGCTCAAGTTGAACCGGTTGACTTTAGTATGTACCAGCTTAACCCTCGACCATTGCAACGCTGCAGGCTGCAGAGTATTGCATAGTGCAATTGCTGGAGCAAGAACATGTTGATGCCGTTTCTTCGTTGAATCGGTATCGGAAAGCTAGATAGTCTAATCATATGATGTCATATACTCCAGAACATTGAGTTGATATGAAATTTGGCAAGACGAAATTAGCGGTTGTGGAGAAATTCGCAACTGATCCTTATCTCAACTGTATATCATGCCAGACAAAATGTAACTAAAACTGGTATTTTGCACCTGAATTTCAGATTTGAAGACCTGATCGAGTGGCGAAATAAATAGCAATAGTCCTCTCAGTAAAGAACAGAATCCCATGGCAATTTTAGAAAATTTCACCAGAATTGGTGTGTAGTTCCTAATCTGAAATTCATGGATAAGCCCATAATAGTGAACCTGATGCCAAGATCATCGCCGCTGCATAAAGAGTGGAGGTAACTGATCGTTGACTGGAGTTCGGCAACCACGGGTAAGCATCTGGAGGTGGCATGACGCAGTCGTCGCCATTGAAGTAAATTCTACGAGGGAAAGCCCATCCTTTATCGAACGTGAAGCTGGACTTGTCCTTCCGGAATAAAAGCTCCGATTGCACATTCCCGAAAGGACCAGCTTCCATGAGCAGATCATTGTAGTACCTCACCCCCCATAACATGGCTGTATCATCTGCAAAGAAAAAACAGAAGCTCAACTCCAAAACTGTTCATCAGCTTAGCGACATTAGCAAGGTCTTTAGAGGCATGACATACTTAACCCGGCATAAGGAGTCAGCGGCTTGTAATTGAAGCTAAAGATCTGGGTGAGGTTATCGAAGTTGGGATGCTGCACGACCAGGTTCCACTGGGTGAAGTTCATTCTGTAGTTGAAATTTGTGATGGTGATCTTCACTCGCCAGTACTCCTTATAATTGAGCTTGACGTGCCAATGGACACGGACCGGGCACATGTGGCTGGTGCATTGTAGTAGAGGCGTGTTGACGGATTTGCTCCGATGAGAAACAACAGAAGCCAAGTGCGGCGAATCAGACCTGTAAGAGTGTGTGCCGGAAAGCAGATCGATGAGTTAAAAGCAGGTTGGTACAAGATCCTGAACAGAAGTCTCGAAATGACACGATTCAAAGCAAAGTAGGAGAGCTCACCGTATGCAGCTCCCAGAATCCGTCGTTTTGTGTTGGCAGCCACACGTACATGGCGGACAATTCACGACTGTATCGTTGTAAAATGATGAAAGGGAGACGCAACAGGTTGGCGTCTTTTGTGCGAGAAACTGAGAATATGTGCAGGTGACATTCCAAGTCACTGCCAAAAACAAGCATTTCAAATGTCAGATAAATTCAGAGTGAAGCATTGCGCTTCATTTGATGTTAGAATTGGCTTACTCATTGCCTGCGTCGCTCTTCTTTTATCAGGCGACACGAACCTGGTCGGCCGCACGAGCTTCGGATACCCACAAGTGTACCCTGGCCCCGGGGCTCTGAGGGTGAAGTTTTTGGGCAATCTCACAGTCTTGTTAGTAGTCCCAGCGAGGCCCACGGTGACCTGAAATGCGCTTACAGCATTTAGCGGGTCCTGAACCCATGAACTTAGCACTCCTCCTCTGCAGCAATTCGCTGTCTGCTGGTTGTACGAAGTCCCGGGCAGCAAATCGACGATGGTTGGATCTCTTTTGCAGCAATGCGGGATCGACCCGTGGAACCTTGAACAATCGCCTTGCTCCGTGGTTTGGCCTCCCAACATGCTCCAGATCACTTCTTTCTTGGCCCATGTCCACCCTAATTGCCATCCTGGAGCTTGAATATGGCGATATTGCTGGAAGTTATGGATCGTAACCGTGGCCTGTTTAAACCAGTGAAGACACATCAGGAAACCCACCCAGGAACAAAAGGTATCTGAATTCATCCTTACGCTCACCACATAACCATCCGTTGTCCAGCTCATTATGTCCCATTTGATCGTGATATTCCCGATAGGATCAAGCGCATCATATGCTTCTGCACGGCAATCAATCCAGGAAAACATGAATTTCGATCCCCAAGGGCAAAAACCCTGTCGCATCTCGATAGTCCAGTAATCTTTCGATATAAACCATAACAACAGCCTGTTAAGGAACTGCGCTTTTTCTTGTCGATATCATGCCGAATGCGCTCTAGGATCAAGTCATGTAATAGGTAAATAAAGTACATTGCCTCCGGCACCGATCATCCGAACATAGTGGTATTGTGGACGTCCTTAATGCCGCATACATTCTCTATGTTAAACATCTCTTAATCATCAAAAGTATTCACGAGGGGATCGGGGCGAATGATTCGAATTTTTGGTTTAAATTCAGAGAAAATGTTCCCGTAATATCTGAGGGATGCATATCTGCCTTTCCGGGGCTAATTTCACAAGAACATCATGAGAAACTTTTTCTCAAGCACAGTTCCTCCAAAAGTCAGCTTATCTAGGAAAGCAAGAAAAGCAATGCAGTCTGGAAAATCATGCAGTTCTCTAGTACTAGAGTCTCTCAGCTCTCTTCAAGAATCATATAACACAGAAACCAACCGAAACCGAAACCTCATGACACAGCATCAGTCGCGTTGCCAAGAACAAATGCATCAAGAAACAGCATCGGGTTTTAACGAAAGAACCGCATGAAAAGCATAAAACAGAGAACATTATCAAGCAAGAACCACCGACCTGTGGAAGAAATGCCGAAACAAGAAAGCAGAAACAGAGAGATGATGGCCGAAGCCATGGAGAGGAGAGGCCCCATCCTCGAGCAACGTTTTGCTCGCTGCAAGTTCAAGATGTTCACGTAGCCGTTCACTGGCAAAAGCCTCAATTCTGGAGGCAGAGAGATGTGAAAATGTGAAGTTGTTATAGAGATTTCATGGCTTATGCTATGCAAATGCTAGTGAGAAAGAGAGAGAGAGAGCATAATGAGAAACCATTATCACTTCTCGATACTTTACGTAAGGTAGTCACTAGTCACAACATATGAGTGTATCACCAATTTTTCGCCATAGCCAAGATATCCCGCAGGCGCTTTCTTGCAACGAATCACCCTTTTTTCTCTCTCGGGGGCCTGAAACCTTTACTCGCCACGTTTAGCCGACTGTGACCTTACGCCGGGGGGCTCGATCCCAAGAAAAGGGTGGAAAAGAAAAAGAGACGGAAGACGAAAAGGCCAAGGTTTTTTGCTTAGTCCTGCAAAAGCATAATGTGTTTTGGATAACATTCACTGATCTAGTTCATATTAATGCAATGCATCAATAATGGGGTGAACTTCAATCAACTTTAGTGTTAATTAAGATAAATAAATAAAAAGAAGATTGGAAGCTCAGTTATTTCGAACCACACGATTTCCCAATCAATGAGTGTTTTATGTAAAACATGCTATGATAGTGTGTGAATCTATGGTTGAGATTGTACCGTTCTTGACGGTACTGTCTGAGAAGTATTTCGCAAAATGATTAGTGTTGAGGGTTTAATGCTGGTTTTCATTCATTTCAGACAGGAATAAGTTTGCTTGCTAAGCAAGGAATTTTTATTCTTTCTTCTTCTGCATCATCTTCTTCCTTTTTCCCCCCCATTTGAAGTGGTGAGAGAGAGAGAGAGAGAGGAGAGAGAGAGAGAGAGAGAGAGAGAGAGAGAGAGAGATTGCTTTTGTTGCTGAACGGTTGAATTATTCTTTCCCTTGGACTGTGAATTATCATCTCCTTCTTTACTGCTGTTCACATAATTTGGGAAATCTTGATTGGTTTTGTGGTCCACGTAAAGCCATTTTTAGGTTCCCAAAAGAGCTAAGAAGACAACCGGCCACTTCCCTGGACCCGGATCCTTGGACCTAAAGAACTTATAGCTGTTGATCGTGTGAGTCTATATGATCAATTGCTCTGATGAATTCGATCTATGTGGACCTGGCTTCGGGCGAGAATTCGCCTCTTTAGAAGCATCATTTCTTGATAATTTCTCTATTGTGGCGGGATTGGAGAATATGCAGCGACTAAAGATTTGGACACATCATAAAAGGAAAAATACCAAAAAATTCCTAGACGTATTGCATTGTTACCAATTTCTAAGTTTTTCAATTGCATCAATTTAGTCATAAACCGTTTCACATCCATGCCAAGTGAGTCCATCCGGTCGGTTTAGGCCTGAAATTGCTAATGTAGACGTCGGTCATTCTACGTGGTGCAATAGGTGCTGGCGTTGACATTTTCTAATATTTTTTTAAACGAAATTTAAGTTATTATTATTATTTTTCGTTTCTTTTTTTCATAAGACCTGCGCTAGATTTGAAGGAGAACCGCCTCCCTCGCGCCCGGCAAGGTCACGAAGGCCCTCACGGCAAGCAAGGGCTTTCTAGCCCTTGCCCAATGGCCAGTGAAAGAAAGGAAAAAAAAAAAGGAAAATAATAAAAAAGAAAAGAAGAAAATCAAAATTTCATTTAAAAAAATCAAAAGATACTATAATATTATTAAAAATGTCAACGTCAACATCAATCACGTCACTAGGACAATCGAGCGTCCTAAATTGACCGAATAGACTCAATTGATACCAATGTGAAAAAGATTAATGATTAAATTGGTAAAATTAAAAGGCTTAAGATTGAATTGATACGGACGTAATAAATTTACAACTTTTTTTTACACTTTTTCCCGTCACGAAAAGAACCATTTTTTTACTCGGTGTTAACCGGAAACTCTCAAATGTCACGACCAAAAGAAAATCGAGCATCAGTAAATGGACTCATTACTTGGCCTACTTTTTCCACATTCGGTTAACCCTAACCCTGATTGTCGTTGGTCCTCACTCCATGTGTTACTTCTCCATTTGTTGTGGGAGCTCTCAATACGGGAATTACTTTGATGAAACGCTTGATCACCAGCATGATTGTGCGTGTAACCCAAGTTTACTACATAAAAAAAACAAATTATTCCAACTGTCATAACTGCTGATGAGCATCATCACTAGTGAAGACCTCCACGTTTGATGTCAATGTCAAATCATATCGTCCAGCACTAATCTCAAAATGATGCTTTCACCGAATCAGAAGTCATTGGACGCAACGTGCGTTGGACCTCAGCAAGTGCTAAAACTAATTTATCTAAATTTTCAGATGTAAAATTTGAAAATATTTCTTGAGATAAAGAGAAGAAAAATATTTTCTTTTAATTTAAAGGATAATAATAGAAAATATGAATTTCACGTCGTTTTCGGATGGTTATTATCGGGTAGTCACATATAGTAGCAAGAGCGACCCGCGTCTAAAGTGAGTCATCAAAGTTTCAAATCCTACATTGCTAGCATGTACTTCGCACAATGCTTGTTAATCATTTCGCTGGCGACATATCCCCGGTTAACAAGCACCGTACTGATCTCAAAATGATGCTTTCACGAATCAGAAGTTGTTGGATGTAACGTGCGTTGTAAGGCTGTTCTGGGCCAACGGCTTATCAGCACAAGGGCATATAAAAGCTCAATCCATTGCTCCTAACAAATGGGCCTGAGCTAGCTCCATTTTGCAACTTGGGACTGTCTAGCAATGGCCACTTGAGCCCAAAAGAATTGAAATGGGGCCTCAAAGGCCCGTGCAGTCTCCGATCGTGTGACCGTTCGACGGCCGGCCGGCCGGCCAACTCAAAAAGAAAATCGGAGAATTTCCTATGAATTAGAGGTCTCGCCCTCTCGTGGTGACCTTCATCACTCTCTCGCGAATTCTCGAGAATTCCGACTTTCTAACAAGTTCCCGCTTCATATATACAATTCTCTCGCTTTTAAGATATACCTTACAATGGTATAAACGGGTGAACTTGTATCCAATAGACTACTCAAACGTAGAGAGATTAGGGACCGAATAGTCAGCCCTCCCTATTATATCGACAAAAGGACACTACGAGTGCCAATCTTTGTGTATAGTACTCACTTTAGTGCAAATATTTTTTTTTATCACTTAAGTGCCAATTTTTTTGAAAAATAGTTATTTCAGTGCCAACTCCAGTGAGCTTCGTCGAAAATCTAACACGGCATCTACATGGCTCGCCGGAGATTCCAAGTCAGCAATAAAAAAAAAAATCAAAAGTTAAAAAAATTAAAAAAGCTAAAAAAATAATCTTAAAAAAAATTGTGTTGCGGCGGTTACGACTTGGAAGCTCCGGTCGCCATCGCCCACTATCACCAGCAATGGCTGACGAGGGTAGGGAATGTCCGACGGGGATCACCGAGTGGCCGCCGACACCCGCCAACCTCAAGTGTGGCCGCGCTAGGGTTGACGGGGCATCGCCATTGCAGATTTGGGTTCGGCTCAACCTCGCCCAATTCTGCGAGGTCCGGCCTCGCCTACCACTTGAGGACCCCGTCGGCCATCCCCCCACCCTTGCCAACCATTGCCGGCGATGGTGGGGGGCGGCAACTAGGGCTTCAAGCCCTCGCCGTTGCAACAAATTTTCAATTTTTGTTTTTTCATTTTTTTTTAGTTATTCAGGTCATTTAATTTTTAAAAAATATTTTAGCTTTATTTTGTAAAAAGATATTACACGTGTCATCCACGTGGACTTATTATTTTAAAAAAATTTACCACATGGACACCATGTGGTTTGACCTTTTTTTTAAAAAAATCCACAAAAAATTAATAAAAAATACCACGTGTATTGTTTGGCCGGAATTGATACTTAAGTAATCGTTTTTTGCTAGAATTGACACTTAACTGATCTTTTTTTCTCCGATGTGGCACTTAAGTAATCCAAAAAAAAAAAAATATTGACACTAAAGTGAGCATCGTACACAAATATTGACACACCAAGTGTCTTTTTGTCCTATTATATCTTAGTCATTGTCTGCCAGTGTCGGTGTCAACCAAGGAAACGGATCCTATGAGATGAGTGCTTTTCGATTAAGAGACACAGCCAGTTTGAACTTTAGGACGGGGATGGCCCCGATCTGGGTAACCGGCCGAAATGACGAGACGTGTGAGAATTCTTTGAAACTACAGAACGTCGCATGATGTGCGAACAATATCAAAAGAATTCCCACCATCATCGATAAGTCCAAACCGGGCATTTGTTATTGCACAAATAGCATTGTTGTCGTCGAGAGGGAGGTAACTGTGCGCAACTAAGACTGGCCTAATGTTCTCAACTTAATCGATTGATTCTTTTTTTTTTTTTTCTGTTCTTACCCACTAACTGATTTTTTATTGTATGCACGAAATTAATTTGGTTGTACTTAATGATAAAAGATATGTGAATGTATAACTCCAAGTCAAGCTCATGTAAGCTTATGTACTACTAAAAACTTCTTTAAAGGGATGAGGGGGTAGGCCTATGAACACTCAACATTTACAGAAACCAACGTCTCTATCGTATTTACGGATTTAAATGTACTTTAGTAGGTAAAGAAAACGATATTCGGCGAAAGAAGCCCCAACTTACAGAATCGAATAGCGAAGAGATTATTATATGGTCTCGAAGCATACTTGTTCTTGCGCGCTGCCAGCTACCACGTGCTTTCAGAGCCCGCGACGCTTTAGGGTCGTAACGAATCGCGCTTTGCGAGCAATTAGTCCTGATTCATGCGATTGCTAGAGCCATCATCATGGTCATTGAAAACAAATGCTAACTAGAGCACATAATTAGGGCATGCGTGTGGATCCCATTCTCAAAGTAAGAAGGGGGGTCCTCTTCTAATGGACATGAACATGAGAGATTGATTGATTGCATTTTTTTTTTAAATTATTATTGTGCTATATCATATGATTGTTAAATAATGAGACCTATCCAAGACTATAGTGACCTTGGTCTTGTGCTCCAATCTCAGATGGCAAAGACCAGCTGGTGGCTTAGGGCTCATGAATCAACGTCAAGCATCTCATAATTAGAAGCCAAAAGGGAGCAAGTGGCTAAGTTCTCTCCCCTCGTTATGGTCCACATGAGAACATTAGAACTAGGGCAAAAAGTTAAAAATAGAAAAATAAAATAACAAAGGGTTTTCGTTTTTGGACGCCGTTTGTTTCGAGAAAAAATGAATGGTTTGCAAAATATCTTCCTAAAGATGATCGCTTGTGTTACTTACAAAAATAAATAAAAGAATATTTTCATCGTCCACTAAATTTTTTTTAGACAAAGTTATTGTGGATAATGAAATCGTTCTTAATAAACTAATTGTTTCAAGCAATAAAAATATTGTTTTTTTAATTTTTTTTATTTTTCGCGAAATAAATGGATTCTTAATATTTTTTTCAACATGCTTAAAGCTGGTGTTGGAGAAGCATCCAACAAGGGAATATATGTATGATTACGATCCATGAATCATCATCTTCATAATCATTATCATTCCCATGGAAACTTTACTACGCATGCAAGTGTGTTCAGGAACCTCTCTCTCTTTTCTCTGGCTAAGAATCGATTCATCTCTCCCTTTCGAGTTCTTTAATGAAACCGATTTGTGGTACCAAATGGGGTTTTGTAATAATTGGTGATGAGGACGACGACGGCGACGATGGTGACCGGGGAATTGCTTTGTTCCCATCTCTAGGGTTCTTGAGCCTCAAGCCACTCGGGCATCGAGTTTGCGCGACCATAGCGGGCCGGATTCGTTTCGTAACTAATAGAATTTGAACGCGTGATGCCAAATGCATTTTTATTAGGTCGGTTGATCAAAACAGCCGTGGATCTCATGAGCCCATGCCTCAAAATTTCCTTGCCAAGCTACATGAAACAGATTTGGGAAAAACCTTGCTCACGGTATCTAAGCAATTCTTCCTGAAGTTTTTACAGAACTTCCCTCTTGTATCATCAAACTGTTAACCATTAATACAACACCAACATTACTTGATTCCAAATTGCGAATGAAAAATTGATTAAGATAATTTCTCGAGTGACCGTGAAAGATTGAAACTGTGACGGCGTCATGACGAATTGGTCGAGTAAAAATGCTTTCATTTTTTTTTATGACTATATGTGCCAAAGAAAGTCTTTAATATTACGATTATGACCTCACAAGTTGGACAGATTTAATATTTAATCAACTTGGGGCTGCAGGCACTATATAGTCTTGTTAAATGTGGGCCTAATCTTGCTTTGTATTGGGCAAGTTAAGATATGATGAAATTAATTAAGCACAATATATTCCTTTGGCATCCGGAAAAATTAAGCTCCCTTTCTTTGGGCCACCTCCGATCACTTTATAGCCATAGCATAAAGCAGGGCGTACTTTACACATAAACCAGATATTATAATGTGAGACGAAAAATTATCAAGTGCACCCGATCGCGCTCTAGTTCGTATCTGAACCGTTGAAGACGATGGGCTTTTTCATTTACTCAGTGATAGGACCCTCCGAACTCGATAAATTATTGAGCAAATATATGTCCAATCCGAGAAAACAGCATTAGATGACAGCAAAGCGAGTGCTTCGTTATTTTCGTAGTTCATTTGACTCTGAGTTATGTTATGAAGGCATGAAAAGCTCAAAGAAACATCAAGCGTTAAAATTGAAGTGTTTTGTGGATGCTGGTTGGAAACATGACATTGATAGCAGGAAGTCGACCAACGGATGTCATTTTCTTATTTGGCGAAGCTGTGAGTTGGATACGCAAGAGCTAGAGCACAGTTGTTTTATCTAGTACTATGGCAGAGTACATGACTTTTACTCATGCGTCTAAAGAGTGATTTAGATGCACAAATTACGTAAAGTGCTTGGTTTTGCACAAGGACAAGTGAAGATTGGATATGATAGCCAGAGTGCTATATTCTTGGCTAAGAATCATCGATTTCATGTAAGAACAAAGCACATCGACATACAATATCACATCATCCGAGAGAAAATAGAATAGAAAGTTGCAGAGCTGGAGTAAGTTGACACACAGGTGAATAGTGTAGATTTTTTTGACCAAGGCCGTGAGTGCGGGAAAGTATGAATGGTGTATAATTGAGTTGAGTCTAAAGAAGCATCTTGAAGTATTCACCAAGTGGGAGACCCGCAACTAAGCGATCAAATGAGCTTTAGTGTTTTTGGAGCATGACATCTCCCGTTCCATCGAAACCACAGAATAGATCGGCTCGCGGGGGTCGAATTTCGGTGGAGTAGAATAATATCGTCCAGGTGCACCTAAATTTATGTCCTTGTGGATGTCGAAAATTTAGAGGTTGTGTCTAAGCCCCAAATGAAGTGATGAAAATGCTTCCATGTCAAGATAGCCAAAATTAATCATCGGACTAGGGTTGGTTTTAACCCCCAGTACAGCTTTCGTACGGCCGGACGCCCTTGGCTTCAAGATAACACTTGAGACCACCACTTAGATTCTTGCATATGTGTAAACAATTCGTGGTGTTGCTAGAGAGAGAGAGAGAGAGAGAGGGAGCTAAAGGAGAGGGAATAAGAAGGAGATATGAGTGTGAATGGGAATCCAAAAAAATGAAAGGAACCAAAGAAAAAAAAAATTAAAGATTTAGGGGATAAAAGACGGTATCGGTGTTATAATTATTTTACAACATGCACTATAATGTCATTATTTTCTAAAAAGCAATTACTTAAGCGATTCCAATGATAGAAAATTTCATATTCTTTACTGGAGTCGCTGAAATGGATGCTTTCAAAATATTTTTGCAGTGAATTGATCGTTCATTTTGTCCTTAAAGTTTTGGCACGAGACACTTTAAAATTGTGTGGACCGTAATTGTGTACCGATCGACGATGTAGACCATATCAATTTTTCACAAATTGAGAATTTGGGATTTAATTGGTTCCCAAACGTTCGCGAGTATTGATCCTCACAGTTGACCATAGACAAGTACTCCATTAATCCATTTCCATAAGGCTCCAAACTCTGTCGTTCAATCTACAACAGAGCAAGGTCAGAGGAAAAACAAATGCGAAGACACGAATAATGCGAAATTTTACTTACTTCATTTTTTCTATGAAAAAATATATATCTTTGTGATTCCAAATGGACATAATGTTTGCTCCATGATCTTGGTTTTAGGAAAAAGTGTCAAAAAAATCATAAACCTATTGTATTGATGTCAATTTAGTCTTAAACATTTTATTGATTCTAATATAATCATAAATATTTTGCATTTGTGTCAATTGAGTCCATTCAATTAATTTTCGTCAGAAACCTCTCACGTGAATTAGAAGTGATCGATTCCAAGATGGATGACTCCCACCTTAGAACTAAGAACCGCCCGCTAAGGACCGGTTCCTTAAAATGGAAATTGTGAACCATCACTTGTTCCATGGACCCACCCGGTTCTTGGGTGGGCACATGAAACCGGTCTTACCAAGCATCTAAATAAATTAAAAAAGATTGTACGCGATTGAACCAATGAAGCCATTCTCAATTTTCCATGGGATAAAGAGACAGACATGATCGTTGCTCGTGCACTTGATTTCGTTGACGAATTTACGGAAAAAAATCAGCAAGCGCACCACTAACGAAGATCACATAGTGTTCTTTAATGAGTAAAGAGTTTGCCACAAAGTTCCGAAGCTTAATCCATAATCTTACATCACATATCACACATGAATCAGTTTGCCACAAATTCGCGAAAGCAAGCAAGCAAATGACATAAATCAACTTCTCAACAGAGGAAAAATGAAGTTAAACACTAATCTCCTTTTCTCAAGAGTAAAAAAAAGCAAGCAATTTCTCAAGCTTTGAGAGCTCATGAGCACCGAAAATAAACCAACTTCTCAAGCTTTCAATTTATGTCTATATTATATACATAGGTTCGGCCTAGTTGGTCCGGGTGGGTGGTTCGTACTTAGAACCGGAAACCGAATCGATACCCGTCGATTCTAGCAAATCGGAATCGAGAACCGAACTAGTACCCTATGCGAACCACCCAAAACCAACCAATTGGGTACGATTCAGTCTGGTTAGAGTGGATCCCGATTTTTTTACTCATCCTAACGTGGACGTCGACCATCTTACGTGTATGGTCAGTCCTAATGGGAACATTTTCAAATTTTTAATAAGTTTTTCTTTTTCCCTTTCTTTTTCTTTCCCTATTCTTTTTTACCAATACCGCCGATCACTAGTGGCATGTCGAGAGGGCTGGCCTTGCCTGCTAAAGATGAGGGCCGGCCTCGCCATATCTAGCGATGCTAACCCATGTGACCTCCATTGCGGCCACCTATGCCGATCCATTCGACCTTCGCGAATGGTGAAAGAGAGAGAGATGGAGAGACACAGTGACGACTTAAGTGGGCGGGGGGCTGGTGTTGACGAGGGCTAGAGGCGCAATAGCAAGGCTTCGTCACAGCCTCGACCCGGCAAGGATGACCTCGCTGAGTCTCATCCTCTCCCAAGCAACACCCGACGAGGCCTCCCCCGGGCGAGGACGGCCTCGCCAGATCTGGCAAGGGCGATGCTCGTCCTTGCCCACATGAGGCCAGCTGTCCCGCCCACCAACAAGTAGAAGAGGAAAAAAAGAAAAAAAAATACGAAGACCTGAGTGATGAAGAAAATTTTACTTACTTCATTTTTTCTAAGAAAACTAATATATCTTTATAATTTCAAATGGACATAATGTATGCTCCATGATCTTGCTTTTGGGGAAAAGTGTTGAAAAAGTACCCAACATATTGTATTGGCATTAATTCATTCCTAAATATTTTATTGGTGCCAATTAAATCATAAACCTTTGCATTTGTGCCAATTGAGTACATCTGGTCAATTTTGATTGAAAATCGCTAACGTGGACGTCCGTAATCCTACGTGGTACAGCTAGTGCTAACGTAAAATTTTGAAATACTTTTTTCAATTATTTTTATAATATTTTGAATTTTTTTATTTTTTTCCTTTCTTTTTATTTGCATCTTCTTTTTTGCTAGTGTTGCCGACTAGCCACACACCGGGAGGGCTAGCCTCACCTACTTGAGGGCGAGCGTCGGCGAGGGCAAGCCTCGCCATATTTGGCGGTGCCAACCCATGTGACCTTCATTGCTAATGCCTAAGCTAACCCATGCGACCTTCGCGAATGGCGAAAAAGCGATGGAGGGACGCAACCATGACTCAAGTGGGTGAGAGGCTGGGGTTAACGACTATTGAAGGCGAAATGGTATGGCCCCGTCGTGGCCTTGACCAAGCAAGGGTAGCCTCGCCAAGCCTCATCGTCTCCTAAGTGATGTCCAGCGAAGCCGTCCCTAAACCAAAGCGGCCTCGCCAGATCTAGCGATGGGAGCCCTCACCGACGGTCGCATTTTGCCCGGTCGAGGCTGGCTAGCCCAACCACCATAAAATAGAAGAGGGGAAAAAAAGAAAGGAAAAAAATAGAAAAAATATTTTATAATATCCATGACATGTCGGCCAAGCCACATGGGAAGGCCGACGTTCACGCCAGTGATTTTCGATAAAAAATTGACTAATGAACTCAATTGGCACAAATGTAAAAGATTTATTGACATCAATAAAAAGTTTAGAACTCAATTGACATCAATATAATAGGTTGATAACTTTTTTTTTTACTTTTCCCATTGCTTTTGAGTTGAACAAAAACAAAGAGAAATAGTGGCGGAGTTAGAATATCTGGTATGTGAGTTTTACTTTTGGCTGGGAAAAGTATCAAAAAAATTGCATTAGTACCAATTCAATCCTAAACCTTTTATTTGTGCCAATTTAGTCCTAAACATTTTATATTTATGTTTTGTCCATCCGGTTAATTTTGGTCAAAAATTGCTGATGTGGACACCAATCGTCCCACGTGGCATGGTCAATGCCGATACGAGCCTTTTTTAAAGTATTTTTTAATAATTTTTTATTATAAATTTTCTTTTTTTTTTCTCTTTTCCTATTTTTCTTTCTTTTTCTTTACCTCTTCTATTTGTTGGTGATTGGCCATGACCGGGACGGTTGGCCTCGCCTAGATGAGGGCAAGCGCCGATGAGGGCTCCCCTCGTCAGATCCGGCAAAGCCGACCTCGGCCAAGCCAAGGCAGCCTCGCCGGGCATCACTTGGGAGAGGACAAGGCCCAGTGAGGCCTTCCTCACCTAGTTAAAGCCACCCTCGCCTGGTCAAGGCCGCGATGAGGCCTCGCCATCGCGCCTCTAGCCGTCATCAACACCGGGCCCTCGCCCAAGCTAAGGAGGCCTTGCCGGTGCTCGCCCTCAAGCATGCAAGACTGGTCCTCCCGACATGCTACCAATGGCCCATTGGCAGCATTGGCAAAAAAGAAGAGGGAAAGAAAAAGAAAAGAACAAATTAAAAAAATAAAAAATTGATAAAAAAAATTTTAAAAAACTGTTTAAAAATATCCACATTAGTGCTAGCCGTACCACGTGAAACGATCGACATCTATGTCAAGCATTTCTTGTCAAAATTAGTCAAATGGACTTAACTGGCACAAATACAAAAAGTTTAGAACTAAATTGGCACCAATAAAAGATTTAAAATTGAATTGACACAAATATAGTAGGTTTAAGAATTTTTTTTATACTTTTCCCCTTTTGGCTCACGTCCCCGTTTCATTAGATTTCTAACTTTAAAAATTTTAGAGCATAATTCTGATAAATGATCAACTCGATACCAAAAAATTTTTGGCAATATCACTTTCATGTCGCAACTTTTTTTTTCCCTTTAAAACCTTCATTTAAGTGACTTCGACAGAATCACGTCAGATTTTCTAATAAGTCCCCCGATCAACTTAAACAATTGCTTTTCAATAATTGCGGCACTTAGATGGTCGTTCGAGAAATTTTAACTTGAAAGTGGGCGCCGTATTAAAGTTATGACATTGACGCCGTCTTTTTCCCTTGGAGAGATCGGCCGCAACGGATATAAACCATTATAAAAATAGGAGGGTTCACGTGAATATTCAAATCCCACTTCCATCAATCTTTTCTGTTTATAGGGTGGCAAAAAAGGAGCAAAGCTTTTTTCCACAGCACAGCTTCCCTCAGATAATTATTCTCTCAAAAAGGATTTGCATCTGCCAAAGCCCAGAAGAAAAGGGAAAGGAGGGTGTGTGTGATATGATATGATATGACTGAGCCATATCTTCAATGATTTGTGTCTAGGTTCTTATTCCCCAATCATTCAAAAGTCTCTATGCAAGTGATGATATAATTATAAGTGGCGAGCTAGGGAAAATCCCTAAAAATAAAGATAAAAAATAAATAAAAAGGACATTCTTAAATGTTGCAATTGCCCCTTAATTAAGGAATCATTTTTTTGAGAACAAGCTCTTTTGTTCCTATCATTTTTAAATGGCGTTCAAAAAAGGGGTTTCGCAAGAGATAAAGATGCGCAAAGTGAGGAGGAGAATATATGAAGAGTGAGTGGCATTGAAAAGGAAATGAGTGCTTACATTATTAAAATTGTTGGTATCGAATGACTGAGTGGGGGAGCGACCAAATACTCCCTAACCCTAACTCTAGACAACCTATACACACATGTATGTATAGGCTATTAAACTTAGGTGATTATGCTCAGGTTTTCGTGACATAACTCTTACGAGCACAAGGGAAGGAAAAAAAAAACTAATCTTGGCGGGAGAATATTACGCGGTGCCTCTCCGATATGCGCATGTATGTCTATGCGCATGTTATCCTTTCGGAATGTTCTTTTTCTTTTCGGACAATGATACAAATAATTCCTAAATTTTAGTCCAATGTACAATGTGATTTATGAACTTTTAATTTGTTCAATATGGCCCATGAACTTTATTCCAATCTACAATGTCGATCTCGACTTTGAATTTGTCCAATTTGGTTCATGAACTTTTTATTTTATTCAATCTAGTCCCTAAACTAAGCGAAAATGTCCCATGTTGCTGCCGAACTTAAATTAATGGAAAGGCAACATTTAACATTTTCATATCGTTTAGGGATTAAATTGAACATGTACTAAAAGTTCAAGAGTTACATTGGACAAATTCAAAGTCCAAAGACGACATTGTACATTGAGCAAAAGTTTAGAAAATACATTGCATATTTGATCAAAGTTCATAATTTTTATACCATTAAATTCATCGAACAACCAAATAAACAAAGTTAACAATTCTAATGGGCTGCTTCTTTAATAATAAGGTTACCTATAAATGATTTTTGAAAATGACCATGCATGTCGTGACCCTCTTTTTTTCATAAGATCTTTGGCTACGTTTGGCCTTCAGAATTTCTAATCGGGATAAGACTAGATAGGATAGGATAAGAAATTCAAAGATTTTATCATATCCGATCTACTATTTGGTGAAATAGAAATATAAAGTCCGATAACTAGAGAGGTAAGGCACAGCTAAGATCAATTTTGTTTTGCTTAAACATTATAATACTTTAGTTATCATTGAACAATGGTTTGTGCCATCTAAATTCGAGCACAACATCGATTGAGCAAACTTGACAGAACTAGATGTCTTAATTTGAAGTCAAATTTTGAGAATGACCCAATGGCCTTGCTAGTTTCATGTTGAGTAAGTAAGCAAGTGCTGAACAATGGAATTTTTCAGCCTCTTTTGACAAATTGAAAATGCACTCATGCATGTAGTCTACGAGAGCTACTTTGAGATTCGATAATCAACTTCAAGCTTTTCATAATATGTCGAGACCCCTTTCGAATGTTGAAAAAGTTTAAACAATTAAAAAACGAGGTCGTGGAGATACCGACTTTGCTTGTTGAAGACCCCAGCTTGGTGCCGATAGCTGGAGAGGCAACCCGGCATGGCGGAGAGGCGACCTATCGCGAAGGAGAGGCGGGGAGGCGAGGATTATGGAAAAAATCTGGTTCTTCTCATCTCTGCTCTCTTAAGAAATCACATATCGGTTTATCCCATCCCCTCTTTTAGGATATATTTATCCAGGCTATACCTAGGAGTGTGCGGTTCCGGGTTCCGCACATGATCTACCTAGAATCTAGAACTTACTCGTCTAATACATGTTCCTCATTTTTTTGAAAATTGGAATCTGCCATACATATCTTGGAACCTAGAACCTGCCATGTCACGGGTTCTAGAGTCGATTCCAGGTTCCACTCGGGTTCCACATGTATTCTTAGTTAAACGATTGTAGTGACTAATCACATTTAATGACCACTATCCGTTGCTAAAATTCACTAATCACAACTCATATTTAGACACACGAAAAATATGAAACATTAATAAAGTAAAGTTTCAATGATAAAGTGGTTCCAAATTACACATCCATTATTGAATTTTATGAATATTGCGGGATGACGTGAAGACATATAACAAAAAAAAATATAAAAACTTGCTCCAGTTTCTAGGTTTCGATTCTAAATTCCACCTGGAATCTGGAATCTATCTATCAGAGCAAATTTCCTAATTTTTAGAACCTAGAACCTATCCTTCAAACTTGAAACCAATCAATTCTCCGGCTCTTCAAGTTTCGGATTCTATCCGGTAACCATGCTCACCCCTAACTATACCCTTATATCCCCTTCTATTCTATCTTGAACATCTGCCAAACACAAGATGGAATAAAATATGTCATATCCTAATTTTTGTCTTGACCACGATCAAACTCAACCTTTGATCTTATTACGTATGGAGAACAGGCGCTGCCCCCCCACACATTTGTTCCGAGCTCACAGAAAAGAGCACAAGTTTTGTTCGATTATCAGGGTTTAGGTTTTCCATTTCTGGCTTAATCGCTGTCTTAAGTGCACGTAAATTAATTACGTTTCGCTTCGTTCGTCCTTAGAGCAGCTTGCGGGATTCGGCGAGTCCCCGAGCCCCTGACGTGCCCCTCACGAGCTCCATTAAAAGCCAGCAGGAAGGAACACGAAGACAACGACATCAATGGCATCTTGCCTGGTTTCCAGAATACACATACACGTACAGATTCCAAGCTTCCAAAACAATGCAACTAGCCACCATCACCGTCATTTCCTCACAAGAGCGAGCACGGACCTTGCAGCACACAGCACCGGATTCGAACCGGACAAAACCCACCTCATGAAATGGGCAAGGGTCGGTCAGTCGTTCAATCGGGACTTTTTCGGGGCATCGACCTGATCGAGAAACACGCGAAAATGGGCGCAACACACTCGAAAAGGGCCTTAAACACTGCATATACATATTATGGAAGGTTCGTGTACAAAAGAGGTTCAAAGGCAAAAGAGAACAAGCACCGTAAAGAAGCCGACATCCACATCTAGACCAAGCAAACATTTCCTTACACCGACCAGGAGAGAGAGAGAGAGACGACGCCCTTGCAGAATCCAGCACCAGCAGAAACCATATATTCCTAAGACTAAAAATCCGATGTTTGATCAAACCTAGGAGGAGAAAAAGAGAAAGAACGCAGCAAAAGGTAGTAGACAAAGGCTAGCTAAGCCTATCAGTAGTTTTGACCTCCCCATAGAAAGAGTTAACAAAATTATGGAGGAGACCCCACAATGCCAAATCCATCATCAACCATCTCAAACCCTAGGAATGGCCTTGCACACCAGGGAATGTTTCATCTCCATCGACAGCTTCAGGCGCTCGGACAAGTCCACCCCGCGATCCGGATAGCTGACCCACTTGAAGTTCTGCAGCAGCTGCGCGAGCCAGAGCTCCACCGTGGCCAGCCCCATGGCCTTGCCTGGGCAGACCCTCCTCCCGGACCCGAACGGAGCGAGCCTCAGGTCCGACCCCATGATCCCCACCCCGCCGCCCTCCTCCAGAAACCTCTCCGGCTTGAACTCGCCCGGGTCGGGCCAGACCGCCTCGTCGTGGGTTATCGCCCACATGTTCACCATGGCCGTGGTCCCGGCCGGGATGAAGTGGCCGCCGACGTGGGTGTCGTGGACGGCGAGCCTGGCCCAGGACAGGAGCGGGCCAGGCGGGTGCATCCTCAGGGTCTCCTTGACAATGGCCCGGAGATACGGGAGCCCCGGGAGGTCGGAGTCCGCGACGGCCCGGGCTGCCGAGCCGAGGGCGGCGTCGATCTCCGCCTGGGCCTTGGCCTGGACGTCAGGGTGGAGGACCATCCTGGCGAGGATCCATTCCAGGAGGATGGCCACCGTGTCAGTGCCTCTGAAGATCATTTCCTGATCAAAACATGCCCAGACAACAAAAAAACAAAAATGATTTCACCTTTCTGCTCTCATCAAAACAAACAAACACCACCACCTCGCCAATCCCTCCTTACAACGCACCATGCGAGATCACCAAGCAGGAAATAAAGAATAAACGAGCGAAAAGAACATGGCCAGCAGCACATAAACAAGGAGATGGATAAGGAATGAGAACAAGATAAAAAGGAGGTGATCATGGGCCAAAAAAAAGAAAATATTCAGATTCTCGACATCTTGGGACGTCCACAGGAAAAAAAAAAGCAGAGGAAAATGCCGTAAGCATCCATCCACAATGAACCAGAAGATGCAAAAGAAGGCTGGCCAGCACAAAGCATTCCGCATGAAAAGGAGAAAGAAAACCTAGGAAACGCATCTAAACGCCGAAGTATCCCGACCACAAGATTTTTTTTTATATTGCATGTCTGCTCTAGGAGGAATCAGACTATGACTCGAGACCATGAAGAACCGACGCTGTTCTGGAACATATGATTCTTTCTGGTAGGAAAACGAAGCGAAGCAGAACATGTAAAGTCGAGAATGGAGTTACCCAGAGAACGGCAATCATGTCGGCGTCGCTGAGACGGTTCTCCTTCTCCAGGTCGAGCAGGACGTCGACGAAATCTCCGGACCCATCGTCCTCCTCGTCGTTGCTCTGACCTCTCGCCGCCTTCCTCCTCATCCTGTGATCCTCGATGATCCGACCCACGAAGGCGTTCACCTTGTCGCGGAGCTTCCGACACCTCCCCCTCAGGCCCTGCAAGTCCAGCCGGCGGAGGAGAGGGAAGTGGTCGCCCCAGTTGAACACGCCCAGCAGCTCGTACCCTTCGCTCACCAGGCGCTCCAGCTCGAGCTCGTCGCTCCTCCCATGGCCGCCGCCATTGCGGGCGCCGAAGTCGTAGGACCTTCCGAACACGGTCATCATCACATTGTTGAGCGAGCAGAAGTGCAGCAACTTCCTCACCCCGACCTCGCCGCGCTCCTCCATCAGGCACTTGATCTCCGCCACCATTTGGAGCCCTATCTCGGCTCGGAACCTCCCGAAGGCGGCGACCCTCCTGGGGCTGAACAGGTGGGTCGCGGAGATGCGCCTCAGGTTGCGCCAGTACTCGCCGTACGGGGCGAACCCCATCGCCCGGTGGAACAGGAGCTCGTACGCCGACTCCTTCACGGGTCGGTCGGCGAAGGCCGAGCTGTTCAACATCTCCTTGGCAGTCTCCGGTTCGCTCGAGATGACGAAGCGGGTGAACCCAACCGAGAACGCCATCAGCTTCTTGGCCTCCAGAGCCCTGGAGATTTCGTCGAGGACCCGGTGAGTCAGGGACCCGGTGAAGGCGAAAACGAGGCCGAGGACCGGTACGCCGGACGGACCCGGCACGGACGTGGCAGCCTTGGCGGGGCGGGCCTTCGCGAGAGCCCAGGCGAGGCCGCCGGGCCATAGCCAGAAGGCGAAAATGGCGGCGAAGAGGACGAAGCAGAGGGAGAGCTGGAGGCTGAGGACGGGGTGGGGAGGACCCGCCTGCAGTGCGAGGAGGCTGAAGGCCTCGTCGGGTGACATGACCATGGTGGGGGCTGTTGAGGGAGACGAGGAGACTGCTAAAGATGGCGGAAGAGGAAGAAGAAGAAGAGGGAAAGGAGAGTCCAAACGAAGAAGTGGTGAACAGAGAGAGTGAGAGAGGGCGTTTATATAGGATTAACTATTAAGGGTGCGTTTGGTTTAACTTTTGGAAAAGCCTTTGGAAAAAGGCAAAGCCCTATGGCCTAAAAGGATTTGCTGAAATGCAAAGACTGTTGGATAAATTATAATTAAAAATTACTTTGGGAAGTAACTTTGGAGAAATGATGTTTGGTAAACATATTTGTGAAAAGTAATCCATTTAAGTTTTTTTTTGTTTTGCTTGTTTAAAATTGAAATAAAAAACGACGACGGTAACTTTTATATTTTCATTTTGAGAGTAATACAAAAAACATATTAACAAATTAGTTTTTATTTGTTTGGTCAAACTATTAACAAATTAGTTAGAATCTTCCAATTCCTTTTAAGATGCCAAAGGCTCGCTCAATTTCTAAACGACGCAAGGAATGGGTACGTTAAACACTTCTCGACAACCCGTATGGAAATTTTAATTAAGTGCTGATGCACTAAGCTCTTATAATAAGCATATAATAACTAGAAATTCAAGTAGAGTCGATCGGGATAAGTACGAATAAAGATTGCGCATGTAATTCTACCGGAAGCTTCGCAAGTAGTATACATAAAATCGCAATTGAACACCAGTAATCGCTGATTGGGTCACCAACTTGATCACAAACTAAAAATTGATCAGCAAAAGCAAACAACATGCGACCAAAGTTTCCATAGATACTCAATCTAACATAAATATTCCGATGACCATTCCTCGACACAAGGGTACAAGCACCAACAGTTCTTGGTCATGACCCAGCAATACCAGTCCTGTTTGTTCAGTGTAAAACCTTGCCTCCGTTCCGCGACCATCTCTAGCATCTATGAAAACCTCACTGTTCAACCTTTCTGCACCATCCAACCAACAAAAAAAAAAAAACCCTGTCTGCACCCATCAAGTTCACCCATTTTGGCTTCCTCCACCCAACATCAGCCTAAGGCACTTTTTAACCCTTGGGCCTCTCCCTTCTTTAACCAAGGGTAGAACCGTAGAGCAGACAGTGAAAGAGCGATTTGACCAATTTCCCCCCCACACCGCCACCCAGCCTTTTTTTTTTTTTTTGGCCTTAAAAAAAAGTACCATTTTTGCCAATTGATTTTGCAAGAAATTTGCCTTTTTGATTGTAGACCGTGGCCATCCGGAACCGGGGGCCCGGAAGCAGCCCGAAACCAGCCCGTTGACCGTGCATACGGTTTCGACCTATTTAATTTATAAATAAAAAAAGGGCCAATGACTCTTTCCCCCCCTCCCCCCCTCTAAACAATTTTTTTTTTAAGTTAAATAACCATCTCCTTCTCTATAAATACCTATCTTCCCATTTTCATTTTTCTCATAAATCCTCTCAACAATTCTCTCAAATTCTCTCAATTCGCTGAATTCTCTTAATTCGCTGAATTCTCTCAATCCAGCCTCAATTCTCTCAATTGAATTTCCGATCAATTCTCTAAAAAATGGCAAGTGGAAGTAGAAATACTGAAAATGCCAAGATGGCGATGGGAGATTCCGAGTATCCTATTCCTAAATATGATCCTCATGAGTATACATATTGGGATGACGACGATGATAATATCAACGTTGTTCCCATTTCGAACGTCGAGCACGTCCCAATACGAGAAAGTCTTCATCTTCCTACCGGTGTCGAAGAAATGTCGACAGCAAATGAGCCCGAACAGAAAGGCTGAGAGAATGCATCCGACTTGTGGCTACACTTTGACAATGTATATGATGAAAGCGAAAGTAAGTACAATATAAATTGTAAATATTGTTCGCAAACATACAAATTACCAAAGGAGACGGCTACGGAACATTTCTTCGGCATGTGACGAAAAAACATCCAACGCAAGCGGAGATCAAAACTGGGCAACAACAAATTTTCGGGTACGCCAATGTTAATACTCGTCTTTTATTCCGTTACAATGATGCAATTTATAAACAAACATTAGCTGAATATGTTGCCCTTGGTCATGCTCCATTTACTACTGGTGAAAATTTTAATTTGAAATATTTTATAAATACTGCGTTGGTTCCGCAAGAACCAACTATTCCGAAAAGTACTCTTAAAGGCGAACTTTTGCATCTTTATAAAAAACAAAAAAAAAATCTTTGGCAAAATTTTTTGTGAAATTCAATAGACGTGTGCATTTAGGTAGCGATATTTGGAGTGATCCTCGACAAATTCATTCTTATATGGGTGTCACATGTCATTGGATAAGTGACGACTGGACCATTCAAAAAAGACTTATTGCATTTCGAGTTTTTTATGAAAAGCATTCGACTCATAATATTTATAGAATAATTAGACAAGTTTTAGAAGAATATAATTTGATAAATAAAGTATTTTCAATTAGTTTTGATAATGTCACTGCAAATATCGCTTCCATTCCCGAATTAGAAAATATTTGTAAATCCCCTTTTGGCCGATAATTTTTTCACATTAGATGTGCTTGCTATGTTTTAAATTTATATGTACAAGATGGTTTACGAACTCTTGAGACTTCTCTCTTCCCAATAAAGGGTGTAATTAAATTTTTATGGAGTCGTATCCATTTTATGAAAGCATTGAGAAAATTTTGTAAACAACATGGGAGAAGGGCAAAAAAGTTTCCAAAAGATATTCCGACTCATTGGAATTCTACCTACGAGTTGCTTGTCCAAACTTTTAATTACAGAGATTTATTATGTATGTTTATTTCGCAAAATATTCCCGGAATTACTTTACTTCCACAACATTAGGACGTTTGCAAAAAAAAATTAGAATTTTTGAAAATTTTTAATGATGTTACTAATACTTTATCTGGTATTTATTATCCTACTATGAATTTATTTTTAATAGAGTGTGTTAATATTTGTGGTGTTTTTAGTGAATATGAAAAAGATACTGAATTAGCTCGGACTATTTTAGTAATGCGAAAAAATGGTTGTATTAGTATTTCAAAATTCCTCTTATCTATTTAGTTAGTATTATTTTTTATCCACGTATTAAATTAAATGGTTTACTAGATTATCTGAATGTGTATTATTATGATTGTTTTTTTTTTGTACGGATTCATAAGTATTATTATGATTGTTTACAATTGAAAGATGCAATAAATATTTCAAATATATAATGAGAGGTTAAATAATCTATAGTAATATTATATGGAGAATTTTGTAGTAGATATGATTTAAGTGATTGTGGATATTTACAATCTATTGTCTCACCAAGCGAATCTAGTGGTTCATTTGATAGAGGGTACAATATGCTTAAGAGTAGACAAAAAAAATAAAAATAAAAAAAGGCAACATGTAGTATTTTTGAATTAGAAAAATATTTAACCACTCAATTTGAGTTTCCCGATCTTGAACACAAGATGCATTTCCAAATCCTTGAGTGGTTGAAGAGTTATTTAATCGATTATCCAGTTCTCGTCCTCATCGCTCGCTGGATATTAACAACCCCTTCTTCAATAGTTGCAGTTGAACAAGCATTTACCACTGGATGATTAGTTTTAGATTCTAGCCGTTCAAGATTAAGTTCGGAGTCCGTAGAAGCTCATGCTTATGTCAACGATTTGACGAAGGCTAGATTTCGACACCAAGAGTTGGATCGATAACACAAATTCTTTAATGAGGATTGTGGAGATACCACCGCCACGGGTAGCAACGATTGACGATAAAGTAAGTTATGGTTATCAAAGGTAAAAGAACTACAAGGGTTTTGATTCTTCTATCCCCAAGAAGATATGTACGCCCTTAATGATAATTCATTAAGTTCAAGCCCATTTCTACTCTCTCTCTTTTTTCCCCAAATTTTATTACAATGTACAATTTGATTATAATGCATAATTTATAATTTATTATATTTATTTCATTATTTATTATTTTAAAAATTAAATTTAAAAAACGAAATCGGATCCGACTCGAGAATCGGCCTGGAACCGGCGGTTCCACCTTTTCTAGGAACAGGAACCGGCGATTCGGATGAACCGGCCACGTCTACATGGACCTATAAATGGAAAATTTGGTGAGGTGGGGTTGCACGAGCGGAGAATGTTTCAAGTGTTCTCAATGTGGTATGGAATGATATTGTGCGTGCTTGTTTAGAATGGGAAATGATTCTCTAATAACCGTAAATCTATAGGTCATCGCTGCGTGTTTTGCATAAAACAATCGTTGATTGAGAGATCATGTGATTGGAAATAAGCGACGATATTGTAACACTGTAAGTCTAGCAGCTTCCGGAACTATCCATGTAGCTACTTCATTTGGCACTTGCCTTTGTAGGGAGGATTTTGCGGGTGCTCGGAAAACTTGGTTGCCGAACTATTTGCCATGTGTTGAAGAACTTGCTCGGGGTCTTCATCGGGAAAACCGGCCGGCATCCTTCGATTGAATCTTCACGCGAGTTGATAGGCACAGAAGTACGCTCCGATCGACGCGGTTGATCGACCGGCCACTTGGGTTGCTGCTTATCCGGCTAAGCCATTTACCGAGGTCAGGAGTCGAATAATGATTGAGCCTGACGGCGGTGATGTGTTTCGAAGTAGGAGGAGGTGATATCTGCCACCTACTTGGAGACTACGTTTGAATGGTGTTTGAAACATCTCATGTATCATCTGCTCGTCTCATTGTTTGGTGGTTGTTCTTGAACTCATCCACATTTAGCTTTTCAAATCTTGTCTTTGAGCATGAGGAAACAAAATCTTATTAAAAAGCTTCAAACTGACCTCATCCTTCTTTCCTTTTTTAAATAGTCTTGGTGTCCAAGAGTCTTATAACGCCCAAATAGTATTAGATTCCGTTTGTTTTAGGGAGAATAAATTATTCGAAAAATATTGATACCCAAAAGCAGTTAGATAAAGCATTACTACCACTTCCTTTGCTGCCGACTTCTTTCAGTCCTAAACTTAAAAAATAAACGAACGAAAAATATTTTCATGGTTCACAAAAATATTTAGACATAAATTGATGCCCATAATTAAAAATTTCTCAACTGATTAACAATTTCAAGTAATAGAATGATTTTTTTAATAAAATATTTTCTAAATCATTTATTTTTGCGAAACAAACGAAGTTTTGATTGATTAATAATGTAGTATGCACGTGTTGAAATCCTAATACCCTTTTCAAGAAATTATTCTATTCACTGGCCTTAAGCATAACAAACATAAAAAAGGACATCAGTTGATGTCCGATCTTCTTCTTTTTTTTTTTTGGGTCAGAATGCCTTATCTTCTTAAATAGTTGTATTTAAGGCTTGCATGAGAACCATTCTGGTTCTCTAATTTTGTTCCCTGGAACAAAAAAAAAATATGAGAATCTTATTTGATAACGTAAATGATTTTAATTTTGATTTTGTTCCCGGAATCGGTTTTAGAGAATCAGAATCGGTTTTAAAGCAAAATCCGGAACAAAAAAAAAGTTGATTCTGGCAAAAAAATCACAAAACAAAATGAAGTCTCACATATCTCACTTTTCTATCAACCTCATAAAAATCAAAATAAAAAAATTCAAAAAAATTGGAAATCTTTTTAAAAATCATAAAAAATTTAGAAAATTCCTAAAAATAGAAGAAGCTTAGATTAGGCTAGTAACCTCATTTTCATAAATTTGGGCCTAAATTTCATATATTTCACTTATCTGCAAAAAATATCGCAGAAGATGATGGCATCCAATAGGTGAATGATAACATATATACTCGTAGCCGTGCGTCACAAAATATGACCATCTGTACGTGGAGCTAGAGCCAAACACCCACTTGAATTTAAGACTGAAACTGCAAAATGATAGTGAAAGACTTGTACTTCATATCAAGGAGGATAATTTGATTTTTTTTTGTCGGTGAATAATTTGGTTATTCGGCTGCTATGTTTGTATGTATTTTGGACAACGCAACATTTAAAGAAAAAAAATGAGTTCTTCATATGAAAACCGTCCCATGTTTCAATCGAACTTTAAACGTCATGTATTAAATTTGTGTTTCATTTATGATATGCTAAAAAAATAATGTATTTTAAATTATTTTAGTGTGCATTGAAAATTAGTCTTCAATTTAGGATGAAATTTTACAAAGTAGCTACATAGTTATTTGACTTAAATGAAAAAAATTAGGAAGAAAAACAGTTTATCGAAAACAGAAATTTTGTGCAGTTATCAAACATGTTTCTATTCCAAGAATAGAAATTTTGGGCAATTATCAAACACGTTCTCATTCTCTAAAACTCATCCAGGAATATAATCAGAAAAAGTCGTTTTAATCGGAATCGGTTTTTCCGAACAGAATGGTTACCATGCTGAGCCTTAGTGAACGGATTTGTCTTTCTTTATTGTATTTTTTTTTTTTGAGATTTGGAAATGTAATATAAAATTATCAATTTTGGATGTATTAAATTTGTGTAACACAAATTCGGAGTTTCGACATCAAATAAAATTTTAACCGTTCGCTACCCATAACTCAATCTTTTGAGTGAATTTCATTAAATCCTACCGAGAATGCATTTCGTAATGTGATCGAGGACTCGACTTGTGAGATATGTAGCCCCGGCGCCACCGCCATTAAAGCCATAGTCGCACCACCATCACCAACCACTTACCATCGTGGTATCACATTTCAACCATTAACTTGCTATTGTTGCTTCGCCACCAACGTCCTTGACAGATGCCACAACTGCCACCTTAAGTATCGGCCCAACGCTCCGGATTTTTGCAGCCATAAACTCTAGACATAACCGCCATCACGCTGAATCTCATTAGTAACACCCCGATCCCACGACCTCATCAGATCTCATCGCAAGAAATCCAGGAGGAGCGGCCCTCACAAATCTCGACGAATGCATCAACGTCAAGGCTACGCCAAATCCGATATCAAGATCTAGAGAGAGCTAGGACGAACCGACGGAGGACATGTCTTTCGGTTGCCGTCCGGGCGGCGACGGCCAAATCGACCGTCTTTCAATGGCGGCGATGATTATCAAACTACAAAGTCAATACTTGTTTTTTTTTTTTAGTAATTTCAATATTAAGTTAACAAACCGTCACGTTACAAAATCATTCGCGGGGAAAAGTTTTGAAACAACATCGGATATGAAAAAGGAAATCTAGGATGTCATTTTCCCATTCTTTTGTTAATTTTTTTTTTTTGGGGGTCCATCAACGGCCCAATTTGTATCACTGCCATTTATTTATTATGAGAGGTTTGACCAGGGGAGGCCATGGGCGAAAAGCATGTCAGTCATATTTTCCGTAATAAAAGCCAAGTAAGGGGGGATATCTGCAGGCTTTTGTTTTGGCTTGCGAGAGTAGCTAAAAGATCTTCACCAGGTTGGCGAATGAAGGAAAGAGAGAGAGACAATGGGGGCACCGACGTTCTCTCTCTCTCTCTCGGACAGTAGAGTAATCACTGCGAGCACAGCTTCCACAGTCCTTTCCTCTCGGCCTCCAACTTAGATGGGCGCAGGCCTAGGACGTACCTTTTGTTCCCCATTTGGAAAAACGAATTCCTAAGTCTACGCATACGTTTCGATTACGAGCTTACCATCTTGATCCACAAATTAAGAATTCCTCTGCAGCCTTGAGAGATTGAGAAATGACATCGAGAGGAATGTAATAGGAAACGTGCGATCTTATCACGTTTGAAAAAACGATGACTGCTTTGGGCAGCAGTTATCCATAACGGTTAATGAGCTGGATTAGCCTAGCCGATAATTCGAATTCAGTCATAATTTTTTTCGAAAATTGCATCGAGCTACTCTTATCATCCAAAAATGACTTCGACTAAATGATTTTCGAACTTTAACTCAATGTGCAATATAACTCATAAACTTTAATCCAATATACAATATCGTCTTTAATTTTTTAATTTGTTCATATGATCACTAGACTTTTGATATATATTCAATATAGTCCATGAACTGCATGAAAATGTTCAATATTGTCCCCGAATAGCGAGACAACACAATTTCATCGTCATAATTTTTTTGTGAAATTTTACTAAAGAGCCCTCTTGAAACTCCATCAAGCAATCAAATATGAAAGACCCCACGTCTTTAGCTGTCGATTTTCTTTGCGACAGTCGTGATTAATGTTTTGAAAATTAGATTTTTCTCATCTTCGTAGAGAATGTTCCACGGCCAATCCTCTAAGCTACCATTTTAGAAAACAAGATAGGAAGTTATATTTTTTTGTTGGTCGAACGGTAGGAAAATATTTAACACGACCCTTTTTCGGCATTTTTGCTCGTTAAAATGCATCATACGTTCGAAAGAAATGTATTTTTTTTTTCTTTAATTAAATCCTAAAAAGGAGAAATTGGAATTTAGTATTTTTCCCAAGTCCCGGGAGGAGGAGAGGGGCCACATCATAGGATTTTTTGCGGCTTACGAGGATTTGGTTCCACAACAAACAAACCAGACAGCAGATCTTCCAGTTCCTTCACAACCATCTAGTCCCACCTCCCCTGTCCCCATTCCCGTGGCATAATCGTAATTCTCGAGCCAAACTTGGTTCTTATGCAAAATGACATCAAAAAAAAAGAAACGCCGAGTGGCAAAATTGTCATTTCGCTTCCAAGGGAAAGAGAAATGAAAATTCAACCACCTAAGTTATTTTTTTAAGATAAAATTTCAAATAAACGGAAGCATTCTTATTTTCGCAAATAAAAGATTGAAGTAGGGGTGTGCATGGTCTGGGCCGGTCCGGTCCCAGTATGAAACCGGGGACCGGACCAGTAATCCCGGTCCCTAAATTTTTGGGACCAAGGACCGGACCAAGACTGGGACCGGCGGTTCGGTCCGATCCCCGTCCTAGCTCAATGGGACCCCTAAAATCTAACCATTGAATTATAATATGCTTCATTTGCATGTTAATTTACAATTTATACCCCCATTTGAATACAAAAACACGCTAGTCCAATTTGCTCACATTCATAATAAATGCGTGTCTTTATGGTAGGTTTAACAATGACATTGGTCTAACCGCTAACACGATAAAGATATATAAATGATAGAATCGAAAAAACCTAGTTGGCGAATACATACTTATAGTGATATTGTTCACTAAACGGATTCCACATCCAAACAATGTACAGAAACAAAATACGGGATTACTCATTGAAATGAACAGCCAAAACGCATGAACAATAAGAAATTGCTACCACTATATTAAATAAACCGATTGAATCATTTCTTTACGAAAAGAACATGCCAGTGTATACTCACCACATAATGCACTGGAAAAGACCATAATAAATAAGATATACCGCATTTATAATATTGAGGGACTGTCTGAGTTTCAAGAATGTACATCATAACAATGGAAATGACTCAAGAAATGAACATTAAAAACAAATGAAAGCTTCATTTTTTTAATTGTATATATATAAATAATTATATATATTATGGGTAGTTCGGTCCGGACGGTCCGAGCCGGTCCCATCCACACCGAACTGAGGACCAGATCGACGGGTCACCGGTCCCATTTATTGGGACCGGGGACCGGACCACCCCTCTCAAGGACCGGACCAACCCGCTCGGTTCGGTTCGGTTCGGTCCCAGGCCAATCCGGTCCAATTTGCTCACTCCTAGATTGAAGTGGACATTATTTCAAATAATGACCTTAATTCATACTTAAATAAGGATTTGAAGTGGTGATGACAATTTTAATTAAGGGCATGACTTCGTTGGCCGACTAAATATTTCGACCGATCAAGGGCATTTGACAATTACTTTATTTTTTATTTTTTTATTTTTATTTTTTGTTGCCGGTTGGCCACTAGCGAGGGCGACCCTCGCCCGGCCATAGGCGAAAAGGAAATAAAAAACAGAAAAATGAAAGAAAAAGAAAAAAGAAATAAAATAAAAAAAAAATGTAAAGAAAGAAAATGCCCATGATTAGTTGGAAGGTCATACTCTTATTCGAGACTATCATGACCATTTCGAGTCTTTATTTGAGAAAATGAAGTTACTTCAAACTCTTATTTGAAATAATATCAACTTCATATCATTATTTAAGAGAACAAGGACACTTTGTGTTCTCATTTAAAATTTTTTCATCTTTTTATTACCTCGCACCAAGCTGCGTCCTGTTTCGGTCTGCTTTGTTCGAGCAAATTTCACTATTTCTTTTTCCAAATTTTGAAAAATAGAAAGAATCATTGAAATTTCTAAAATGTTATAAAAAAAAAATCAGATGTCAATTTAAGGAGACTATTATACCCCATCGAATAGTTTCAGATAATTCGTGTTCAACAAAAATTAAAGAAAAAATTGTAGATTATGGAGCTTTTTTTTTTTTTTTTCCTTGTACTTGAACCAAGATCATATAAACTCAATTCATCGTTTTGTATGAAAGCTAAATGAAAATTCGATTGTGGTGTAAGACGAAAGAAGTTACAATACGCTAATTGTCGATCCAGATGGGTGACCCCCTCTTAGTCGGTCGGCGGTTGAAGAGGCTGGTGGAGGAATGGAATGAAATGTTGAGATGCATGTTATTTCAATGGATGGAGTGATCTTTCTCTCCCTCTCTCTACGAGAAAAAAAAAAAAAGGTGGGATCAGCTCCTCTATGCGACGAGGGTCATACACTCTTTAAAAAATGTTATGTTTGAGTTAGAACTACTTCGTTCGCCCCGATTGTACGAGCCCGTCATCGCAGCCTCACCAAGCCCGCTATAAGTCGAGAAGTCTTTCCCCCACAGGACAGCAAATATCCAAGGCACAAATTGATTGAGAGATTCGCTCACGATACGATTCGATCTTATAACAACGTTGACTCCTTTACTCATGGTAGTGTAGCCCTTCTCGCTGCCAGGTCTACAACTCTCAGCCAATCCTCGACTTCGGGAACTCTCGATCAATCCGCGAAAGACGAGCTCGGACTTGGGCGAAATCCCGCGGGTTTCGGGAGAATTATGTGTCTCTCTTCGCGGATTCTTCTTCCTAATTTTTTTTTTGGGAAAAAGCCACCAAAAATCCTAAACTATGCCCGTTGTGACACATTTACCCCAAACTTTTCTTTGCGACACAAAAAACCCTAAACTTATATGTATGTGACACATTTACCCCAAACTTGTGCTCGTGTGACACATTTACCCCAAACTTTTTGTTATGACACTAAAAACTCTAAACTTATATTCGTGTGACACATTTACCTCAAAATTTTGAGGTAAATGTGTCACGCGAATATAAGTTTAGGGTTTTTGATGTCACAAAAAAAATATTTTGGGGTAAATATGTCACACGGGTATAAGTTTAGGGTTTTCAATGTCACAAGAAAAAGTTTGGGGTAAATGTGTCACATGAGTAAAAGTTTGGGATTTTTGGTGTCACAAAAAAAAGTTTAGGGTAAATGTGTCACAGTTGACATAGTTCGGGGTTTTTGGTGGTTTTTTCCCTTTTTTTTTTTAGGGTTTTCACGTTCTTTCCCAAATGCAGCATCTCTGATATTTTTTTTCCCCCTTTTTCGCTCTCTCTTGAAGGAATATCTTCCGCACCCTATTTCCCCTTGGCAAAGAAAATCTAAGATGCAAATTCTCTTGGCTTCTTTCCCCTATTTTATACTAACGTGTTCTGTCTCTCTTGTGTAGTCATTTTGGCAGACTGAGTTGATCGGACGTGCGCGAGTGTACTGTCGAGTTGGTCTTATTCTGTTCTTTGGCGAACCCAATGTGAACTCCCCCGAATCTGAATACATGTTTTTATGTGTATCTGCCGTTTGTCTTCTTTGGCATGTTGACCAATATTCTCCAATGTCCCTGTCCTATCCTGCATATATATATTATATATATATTTGGCCTTTGTTAACTCTGGGCTGCGTTGGATCATTCGGATACTTTTACCTGTCAGGATAGGATTTGATGCAATAAGAATATGATAAGATATTGCAATATTCTTAGTTGATGTCAGTATGGGACATCGATATAGACAAGGCACCGTTTTGCGTAAACGCGAAGTTCTTCTCTCTTTCCCGTCAACCTCTGCGCCCTTGTCATCAACCCTCACGTCGGCTCGCCGTTGCCTTTTGCCGCCTCCTATTAAGCCGCCGTTGACACCAAGTGCTATCACCTTTATCGTCTCTCTCTCTCTCTCTCTCTCTGTCTCATGGCCATTAAGCTCCATGGCCATCGAGTTGAGCGCAACCGGGGAGGAGCTCCAAATCTGGACATAGAGCTCCTCCGAGGCCAAGGTCGAGTCGAGCTCTGCCATGGAATAAACTTTATGTCCGCCCATTAAGGTCCTCCACGTTGTGATTTATCGGTGAACTTCCAACTCTCGGCACAATCCTAATCGCGCCTACTAGTTTTGGGCCGCGATCTTGACATCATCCTCTAAATTTTGTCACCACCACGAGCATCGTTGGTGGCAATGAGACGAAGCTCAGGCTCGTCATTGAGCTCGACATTGGAGCGAGCTCCCATTGCCACCGTACTCTTGTGGAGACAGAGCTAGAGCCCCTCGGGGACATCCAGGCCGGCCTAGTGTGGTCACTCGTCGTCTCACCGTCGGCGGTAGACGGTGACAATGGGAAGGTCAAAATCATCGAGACATTGGTCGCTGCATTCATGGAAAAGTGTTGACGGAGGCTGTGGGTGGCGCTCATGGGCGGGTTGCGTAGGGTAGAGGGAGAGAGAAGAGAGACGAGTGTTAGGGCGATATTCGAACTTTTCCTCATCCGAACAATATCCAGACATTTCCAAATTTCGAAGTTGCCCCAGACATCACGTAAGATGAACTGGAGTTATATCCGACCAACCAAACACGGCCTGGAATTCCTTTTCTTTTGATTTTTCCGCATATATTATCTATTTTGCCTTTTGATAAGTCGAGATTCTCGACACGAGAAATGGAGTTCCCTCAAGCCTGCGAGTTCGCTCATTCTCTAGAATTCATTCCTTAACTTATCAATCATCAGCAAAAAACCAGCCTCTGACTACACGCTAGACGCGATTCCTACCCGGGCTGGGCTTGCAACGCAAAACCAACGCAGGCCGACACCTCGTTTCTGTGAGGACACAGCGACGTCGGCCACATGTGCCATAGCCCGCAATGAGACGGCTTGGCCGGATGGGAACAAGTTCGAGCCCGGAGAAGTTCACGAATCGATCGGCAAGTCGAGCGTCGGATCCGCCCTGGTAAGCCCCATGAGCTTGTCTGAAGTTGAGATCTGTCTTGATCAGTAGCTTCAGAGTTTGTTGGTTGCTGTGGTGGCAAATTTGGACTGCCCAATTGAACCGCATGCTCCTTGAAAACCAGCATTTTTCGCTGCATTACATGCGGACAGAAGCTCAAATGGTTGTTGATACCTACTCTGCATGTCTTACGATAGATTCCCTGTGTGGAGTGGTCAACGCGTATGTTGTATATTCCTGGTAAAGATCAATCTGATTCTCTAGGAAAAAGGAAGATTTGGCTAGATAGAATGTCATACAATGCAACGTCACCGAAAGAGAGAGACCTCCTCGTGGCGGAGCATATTATTAGAACAGTCGGAGTGCATTGTCAAAGCAAGCGACAAGATCAATGAAATCGCCAAACACAGACGCAATCCAACTTTATATCTGTATTCTGCGCGGACCATGAGCTAGAAACTCTGTAGCCTTCATTTACTCAAATGCAAGAACCAGGCATTGGGACACTGGCAAAACTCCATGTTTGAATCAGATGTCAGACCATCATCGACGATGGAAATGATGAATTCAATAAGTCCGGTAATACAGACTCCTAACTCTATGCAAGTCGGTATCTAATTCTCTTGTACCGCAAGGTTATTGCAGCCTTCAGCCACCGAGGGAACTCTGGATTCAAGATCTCCCTGGCAGAATCCGGGGATCTGCAGTAAAAACAGGACAATGTTAAGCAAACAACCGTCGCAATTTATAACTGAATGCACCGGAAATAAGAATATGGTCATCCCAGGTTGGCAAAAAGTGGCAGTCCATGGTCGCTGGAACCCAAGTGACGTCAGAGCGATTGGTCAGTTCACTTCACTACATGTTCAACTTTATTTCAGATAGATCTAGTCTGGGAAATCTGAATCCTTTTCCCATACGTTTTACTGAAACTTGTTTTTTAACATTACAAGGTCAGCAGTCTGGTAAGGATTGTCTCGAAACCTAAACTCTTCTACAGGTTTCCTCACCCTGAATACTGAATCTTCCGACCGGACCTGAACCAAAATTACCGGTTCGAATCACAGCTGGGTCAGGTCAGATTTCTAGGCCATCCTAGTAGATTTGACCCAATGAGTTACAACAGCATTTACAGCTGACTCCGTTTGAGAACTTAATAGTTTTTTCTTTTCAACTTCATATCAGTTCCCAATCAATGCATCATGCGAGTTAATTCATTCGTTTCTACATCATTCAGGTAGCGCCTCCATAATTGGAGTAAAGAGCTTGTAGTAACAATGCCTCAACTCCGAAAACTGAATGCAAAAAGCTAAAATTAAGTATCACACTAGTGGATTCATCAGGTACATCTTCCTGTATATGGTCCACAACAAAAGTTGTGAAGTTCAAATCTTGACTAAAAAGCAATTTGACATTGTAAACCAGAATGGCATGGCCAGTATGCCTGCCAAACACCATTTGAAACTTTCCTTGCATCTGACCTAATTGTGAGAAGTCTGTTATGACAACAATTAAAACCTCATCAACATATACATTGACTGGATTAGGCAGACCAAACAGCTGGAATGAATTTGTGAGGCCTAAACAGAAAGAATATTCACCAAATCATCTTTCCTTGAGGAAAAAGCCTACATAGCCCAACGTAATAATTTAGTAGATTAAAGATTCCTGTCTCCAGAGTTGGTTGCATATTTTGACATTTTTATCAGGCTGACAGCACAGTTATAGGTGCATATGGGGTATCGAAAGTAGTAAATAAAGCTGCAAATGACGAACAGCAATAAACAGAAAAATCCTACACTGTTATTAAGCTCGCATTGTCACATGCAAGAATTATCCAATCAGTCTATCTTGTTTGGAGAAAGGTAACACGTAAGAAGCCTTGAAATGATAAGACCATGTTGCGAAGCTGCTGCTACATCAGTCTCAGGAGCTGAACACATTATTATCTATCACCAATAATACACTTGCTAAACAGTAATAAACACGTTGCATTCGCATAATTTGCATATACTTCACTGGTTATTTTTATTTTTCTTGATATGGAAGCGAATCTCAATAATAAATACAATTGGAAGTAAAACATCAAGGATGTAGTGAACTTAGAAGCAATAATAACAAGAAAGTTTGCCCACTGGATAATATTGTATAGAAGTAAAGATATGGATATGTAAACTGTGATACATATAAATATCATAAATACCTTAATTAGAAATGTATTAAAACTAACCTATCCAGTCTACGACTTCCCAATAAAGCAACAGTTTTGGGACTGGGCATGATAAAAGATTTTCTTAAAGGCCTTCATACCTGCAACAGAATCGACAGCCTCACTAACAGATTTTACAAGAATAAACTTTGCTACAGGAGCAATGCAAGCTGATGAAATTGATACGGTAAAGTCAAAATGGAGCAACTCCATGAGACAAAATTTAAGAAGGTAACAAAGTAAAAAAACAAAGGACAAGAGTTTAGAACTAAACACAGATAAAATTAGTGCCACCGATTTAAACTAGGAAATCTAATCCTTTTTCACAATCCACCCGCATAAATATCGTTACTATTGTGTTGCATGATGACGTTTAACTCATTTTATCTGTTTTACATAGTTTTGAAGAAAGCAATGTATAAGCAACTTGACCAGAATGAGGAAGAGCAGAATCCATCTTGTTCGACATCTCCTCCATATCGGCAACAACAAACTGATACATGCTGATTTTGCATATCCCAGAGATGCAACAATTGAGTGTCAAAAACCGATCAGAAATGACAAATACATGCTGCTGCTGCGGTAACTAGAGATGTAAGATCTACATGCCAATTCTAATCTGGTTAAATCAAGGCTCTAAAGAACTGATGCCGACTTCAGAATATGCCAAATACTACGAATTCTGCGTAAAGTTCTACATACCTGTGGATGGTTCAAACAGACGTGAACCACTCACAATCCTCAGTTTGATGTATATTTGATATATACTAATGGATGAGATGCTACAACTTTCCCATCCTAACCACCCAACTCCATAAAGGACCTTATGTTTTCTGCATCATCCTTGGACTGGGGATACTTTTGCGGTTTGAAGAGTTTCCACAGTCCCACTGCATGCTGCTTCTTAGCTTCATCTCCT